>NW_008794457.1:542885-572130 GCF_000699145.1 Aptenodytes forsteri | reverse complement strand
CCAGACCCCTGACCAGCCTCGTTGCCCTTCTCTGGACACGCTCCAGCACCTCGACGTCCTTCCTGTAGTGCGGGGCCCAAAACTGAACACAGTATTCGAGGTGCGGCCTCACCAGGGCCGAGTACAGGGGCACAATCACTTCCCTACTCCTGCTGGCCACACTATTTCTGATACAGGCCAGGATGCCATTGGCCTTCTTGGCCGCCTGGGCACACTGCTGGCTCATGTTCAGCAGTTCCTTACAAACAGTTCAGGCTTTCTGACCCAGAAATCTCAGGCATCACAACCTTTCCCCCCAGAGAAAGAAGTATGGCACCAAAACCTTAAATGCCTTGCAGGGCTTCCAAAAAAGATTGTGGCAGCACTTCAAAAGCATCTGTTGAGATGTTCTGATACAGCATATGTGTATGCTAATGGTGCAGCTTCTTGTAGCACCCTGTCCTGTGACAGGGACTGTAGGCACACCTACAGGTTCCTAGGTGAGGAACAGTCAGTGGGGAAGCAGTGAGAGAAAGGGATGTGGGATTCTCTGTGACGTGAGAAAGCTCTTCTCAGAGGTGAATCAAAGGAAATGTAACATCTATTAGTGCAAAATACCACCATGCCAGGAGCTAGGGGCTACAAGAGGTTTTGTCTGCCTTGTCCTAGAAAAAGGACGCCACCTTTGTCAAAGAAATTACCAAAAAGAATCTGTACTGTTACCTCAAAATCTTTCTCGGGTCATCTCTGCTTGTCAACTTGATGATTAAAGTTGCTTTGGAGCACAAACTGCACAGAGAAGACACATGAATGTAAGATTTGGAGGGAAAATGACTATTTTTCCCAGTAGTCAGAATTTAACGATACATCAAACTGCACGAAGCAACACAGTGCAGCAGTGACAGAGGTACCTGGCCCAGCTCACCTCTCCCTACAATAAACCAGCCCAGGGAAATGCTTCAGTAAGGTTTCGCTAATGCTAAATTGGCATAAGACAGCACCAGTGGCTGGAGAAGCAATCCTGATCTGCCCTGCTTTTGTCTGCCTCCTCCTGTACCTGCACTCTCTGCCAAGCTCTGGGGAGAGCTAAAACAGGAGACTGATCTGCTTTAAAATAGCACAGCCAAAAGATTCAGCACCCACGTTTAACTGCAGGAATGAATGGAAGTGACCCTGGTTAAATTTGGTTCACGACAGACCAACTGGTCTTCGTGAACATAAACATTGATAAGGGCAGATCTGCAGCATGGCCCAGCCTTGTGACTTGAATCCGTGAGAAAAAGCAGTTCGTGCCAGTGCAACAAGCCCAGAACCCACGGGCTATTTTTGCCAGAGAGGAAGGGAGATGAAGACGCAAATCCAAGTAAAGAACATTGGAAATTGCTTTCAGCAGACTCACTCTGAAATCTCAACATACTGAAGTGAATTAGGGACCACATTTTTAAAGAGCAAATGCTGACTCCTGCCCTGAAGAGGTTCATTTACAGACACATACCTGACAACAGTTAGTACAGCTGAATACCTGTGTCTTTACACACAAAAATGACTTGGCCCTGTGGAACAACAGTTCTGCTAGCTTCCTCCTTGGCAGCTATGTTTGGCCAGTAGAAACGGACATAAACAAAAGCTTTGTGTGCACTTATACATAAAGGTAGTTGAAAACGTGGCCCTTGTCATTATTACCTGAAGATCACAAACTTTCGATAATTAAGAAGAAAACATGCAGGGAAGAATCAGAAATCAGTGAGGAGAAACACACACCTGACTTGAACTTCAGTGGTATTTCCAGATGTGGCAAAGGCATTTATGAGATGCAGAACTCCATCCTGAGAAATCCTATTATGGCTGAGACTGCACAGAAGAGAAGGAAGGTTTTTCAGGTGTTAAGAGTCAGGGTTGTCCCCAGGCTCCTCAGCCACAGAGGCGAAATTCAAGTTGGCACTGAAGGCAGAGCAATTTGTGGGGTGCTGGGCCCCTTCGGCTGTGCTAAATGCACCAAATCCCTCCAAGACACAGCACTAATGACTTGGGTGACACAGCAAGTGCAACTTGCCTCCTGCACTACAGAGGCAGACAACCGCTGGAGCAGTTTGATGACTTGGGTGACACAGCAAGTGCAACTTGCCTCCTGCACTACAGAGCAGGAGCAGTTGCTTCCCCACCAGAAAGGGAAGGGGAGAGGCTGGTGCAGGGCACAGCTAAGCTCACAGCATCTATGCGCCTTGAGTTATTCAAAGAGGATAACGTACGCAGAAAAGTGATGAACGGAAAACTCAGGGGACTGGGTCAACTTCTGCCACACTACCCCACTCTGGGCCTTGTTATCTCCTGAAGATGCTCACAGAAAGACTTTTACTTACTTCACAGGTTTTGGATCAGACCCTCAGTCACCCTGGCCTGGAGGTCTTGAGTTGTGCTCATGGCTCACTCAGACCTTACCTCCTAAGGCAGGAGTGGGCATGAAGCATGACAACCAGCTTCAGGAGGGATCGCGTGAACACCTTTCTGCAAGGGCACCTCACATTCACAGTATGTGTTCTTACTTGAGGGAACAGGTAACAGGCACTCGATGCAAGTGGTCCAAGAAGCACCTCAGGCCTTCATCTCCCAGCTGATTCCTGGAGAGACTGAAAGGCAGAAGAACAAGGTGGCCAATCAAAACTCAGACTTCTAAGCAGCAATGCTCCTCTGAGAAGCTTTGAAGGAAAAAGCCAAACTTCCTGGACTTAAATCCCAGCTCGGCCATTAAAGGTCTGTCTAAAACAAACTGCTGCCCTACAAAATTACCTCATGCATAAGCTCCAGAGCAAGCTCAAATGAAGAGCTTTGAACACAAGCTCAGAGCAGAGCCCAGATGAAGCAACAAATGCCTCAAAACAGCCACAGAGTGAAAATCCCAAGGAAGTTGTCCCACCAGCTCAAGCCCTCTTAAAATATATATATACAAAGGACCTGTATGATTACTAATCAATTTTGTTTCTAAATAGTCTGAATGAGCACACACACACGCAGACAGGGTGGGAAACCCCAGGCCATGCTGAACCATGCCAACCCAGCTCTCCCTAGTTCAAGGTCGTGGTAACAACCCAAGCCCCACTTACTCTACTTCTGCCAGCCACCCACGCTGCTCCAGGACTCTGCAGAGCTCATCTATCTGCCCTTGACCGATGGCACAGTCCGTCAGTCTGTGTATGAGACAGCAAGAGAGTTAAAGCACGGCCAGCAACCAGGCTCAGCCTGAGCAGTGAGAGCTGCCCATCAGCAGTTGCGTTTTTACACCAGTCTTCGTGCAACATTCACTGAGATGAGTGCCCTTAGCTGCGCCAGTGTTTGATACTTCTCATAACACCTCCCTGAGGTTAGTAACAGCAAACCCCACGTTATAAGTGGGAGACAGATCTTTTCACATTTTTCGCCATCTCCTTGGTGCCTAACTGGGCAGTATTACAGTATTCTTTACAGGGGCACCCAGCAACCATCACTCCCAAAGAAGTTGCAGCACGTATCACAACCACATCACACTGATGCTCATAGGGAAATTATCACCCAGAATTTGAGGCACACATATAGAATATGCGGTGGCTAGGGCTCAATTCAGTTGCTTGTCCGGCAGAGTTTGGTGCCACTCAAGATGATCGTGAGTAGTCCAGTGGCCACTCCAGAAAGGCACAGGCCTCTGCCATCCCAATGCATCTCAAATGGTACTGAGTTGCACTTAGGCAGTTGAACTGAGCCCCAAAGCCTCAGCTACTAGCCCAAGCTCCTTGACTACCAGCCCATGAGTTCTTCTCACAAGAGGAGATTTGGCTACTTGCACTAGTGTTTCAAATCAAATCAAAACAAGTGAATTATAATTGTCGTATGTCAGTACCTGCAGGATGTCTTTTGGCTTCGCATGCTTGCTCCTAAATGCAAAAAAGCATTTTCACTTGACCTGAAGCAAACACAAAAGACAGTCCTTCAGCAATGCTCTTCAAAGATGACAAGCTTTGTAGTCCCTTTAAAGCTGAGCTGCTGGGCAGTCTGAGTGTCTTACCGGACTTCTACCATTCTGATCCGCCCACAGAGATTGATGGAGTTGATGAGTAAGACAGTGCAACGTGGGGAAAATGTGTTGTTCCTAATACTGAAAAGGAGGGGAAAGAAAGAACAACGGCATCAGCTCCCAAGAAGAAAGGTTCTGATACACATGGCCCAATTTTCCTATTGTTTACTTTGAGATGCAAAAGGCTGGATCCACCCCATTTAACTCAAGATCAGTGAGCAAGGATCTAAAGTTTTGAGCCTTGGCACCCAGCGTTCCTTTAACTAAAGGAGAGTCTCCTTTAGTCCCCTTTGACTAAAAAGGGAGTACAGACCAAGGGTTTACACTGAACAACTCCTCTTCAGGGCTACTGGACTAGAGATACACCAGACTGGAAGCAACCTCCCAAGTGAGCAAATTCAGTCTCTCAAGACACTGCAGCTCCTCCATGCTACAACATCTTGCAAAAGACGGCCAAGCTCCTTCTGGGCTTTTTGTCCACATGGTGGGAGTGCCCTAGCCCCTGACAGCACCTCTCTAGCCTAAATTCCCAGCCTAAATGGCTGATATGCTGCCAGGAAACACTTCTGGTGTCGAGTGTGGCAGGATGCCAGATCCCTGCGGGGGCAGAGCTGTGAGATGCTGACCATGCACACGGGTGGTGTGCTGTCACCGTGTGTCAACCAACAAGTCCTACATCTGGTATGGATGCTGGAAGTCACGTTCCACGGGACCTGATAAGTGAGGATTATCTGGGATGCTGTGCCTAGGGTGGGTACTTCTCCTCCCGTCCTTTTTTTTCTCTATGTATCATTAAAGAAAAAGGTTCAGTGCTGCTTTGGTTCTAGAAACAAGACATGAATGGGTATGAAAGAGTTTCTGCATTTTCTTTGCCTAGCTTCTTAATCTACGATTACTGATTAATGCTCCTGAGATATGTTCTGCTATTAGCACTTTCCAAATCAATGTTTCATGGCAGCAATCAAAGCAGGGACCCCAAACATTACCTCAGCAGTGTCAGATGACAGAGGTATGGCAGGAAGCTCAGTAATCTCTCAGTGCTCTGGTCACTCAATGAATTTCCTGACAGACTGTAAAACATGGAAGGAAACAAATTCCAAGAGAAACCGGGACAATCTGTAGGTACTTCTATAAAATGTACATGGACATGCACACACACATGCATGGGGGCGTTATGGGCAAATTCTGAAAAAAGGACATGTCCAGAAATGCCCTGAAAGTTGGGCAAGATTTAGTCCTTACAGGCTGATCTCTGTGTTTCTCTACATCCTATGGCCAATTAACATTCCATAAGAGTCTTACTTTTGCATTACTGTAAATTTATAAAATGATGCTACTGATGTATTTCATGCATGCAATATGGGTATTATGTTATTTTCATTTGTTATTACTCAGTTTTTGTCCTGACCAGTATTATTCTAATTTTCTTGGCGCCCAGCTCCTGCCTGGAGTGACCAGCTCTTCAGGAGTTCGGTTCATGGCTTAATGGGCCAGGTGCTCTTGCTTTGGCTATACTGCAAGCCGGGGTCTCGAGGAGTAGATGACAACACTCGTGTCCAGCCACAGGATTGAGGAAGACTATGAGAACACATACATGTTCTTGGGTGTTTACACACAGATATGGTAGACTTAGGAGAGGCCAAACTCTGAAGAAGAGAGGGCAGTGGAAGGTGTGGGTTTATCTAAGCATCTGGGTGAAGTTTTGCGGGGATTTCTAGGAGGCTGTGGTGAGAGGAGAGACGAGTTACACCAGTTGCTAACCTGAACACCGACTCTGTATCTGCAGGTTGGGGAGACAGACAGACGGGCAGGGTTGCCAAGTGCACAACACTTACTCAATTTCTGTCAGCTGGGGACATTGAGCCAGTATCTGGCACAGCCTGGTCACGTCCTCTGGACCCACTCTGCAGTCCCTGAGACTGAAGCAAACAAAGCACTCAGGAGCTAAACATTTCACATGACCACGGTATGGCAACACTCCCTTCATATCCCAGAGCCTCACATCCTAGGACAAGGCCCATAGCAACCCTCTCACTTCCACTACATATATTTTCCTACCCACAATCTAGGACTGAGAAGTCAAAACCTGTGACAACCAGATGATTTCACCAGCTCTGAGCTGATTCAAGAGAGCCAGTCCACCAAACTACCATGTCACTTCGGGTGTTGCCTCCCTAGAGCCACATCACTGGTACTTAAAATTGTCTCAGGAGACTGGACAGCATCTTTCCCTGCTCAGCACTGTCTCAGCTCTCCCAGAGCAAGGCTGGGAATGGTACCTCCTATCTCCTTCTCCAAGAAGGAAATCACAGAAAACTTCCTGGCTGACAAAATGGCAGGTGTCCGTGGGACGAATGTAGCAGCCAGCCAGATCTGTATCTCATTATTTATGGGTAGAAGCCTGTATATGTATATGCCTGTAGCAGTGGATATCCCAAGTCTATCCCAAGAGGGTGTATTATTCACCCAGCCACCTCTGGCATATCACTGTGTCCCTCCAGTGACCACAAAGCACAAATACCTGCTGGCCTGGGTCGATGCCAGCTGGCCCAACCTCTTTAAGGCTTTGCCAAATTACACCAGCCAAGACCTTCTCCCTTGTAACCAAGTGTTATTTTGGGGACTGGCCTCCCTGATCAGTTTCAGCAGGGAAGAGGGTGGAAGAGAGATGTATTAAAGAGGCACCTTTTCCAGAGGTGTCTCATGTGGAACCAGTCATGATGGGATACAAGCAGAGGAAAGAAACGTCTGCTTTCCAAGAGAGCTGAGTCTGTCCCCGAAGGCAGGCAGGGCACAAGACAGCTCTCTGAGGAGACACAGCTGGAGGGATGGGCCTGTTCCACACATTACGCTACAGATACAGACCCTCACAGCCATCTCTCCCTGCACTCCTGGGTGACAGAAGGAAGCTGGGGCTGCCATACCGAAAGCACCGTCCTGCTGCTACGTGCTTGGGATGCGCCAGGAAACTACTTCTCCATCTGCTGGTACTTCTGACCCTGGGGAAAGAACAGTTTACCCCGTGAGTTGTGCTGATGTTATTGCCCCTGAGCAGCTGACTCCCCACGCTGCAGCTGGGGAAGAGGGTGAGGTGGTGGCAGTGGCCTCACGCTCCAGTCTGCCTTTTCTCACCACCTGCCGAAACTAGGTTCATGTTATCCCCAGAAGAAAAAGGGCCTTATCATCCCTCTTCCAGCTTCCAGAGGGCTCTGCATCCACTCAGCACTTTGGGCATTTGCTCTGCCCTGGCCCGGGAGGGAGATGACTGCAGCCCCGATCAGCAGTGGGATACTGCCGTCTGCTCCATACCCTCAAGCCGCTGTCAATCAGCCATGAAACAGCTCACCCTGCTTCCACCACCCTGACTGGAGTTTGGAGCCAAATGGCTCTTTAATTGGCCCACCTCAAGGACTCACACATCACCATCTATTTAAGATTTCATAAGGAAGAGTTTGAAAGGTTTAGACAGAGGAGTGGGTATGATTTTACCTGATTCTTTCCCAAAAGGTTAGATGAACCACCTGCCTGTGTCCTAAGCTGTAAGCAGAAAAGAACATCATTAGGATGGAGTTTGAAGATACATGCTCCTGTATCACTCCCCAAAAACCACAGCTTGAGGTTTTAAATAGCGAAAAATACGAAAAGTACTCCTGGTCATACCTGAGGTTCATTCTTTTAATGTGTTCCAATGTAGATAAGGACTGAGCTAAGAAAAACACAGAGTTCAGGGAGATCTGGTTGTCATTAAACCTACAGGAAGAAGAGATGAAATCAGCTGCTGCAAGCAAAACCACTAGCAATTTACACTGCATCACCCAATAATAGCGATCCTTGTCCAACACTCTCAGAGACTGCTTCTTTGCCACCTTCTGCCTGTGTTTCCAACTACAGTTCTGCAAACACAACTCACTCCAGTATTTTTTAAATTTGTCCCTCACTTTTAGAGTTCAGAGAATCACAGAATAATTGAGACTGGAATGGGCCTCTGGAGATGATCTAATCAAACTCTCCTGCTCAGAGGAGGGTTAAACTAGAGCAGACTGCTCAGGACATTGTCCAGCTGGGTTTTTAATATCTCCAAAGATGGAGAATCCACAGTCTCTCTGGGCAACCTGTTCTAGTGATGGACCATCCTCACCACACAAGTTTTTTCTTACGATTAAATGGGATTCCTTGTATTTCAAGACACCGATGCAAGGCAAAACCAACTCTTTGGCTGTAAGTGCAGTTGTGGCAGTACAAAACCCACACTAATTAAGATCATGCTCGGGTCTATTAGGTCTATCACAGTATCTGACTGTGGGCAGCGTGCTTGATGCTGGGAAAAAAACCCCAACAGATAAATAACAGCAGTGTGTTTCATTGCACTGACGTGAAGAGAAGCTGCAGACTGTCAGTAACTGGAACAGTCCTGACTCGGGAACAGTTCAATCAATCAAACAGGAACAATAAATATCTCTCTCAATAAAGACAAATGGTGCTATACTCCTTAAGTCACAGTCCTGTACAGTGCACTTGCAATGGGAGTGCCAGGTAGAATACCCAGGTAAACATAAGCCACCATTGCAGCTGAATTCAGACTCCACTGCTGAAGCTGGAGCTCCCCAGCATTTATCTTCCAAAGGTGCGCACCTCAGGAGAGGAAGGACTGCTCTCCCTCCTGATGAGGAACCGGGAGAGGAAAAATTCAGTGACCTGCTAAAGATCTCGGCGTGTTTTAGAAACCAGGTGCCACACCTGCACACAAGATCACCTGTCTCCTTCGTGGAGGACTGAGTACAGAGGCTCTCGGGCACTGATCGCAATCAAGCTTGAAGTGGAGTCAATCTGTTCTGGACTAGAGGTGGGGACAGACCAGACAGCACAGTGCATCTACCCTCAACAGACACAGAATATAACTGCACTTGATCCTGAAGAGCCCTTCCCAAATGTGGACTGTGCTTCCACAACCAATACTCCCACAAAAACCCACCCATGAGCAAGGGAAACAGGAGCTACTCACTTGAGAGAACTTAACATTTTCAAATTCGGGAGGAACTGAAACAGCTGCAAAAGTCCCTCGTCTCCCAGATAATTATTTGATAGGCTAGGATTTAAAGAAAGGCATTTAATTTTCATAGATAAAAAACAATAGGCACAATCAACTCTTAGTAACAAGAGCTCTGAAAGCAGAACATGGGCACCCTAATCCAAACAACATATGCACTGCCCCTCTCCAGTGACAACTAAAGCCTACATGGAAACCAAAGACTGGAATTAACCAACATAAGACAGCCAGAAACCTAGTTCAGGGCTCATCCTTTTCTCACGTCCACCAAGTGACCCCTCTGGACTGACAGTGCTTTTTAACGCAGTTACCAGGGACCAGAAGTCCACAGCTCTGAGAAATGATCAACCTGGACAGGCCCAACAGAGGAGCCACGGGTTAGTCCTGGACAAGGATATTAGGCTCTGATATTAGAGCCTCAGGATTGCAATGGGCTATGGCCCATGTGAGGTCACGGGACGTGATTGCTTAAGAAGAGCAAAGGCTAAAAATCTCTTCCACGGGCTACCAGGCCTAAGGGAATAGCCAGCCCTCAGGTGGTGGCAGACAGACTACGTGCTTGTGCTGGTCCTTGTTCTGTCCTCAAAACCTAGATGCGGGGGTGTGTGTCGGCTAGCCTTTCCATCAGGGCTGGGTCTGCTCACCTCTCGGTGTCAGCAAAAAGGATGACTCCCCACACACAGCGCTAACAGAAGAAAGTGCTTTGGTGCTGAAGCACACCATATGTGGGATCACCAGCAAAAACGTAGGCTGCCACCCTCATTTTAGGTGGGATTCTTCATGCTCTGCAGCTTTGCTCCCAAATGGCCCAAAGGCAAAAATGACAGGGCAAGGTTTTACAGCTTTTTTAATACCTGAAGTCAGGCTAAGTGATCAAACAGCCCCTTTCTAGATTTATGTCCTGCAACCTTTGCCCTAAGAGAGCACTAGAACTGTATGTCTCCTTGGCAAAGGATATTACCCCACGTAAAGCTACGCCTTTCGTAAGGCTACGTCTCTACCCCATTCTCCGTACAACACTGCAGAACAAACAAGTGGCATTTTCTCCATATTCCAAAGAGCTGCAGATAAAGACCATAAGAGTTAAGAAGGACTCACTCCAGCTCGGAGATGCTGCTACATTCCTTCAGGACTGCACACAGCTTCTCCAGGTCACTGGCTTGAAAACGACTGTCTGTCAGTCTACGGGGAAAGAGAAATCAATAGTCCATGTCTGCAGGATTGCAAAAAGCTTCTAAACTTCACTCCTTCAGAAAACCAGAGAATAAACGAGGAGATAATAATGAAATTAAAAATCCCCTTGAAATATCTTGCTTTTTTTTTATGGCTGCAACAACTGATAATCTGTACTTTCAGCTCTTGTCTGCAAACAGAGAATAAAGAGACAAGGTAAAGAAAACTTGTGGCACAACAAAGAACCAGGTCCCCAAGGTCCTGGTTAGAAGGCTTTAGGCACAACTTCTTCCTTCCTCACTGCAGCCTACAAAACAGACAGGCGCACTCTGTGCTGGAGTAAGAGCATGATCTGATATGCATCTGAACACGGGTCCAGCTTAGGATGCATTTCTCCAAATACCGGTAGAGAACCCCCCCAACATCACAAGCTCTGTCACCACCAGCTCCCCCACCGCCCACACGGGAGCCGATGCAGTAACCGCACAATCACCACACCAATTCTGTGAATGAGATACACAACCCACAATCTGTTTTGACTCCTGTAGAAAATCACAGATGCTAAAAACAGAGCTTCTAGTGCTGCAAGCTGGGACTGTGAACACAGTGACAAATGACTGACTGAAGGGGCCTCTACCAGCTCTCCTGTGATGCACCTTGGAGATGCAGGTGACATCAGCTATAGGATCCAGAGGTAGGACATGCATGAAATACAAGGAAAATTCGCCATGGTACCTTATTTTTTTTGAAGCAGTAGGTGTCTGGTTTTCCCCTCCATACTGTTGGTCATCGGTAGAGAATACAGGCTCTTCCCTAGTAAGTGAGCACAAAACCAGACAAGGGTAAACCACTTAGGCTTTAGCAATTTGGCAGGTCCCTGTGGCTACCCTGGCTCTAGCCCACACCCATACCTTGCCAATAGCAAGCTCTTCTTTCTTTCAGTGATTAACCAAATACTTGAGCGTGCAGGCAACTGGGGAGAAGGGGAAAAGACAGATTTCTCATCTAAGCTACAGTTTGATGGAGAATTCAGCTTTTGCCTAAACACGTTTTGTGAAAAGAGTCCACGTCTGCGCAAAAAACTGACTATTCATAAATAAATGGAACACCCAATCCTAAAATATCTGAGTTTGAAATGTCACCTGGTGCCTTAAGGAGTCACAGATCGTATGTCTCAGGCTGTCACTCCCTTTAAAGCATAGCCACAACAACTGGGTTGCATCCCATGACAGCCCTGCTGTTCCTCCCCAGCTAAGCGGTGGGATGCAGGTGTACTGTGGGAAATACTGTTTTACAGTGGGCTCAGTCCATGGAGAACAAGGGCATAAATAAATGAACCTACAGCTCCAGGAGCAACAGGAAACCTTTTCTCAAACAAAACATTTGGGTTGAGCTGGTTTGACCCATAATTTTCTGCAGGGAAAAATAATACTCCAAATTTATTTTGATTTAGGAGTACCATGATCCAGAATGCATAGTGTAGTGAACTAGATGGTTTTAAACATGCAGGGATCTGTGAATCTTTTTGAAATTTGGTTTGGAGGTGTGGGGTTCACTTGTTTTTTTACTGTTCACTATTATCAGATAGCACAGCTGTCATTCAACAGCCTGCTTTGCTTAGGATGCTGTGGGTTGAAATGTCCCCTAGAGACATAAAACGTAATCAAACACTATAGAAGGCTGTGGACAACTTCCGAAGTGGCTTAGAAAACCAGGAGAAAATACTACGTTTAGATTCAGAGGGGAGGGTGGACAAGAACTGCTGTGAGATGAAGTGTTACCCTTGGTACCTAAACAGGATGTAAGAACTAAATGACGTGCTGGGAAAACACCATTTGTGCACACACACTCTACCTAGGAGGAAGGGAAGCAAACTCTCCGTTTTCTGTAAACCTCAGGACTGCAGTCTCATGACAAAGGCTGTGAAGAAGAGAAGGAGTCAATCGATGTGACGTTTTGGTTATTTACAGGAATTCTTGTTTTAAGAATGCTTGATTTTGTTCTGCAAAACTCTTTGGTGACACCAATCACTTAAAACACTCCCAAAGCAAGCAAAAGACAATCTCCATTAGTTTTAAATCCTGGGTGGATCAAACTAAGCAATATCAGATGACCCAGTTTCTCGGAACCGTTAGAGAAAGTGCAGACAAAATTGTTACGCTTGAACTCCAGGGGGTTTCCAAGGGAAAGTAATAGGAGGGAACTTCCAGCTCCAACTCCAGGAGATGTCACCAGTTCTCACACTCCACAGAGACGCTCTCTCCAAAAATTCCCAGGGCAGAGAGCAGGAAAGAGTCTAAAACTGCCCCCACGCATGAGAGGACACACAGTTCTGTACCTTCTCAAATTCTGGTTGATGGCTCAGATAAAATCAGCTTACAGCAATGTATTACCAAGTGTCAGTAATCATCTTTGGACATGTTCTTCACCCGCCCCACTTCCGAGGTGACTCAAGAAAAATCTCAGAATCTAACTCTCAGACTTGTATATTGGGATTAACCTCAGGAATGATTCAAGACCTACATACCTGACTTGTACCTCCATCATCTTCTGGCAGGTATTTACTGACTTCAACAGACTGCAAATGCCATTAACAGAGAGGCAGTTTTGACTGAGACTAAGAAAGATAAAAAAGGCAATTAGCTGGTCACTGAAATCACCCAGGACTGTCCTAGTGGAAGTGGTCATCAGTGTGCTGCATGCTTGAACCCATTTCACTTCAGAACTGGCATGGTGGAAAACACACAGGACCACTACTCCTGAGAAAGGGGTTTTAATGAAAGGGCACTTCAGCACTTCAGATGCACTGAGAACAGTTTCATGCGCGATGCTCTGAGCAAGTGACCAACTTCAGGCTGAACAGCCTCATGGGCTGAGTCTCATTAAGAGTGCTCAGAGCTGCTTCTGTAGCACCGGTCTGGGTGAGGCCTTTGCCTCCCGGATCCCTGCTCAGCATCTCTGTACGGTCCTTGCCAGGCTCAAGAAAAGAGGGCAATTTGGTTTTGTACAAGGCAACAACTTACTCCAGCTGCTTTGAAATTGGTATCCAAGGGAGGCTTTCCAGCAGGCAACTGCAGCCTTCATCTCCAAGCTTGTTACCTGATAAACTGAGGCATTTTCCAGTTAGTGGGGCCCGTTTTGAACAGTATAAACAACAAAGCCCTCAAAATCTGCTCGCTTTCCCTTTCCTACAATTGCTTTTTTGTCTGGACTGTTCTTCTGTCCCAGATCAATCTTCCCTGCTTATCTCTGCGTGAAGCAACTTCAGACAAAGGTTTATCCCTAGGACAACATGATCCATGCTTTAGCCCCAAAAACGTCTTACTTTAGAAAACCTAAGTGGGAGTACAAAACAAGAAACCAAATGAGTGAGTGTTTACTGTCCCTCTGGAAGGAAGAAAGGAAGGCAGAAAACACTGGATGACAAAGATCTCCAGATCCCAATTCAAATCAGTGAGCTAGAAAACAGGGGTTTGAGGTGTAGCTGAATTCAAGATACAGTCTGGACTGAACCGTCTTGCAACAGATATTCCTGCATTTTCCAGGGCAGATAGGCTAGAAGGAGAGCTTTACAGCCAAATCCAGATGGCCTCATATATAGGCAAATAAGGAAAGGTAGGGATGATACTCATTGCCATGTGCAGGTTATGAAGTGGATCTCTTGCCTTCCTCCGCTCACTTCTCCCAACAGAGCTGGATGGCTCTGGGAGACAAAAGGGACAACACAGAAGCAATCTGTGTCCCTTCACTGGCTCAGAGGATTTGCTGGAGGAGCTGTGCCTCTGGGACGGTTCCATACTGCCTCCAGAGTGCCGCACTGCTTCGTTAGCAGGGTCTGCTCTGTAACTGGCTTCTCTGGTTACAGTCTCAGGGAGCCAGAAGCTGCGGTTGTCACAGGTTTGTGACAGGTTGCTCAGCATTCACCTCCTGCTGAACCTCACCAAAAATCCCTAACCAGGATCCCACTAGACATAACAGAGTGCTGGGACCCTTCCTTGGGGTCAGGCCCCATCCCCTGCTCCCCGCCACCCACCTGCAGCCACTCAACAGGAAGGAAAGGAGGCACTTACTCCACTTCGGAGAGACAGGGACAGCTCTGCAGAATGGCAACAATCTCCTTTACATGTTGGGAAGACAGGCTGCGATCCTGCAAGCTGTGAACAGGTTAATGAGCAGTGAACCGACAGTGGGGCCCAGGCATTTCTGGTGTCTCTCCAAATGAGGGCACACAGAAGCAGTACCAAGAGAGGGAGGTTTTACTCTCCGCTCTGCCACACAATCCTGGGCATATTACTCTGCCTCTCTGCAGCTGGTGCTGCAAAAGGAGTGCAGAGGGACGCACTTGCAGAGTGCTGTGCAAGTGCAACGCCTTGTGTCAGAGCCGCCTGGCGCTGCCATCCACGAGAAGGGGATGGATGTAATTGTTCCTGTTGTGCAGAGTAGTGAGGGAAAGAGAAGGAGGTAAGGGGACATTTCCCAGCTTTAACATGATCAGGTAACACGCCTGAGTTCTCCTATTTTGAGAAAGCCACTACTCTTTCCTGGAGCCCAGGCAAGAAAGAAAACAATACGGCTCATGCCTTTGGTGGCTGTAGGAACATATGGCAAGATGGGCATTATCAAGGGAACTCTGCCTCTCCAGGGCTGTGGGGCCCAACACACAAGAAATAAAGCCACCGGCTGGGCCAGATAGGGATTTCTATTGTTATTTTTATTTACTGATTCAGGTTTATTTCAAACTTTTTCGTATGTGGAAGTATCCTCTGTCCTTAAGGACCAACACAAGCTGCTGTTCTTGTCCTTCTGTAGTACCTGTCATCTGCAAATCACATTCACCAGCAGGAATTTCAATGCCTTCTCTTACCATAACTTCACAGGTCTAGCTGGAATTACATGTTCCTTCCTCTCCTCCCACCTCAAATCCAAAGATCTGCAAACAAGCAAAATATTTGACCTTTAATATGCCTTGACAAAATATGAGGACCTGGGAGCTGGTTAGTATTTTCTGGAAGTTTTCTGGAAGAAACCATAAGGTCTGTGTTCCGTCCAGCCATTCCATGCAAGGTTAAGCGATTTTCAAGAGCCAGAAGACCTCCATCAGGAGATGGGAGCACAGGGGGTGTCCACACGGGATTTCACTGTACATTTGAATCAACTTGACAACTGAGACCCAATTCAAAGGCACTACTAAGATGCAGGATGTTTTGCCTCCATGTGGGATTGTGCCACCACAGGAAGGGATAAACATACCCACCTGTGCCAGGCTGCCTACAACAGCACAAGATGGATGTTCAGGCATCTGAATAGGAGCAGTTTCTGGCTGACTCAGGGCCAGGCTGCACCAGTTCACACATGCATGCCAAATATTGTGAGGTCCCTTGAGGACCGCACAGCACAGGGCAAAGTGAGTTCCCTATCAAGGAACAAGAGATTGTTTCGTAGTTTCTTAATTAGGGTCAAATCCCCCCTTCCTTCAAAAGTATGCACAGGCAGGGAGAACATAGGGGCCAGCCAGAGAAGGAGCAAAGGCTTCTCCTTTATTTATCCTCACATTCCACTGTCCATTGGCTTCAGCATCAGCAGTTTTGCAATAGGAACACAGCACTTCAAGCTTACACAGGCAGTAAGGCATTGCCTTTGTGGAACTGGCTGGTGGGTCTGTGCAAAGACCAGCTATTTTGGCTACCCTTCTCAGGTGGATCCAGCTCTGCCAGATGCAAGGGCAGAGGCAACCAGTTCTGTCGCTGGAGTGGTTTATAGTGACACCAAGCTGATGGTTTGAATCAGCACAACTCTGAACATAGCATAACCCCAAGTGCAGTTTCTCACCTTGGAACTTTCCCAGATGGGCCAGAAAAATATATCATCACTGTGTCCTTCCTGAAAAAGAGATCGAAGCCAATGTTAGGGCACAGGTGGAAGGATGCCATTTCTTTAGTAGAGGTGCTTAGTAAGGACTAAATGTGGCTAGAGGACAGGACACTCTGCATGTTGAACTGGGGCTGCAGTACAGACAAGAGAGTAAAACAGTTAAGATTGGGCTGGGAGGATTTTTTGCAAGACCAGCGGTTTGTTGGAAAGAGGTTCAGTAGAAACTCCACTCCAGCAAGAAAAATAAGAAAAAGCTGTATGCAATTTGACTTCCCTTGAGTTACACCAAGGATTAATTTGGCCTGTTAAACTTAGAACCGTAAGAGCTAGGATTTAAAAATTCTACACTTTCTCTGTCATCCTGGAGCTATGAAAACACCAAAACCTGTAATTTAAAGGAACATAGAGCTACAGCTACTTAAATCCATACCTTTTCAGTAAACTTAGCTGATTTATAGCAAATTTATGCTAGCTAGTAAAGAATTTCCCGGTTGATATATTGCAGAGCTTAAAAGCAAGTTTAAACTCTGTTATATAGGAAGAAATATTACACCCTGCAAATCAATTTACAGACCAAGGATAAAATGACCTATTAAAAAAATACAAAGAGAAAGTCCATAATGTGATGAATTCAAATTTTGTTTCAAACAGAAAACAAAAAGGATTAAAATTAATTTTTGTTGACTTTCATTAGCCAACAATTAAACTGTAAACCAGTATCCATTTAAAAAGTCAGCATCTAAAAAGAGACAACATGTTTGTTTTTGTAACAGCGCTCATGCATTGATACCTGACACGCAGTTCAGCAGCGTTTTGACACGCGATGACTTCGTTTGCCAAAATGAGAACAGCTTTCAAGGAAAGATCGTTGTTGCTCAGACTGTGAACATGAGGAAGAACACAACCTCAGCTGCTGGACCCAACAGCACACTCTTTTGTTACGCAAATGCCCTCTGCTCCACACCCAAACACCCTGAAACAGTGGTTTAACCCCAGCTGGCAGCTAAGCACCACCCAGCCGCTCGCTCACTCCCCCCCCCAGTGGGATGGGGGAGAGAATCGGAAAAGTAAAAGTGAGAACACTTGTGGGTTGAGATAAGAACAGTTTAATGATTGAAATAAAATAATATTATAATTATAATTATAAATTGTAATGAAAAGGAAAATAACAAAAAGCGAGAGAAATAAAACCCAAGAAAGACAAGTGATGCAAATGAAAAACGATTCCTCACCGCCAACCGAATGATGCCCAGCCTGTCCCCGAGCAGCAGCCGCACCCCGGCCAGACTTCCCCCAGTTTCTATACTGAGCATGACGTCCCATGGTATGGAATAGCCCTTTGGCCAGTTTGGGTCAGCTGTCCTGGCTGTGCCCCCTCCCAGCTTCTCGCTGGCAGGGCAGGAGAAGCTGAAAAGTCCTTGACTAGTGTAAGCACTGCTCAGCAACAACTAAAACATTGGGGTGTTATCAACATTGTTCTCATGCTAAATCCAAACCACAGCACTGTACCAGCTACTCGGAAGGAAATTAACTCTATCCCAGCCGAAACCAGGACACACACATACTTTTAGTTAGGGGATTTCTCCAAAGCTTCAGAATTTTGCATTTAGGACCCAACAAAAGCTTTATCAGATCATAGTTCTTCTCTGCAAGCTATAGCTCCCCTAAATTTAGAATCAGAGATACTTCCTCTATGTGCAACAGAAGAATCATTAACCATTTTTGGGTTATGTAGGGAATGTACTTTATACCTGTATGACTACACAACCAGCTTACAGTGCACTTAAACTCTTGCTGTAACAAATCCAATTTAAGTATGGCATATTGAAGTAGTATGGTCTAAACCCTCACATTTACAACATCCCCGAAGACACAACACTAGCAACTTCTAAGGATTTACTCTTTAATTGCATGTTTATTCTGTTTCACTACTTGTTGAACCTCATTAAATATGACACATAAGGTCTTGCTTCTACAAATCCTCTGCTTGTTCTCAGGGCCACAGAGCACCATTCCTGTGAGCCTCGAAGGAATCATCCGTGACAACACCACTGTATGTGTGTAATAGAAATGTGTGAAGGAATGAGGCTGGCTTCCTACTCTTTCCATATGATAAGCTGCTTCACTGGCGACATGCTGGCGTTTCCCACAAGCTGTTATCCAGTGTGCCCAGGAAAGCAGAGGAGCAGGTACGGTTCCCCTTTCCTCCCTCTTTCCAAACACTTCTAATCATACTGCGAAGCCAGTAATTAATTCCGGGATGGGGTCCAGCAATAACTGCAGGTATTTGGGGTTCACCTGCTTGCGCCCAGGGGTATGTGGAAGACCTTTAAAGGCAGAGTCACTCCCTTTTAACTGGGGTGGGCAGGCAGTGCTGCGGCTTCGCCTTCCCGCAGGGGCAGCACAGCTTTGTGGCTACCCCTCTCCTGTAATGCAAACTACACTGAGACTCCAACACTTGCAGCAGTTCTGCTTTGCTCTGCTTTGCCTGCTGCTGCTTAAATTGCCCCTGCTAGCTTTTCAAAGGCTTTAGATCCCTTCACAAATCAGGCTGGTTCTCTCCACCTAAAAAGATGCAGATCCATGTTGGGAGTTTTCCTAGCCATCAGTCCCTCTCATTCAGCACTGTGCTGTTACAGGAGTGTTAGAAGAAGGAGTACAGGAGAAGAGGGCTAGCAAAAAGGCTGGGAAGACACGGATAGAGCCATCCTCTCTTATGCAGAGGTGAGGCATCTCAATCTGAGCCTGACCAAGGGGAAGAGAGGTGAGGAGGTAGAAGAGGAAAAAGTCATGCCAGGCACCAAGCTGAGCACGTGCATTGTAATTCCTGGAGAGGTGTCAGTGGTGCCAGGACTCCCCTGAGATTATTTTAAAACACCTGGGTAAGAACTGTGAGGCTGTGTCTATCTCAAAGTGAGCGAGGCCTCCAGCACAGCCCTGCTTGCATTTAAATGTCTGTGCCTCAGCTTAGTGCCCCACACGTCCCCCACTGGCATCTCTAAGAGCGAATGTCACCCCTTACAGAGACATCCAGCAACTCTGCTCTGATGAGGATTTAAACTCTCTCTGACGCTATGCTTGGCTTCATAGTGGCTACCATTTTTAATAGGTTTAAGCCATTTTTACTCACTCTATTTTCTTCAGCTTTTCCATTCTGGAGAACAGGTCCATCACTCTCTTCACCTCCGGATCCCGTATCCGATTGTCCTGCAAGCTGCACACAGACTCATCCTCATTAGTACCCCAGGTCCCCAAGGAATGAGCGGTTGATTTGAGGGGCATTGCCACAACAGACTCACTTTATTTCCTCAAGCTGGAGGCACTGTGATGAAGCCTGGACCAAGTTAGTCATCCCCTCAGCTGTGATGCTCCCGCCCGTCAACCTGGAAAAAGAAAGAATCATTCAAACCAAGCAGAGGAAGAACTAGCATCCCGTGCAGCGCACAGCAAGCCTGTCTCGGATGTGGGCCTGCACTGCACTCCCAGCACACCAGCACAGAGAGGAGTTGGCCTGACTCCTTCTCAACCAGGGCAACGCAACACTCCTCTTGATACCAGCATAGAACAAGAGCCACACGTATCCGTGCTGCTCCACATAGCACTGCGTTATTCTCTATAGAGTGCTGCACAGAGCAGATCAGCCTTGAGTGAGTAGATGTAATTCAACTGCAAGATAGAAACAGAGGACAGATAGAAAGAGAGAAGGCTCTGACCTTACAAGCAAAGACTTACTCTAGTTTCTTCAGGCTCCCCATTCCTCGTAAGCTCTTTGAAAGAGCAGAAGCAAAGTCATCGCCACATCTCCTACTACGAAAGCTAAAACACAAAGAAAAGGGAAAAAACATAAACACAACAAAAACTGAAATAAGCTAGCCCACAAAGCAGGTTAAAACACGATTTAAAAAAAGCATTGAATTTCTTTCTTAACACCCATTGTATCATGCTCTTTTTTGCAGCATCTTTATCTTTCCAAACACCTGTTTTAAAAAAAAAAAAACATTACACTTGTGCATCAACTGCAAATACCTCAAGAGATGGCTTCTGCCTTTTGGTACAGTGGCACCATGAGCAAGTGCTGCCACAGATGAAGAGTCAGCCCTATTGCGTGTCCCACAAGAGTCGGGACCCTGGAGACAAGGGAGGTCACACAGGGGCAAACCAAACTCATACAAACAGAGGGTGTCTAACAGCTCCCACGTGATGAGCTGCTGAGTTACGAGAGGGTTGATTTCAGGACAGATATTTTACATTTGGGTGGCAGAGCAGCCAGAGTTGTCCAAAATATAAAAGAGACGAGGTTTTTAGGGAAAGTACCTCTTTTATAGAAGGAACTGGTGGTGTTGGAAAAAACAAACAGACAAACAGGTAAGCTTTCATGCACACAAGCTCCCCTTTGAATCAGTTGCAGGCTGTACTGATTACGGGATGTATTGGTACAAAGCACCCTGGGTTGCAGGTCTCCCACAGCGTGTTTGGGGGCCATGAGAGCAGAAACCCACCTATGGCCCTGTTGCCCTAGGTGCCCCTGCCACCTTCCCCTAAACCAGAGGGAGTCAGGAACAAGCTGCAGAGGTGCAGCGGCATGACGGACATGGCCCACAGTCACTAGGAACACGCCTGAGGCGATGCTTCTTCTTTAGACAGGTTCTGTACAAGCAACATGCAGCTGAAATGCTCGGGGTCCCACTGCCCTTTGCCCGCCCTTCCAACAGACAGTACTCAGAGTGCTAGTATCCTGTGGACCATAAACGAAAGCAGGCACGGACCTGAGTGCGTATGAGCTGAGGAAGAACCCCCCGAAATCCCCTGTTCCATTCTCCTAATGCAAGGGAACAGCCCAACCACCCCCGGGCATCTGCCTAATCTGCTCTTTGAAAGCAGAGGACTCCGTGCACTGCCCTGTGCCTGCATTAGCAATTTAGAGTTAGGATGTATCATCAGAAAACTTTTCTAACAGTAAACTAAATGGTATTCCTATTCTTCTTAATGGAGGCAGAGAACAACCGATTACTGTCCTTTTTACAATGATATCAATATCCAGGAATAGCAGTTTTCACGTCTCTGTTTCTGCTCCTCTGCTTCACAGCAGACAACATCATTCCCTTCAGGTCAAGGTAATTCTCACCCTGGCTGCTCCCCACCTTCTCCACATTAGCAAACTCTACACGTATTCCTCCAAGTCATTCACAGAAATACAGAATGAGACCCGTTCCACGACAGGATCCAAAAAAGATCCTCCTTGAGAAGTCCTTCCAGCATTACAGCAAAGCACTGACAGAGAACACCTGAGAGTGCAGTTGTCACCTCCTGTTCATCTGGCTTATGGTGATTTCACTTAGATCACAACTTTCTCATTTGCTTGCAGGACTCACCCTGCCTTTGTATTGTCAAGAAATGCCTATCGTTTTCTCTTTTATTTACTACACTAACTACCCTGTTGTTTGATTGTTTTAATCAAATCAAAGAAACATATTAAAAATACAGCCAGAATGGATTTATCACCTTACTATCCTTCAATCACTCATAAATTCATTACTTCATAAATTTCTTCAGTATCAAAGTTATGCTGTTCAGAATTTCTCACACCTTCTTTCTCTCCCTTCTAAAACAAATACTAGGCTTGCCCTTCCAGCCCCTTAGCCCTTCTCTCCACCCACCAGCTCACAGCACTCAGTGTGTTTACCTCAAGTGCTCTATATTGTTACAGCCGGCCAGAACCTCCAAAGAGTCAATGTCCATGAGACATCCTGCAAAATCCAAGTAAGTCAAATCCCGGCCCGAGTTTATGACAAAAACCAAAGCCGACATGTCCAGAGGTGTCAGTCTGAAGTTTTTAAACTCGTACTTGAAATTCAGCAGGCTCCCGATGTGCTGGGCTACTTTAAGGTCTTGCGTTTCAAACGTGCAGTGGCAGAGCTCAATGACCTTAGGCCCTGTCAGATGAGTGGCTGCCAGTTTCTTGAGAGACTGCAGGATTGCGTCCTGCTTATCCTGCACCCAAGCTTCATCTTGTTCAGCTAGCAGCATGAGAAATGTCCTACATTCTTTTGATGACAAGCCTGAGAGAAAGATGTGAAAACTCTCCATCAACTCGGTCTTTGCCTCATTCTTTAAAGTCCACTTTGACTTCAAAGAGAACTTCTTCTTCAGGTAGTTCTTGTCCACCCTCCTACTTACCATGAGACACAGTGCTGCAAAAAACTCCTGCAAACTCAAGTGCACAAAGGCATAGCCAGCCTCTGGGCAAGTGCCACTCGTCTTCACCTCAAAGACAGTCAGCAACCCATGTAAGGAAGCAAATTCCTTCACGTGCTCTGGAATATCACCAACATAAAATACAAGCTTCTTATCTTCCAGGCCTTTCAGTGCAAGATCACACAGACCCAAAATGGCCTTCTTGTTGCAGTTCAGCTGAGTCGCCTCGCCATCTGCATGCTCTCCCTGCTGTTTGTTTATGAAGATGAGAAGCATTTTGATATAAAACTGTGTCATAGTCTGAGGGAGCTCCACACTCCTCTGATGTTTAAGGAGCAAATACTCCAAACAAACGCACACAACATAACACAGAGCAGGGATGAGGCACATGCTGAGGAGCTTGGTGTTGTTCTTCAGGTGAGCAATGGCTTGTTCTTTGAATGAATGCTGATGAAAATAGTGGCTGACATATTCTTCAACCTTCTCATGGTCAAATCCCCAAATTTCTGCTAGCAGATCTACTGTGTTTAATAAGAAGTTAGGTAGTCTCTTAGGTCGGCTGGTGACCAACACTGTGCAACCAGGCAGGAGCTTCCCGTGACAGAGGTCTACAAAGAGCTCAGATATGGACATACGGGAGGTAAGAGCTGGGCCTCCCTTAGAAGAGGACGACAAGTCCATATTAGCTGCAAACTCATCCAGCCCATCAAAGATGATCAGTGTACGCCAGGCATTTTCCAGGAGGTTCTGGAACACTGCATCAGGGCTGTCTTCTGGCTGAAGGAACAGGTCAAACAAAAGCTCCTTCAGAGTCAATTTTCTTTTTAATAAATTCAGCTGCCGAAACTCAAACAAGAAAGTGAAGAGAAACTGAGGTAGGACACCTTCTGCCCATTTCTGACAAATCCTGTGCATTAGCATGGTCTTGCCTGTACCTGGTTTACCAAACAAAAAGATCACCTTCGTCGTGCCCGATGGGACCACACTACAAAATAGATCTGACACTTTCACGGCTGTATCCACACATTCTTCTGCTTCAGGAGCACCTGCCACATCTGGTCGGGGTTTATCTGTTCTCTCTTTTAAGTGGGAGGCTTTGCTGTGCCGAATGACAAGGTTGACAAAGGCTTGGCTGAAAGCCAGTGGCTGCGTTTGTTCCTGTGCTGCTGTTCCTGCTGCTCTCCTGCTTCCATACCTCTGGCGGATAGAGTCGATGAGGAGATGCCGGTACTTCTCAGCTGAATCTGAGAGAGAAGACAACAGAGTGAGGGTGAAAAAGTTAGTTCTGAGCCATGACAGATCCAAAATACTACCACTCACACACAGCGAAACAATGGCCCTGATCAGAGGCTGCTCCACCGAGCTGGGTAAAGATGGCAGATTTTGAACACATGAAAATAACCCATAATTTTTCCTGTTTTTGCACAGGGGCCGAAGAAGAAGAAAATTCATGGAAAAGGTGAAACAGTTTTCTATAAAAACTAAATGTTATTATCTCTTTAAGATGAGAATTAGATATTGGTGTATTATGCATATAATTCCCTGTTCACTAGCTCCCTGTTCACCCATGCTGGCCTCGTGCCATGCTTGCTCAGCTATCTGCACCTCAGAGCAGACATATCTTTTGCTTTGAGAATCTGAGATCCCTGATGGTATCAGCATCTCTTTGTTGAAGAGAGAACAGTGGTGATAATTAAGGGCGCTCAGCACCTTCTGAAAAACCCCATCCTCACTGCTGTTAAGTTTGCTGAGTTTTGCCAACAGACGAGATCTGGCCTCCTGGGAGCACCTCCTCAAGAACTTTCCTGTATGCAAACTTTCGGTCAAACACTGGCTCCAGCCCAGCTGCAGCTGCCAGCTTTGCCATGCTCCCTGTGTTCCCCCACCAGACGCTGGGCAGCGCCAGCGCCAGCCCCCACGCTGGGCCGTGGGGACTGCAAGGCTAAAAGCATTGGTAGAAAAGGGTCAAGAAGGACAGATGATGAAGGAAAGGATGTGGGCGCTGCTGTTACACAGTTCGCAGGTCTGCTCAGGCTACCCAGCCTTTCCTGGAATTACTCTGCCTCGACTTTGTCATTGCTCATCTATTCAGTTACTTCTCTACTTTAGGGTGAGCTGAAATCATACGAGTTTTTAATGTGCTAGGGAAACTGTGGAGCCTTTAGTGGGTTTTAAATTGTCAGTATGTCTCCTGATTTCATTAAAAAAAAGCAAACAAATACAGGGATGACCTACAACTGAATGCTTTACTGGCATATCACACTTTAAGGGAGTTCTTAGCCTATGCCATCTGCATCCCTTCTCCTCAGGTAGATTTAATGGATGGAAATGGATGTTTCTTGTTATTTGCCAGGTCCCATTGTCTGTATATTTTATAACCCGTTGCATTAAGAGTTTATGCAGCTACTAAACAAAAGTTTCCCTCAATGCGGGAGGTTGATCTCTTGGGTGTTTCTGCAAAGAAGTTAAATAGGTCCTTCCTCAGAGGAAAGCACACCACCACTCTGCTTCTGGAACATCTACATACCTAGTCGTTGCTGCTTAACATCCTTATCACTCACAGAGCTGCTGCGATGGCGGCGGCGGCCAGCAAACCCTGAAAATTGAGAAGTCAGAAACACGTCAAAAGAGCATTTTGAATGGCAGCTTATTAGAGCTGGGCAAGACTCTCCAGCAAAGCATTTGGGGAGCTGAAGAGGCAAAATTGGAGAGACAAAACTATTTGCAAATTCAAGCTGAGTTTACAGAACTGCTTTTGCAAATGTTGAAGTAAAAGCAGAGGTGCCTCTAGCTATAGAAAGACAGCTTGGGCTGGTCCTCATGAGGCTAACCCATCCTCTTGTCCCACTCCGAATATGCTACACCTCTCAGGAGTGACCTAGGGGTCTGGGCTGGTTTAAAGACCTTCAGTAATGGAGCTCCCTGAACTTCTCCAGGCAATTCATTCCAACACTTCAGTTTATTTATATAGATTTTCCTAGTGGATAACATCAATCTTGCCTGCCACAGTGTGATCTGCTACTTCCCTGTTCTATCCACTTGAGTGTTTTTGCAGAGAAGTTAAGTAGGTCCTTCCTCCTCGCTGGGACACATGATCAGCTACAAGGATTCAACATTTATCTAATACTGGAACGTGACTTTACACTTCACAGAGCTGTTAATATCCAAATCTTACTGTTCTCAGCCAACAGCAGCTGGGACATCAGAAACAGGGAGGTACAAGCTGCTGGTGGAAGCCTGGCTTTGAAAATCTTTGCAGGAAACAACGTGAATTTTAAAAGGCATGTTTTGCAAGAAATGTGTTAGGTTTAGCAAATGATGCTCAGATCCTTTTGCTCAATCCCCTCATTTGCTTAGAAGCACAGTGCTAAGCAGTGCCAGAACCTTAGCAAAAAACTATCGCCACAGCCCATCAAAAAGCATCCTAGGAAATGACCCTACTGGCAGCACAGCTGCTGGAAGGCAAAAAAAATGAGGTATGTGCAATTCTGGGTTCGGAGGAGCATACAGAAGTGGAGAGAGCATTAAGGGCTACAGACAACCTAATCAAAGACTTACACCACAAGCACTGCAAAGTAACCTAAGGCATGGAGGAAGTGGTTCTGAGCATATGAAAGAAGCGTGGCAGATTTGAGACAGAGATAAACCAAATAGCAGTACCACATATCCCAGCTACACACTGTAGCAAAGCCCACAGCCCAATGTCTTTCAATTGTTCTCCACTCCTCCTTAGGATTTAAGTCCACCCAAAGCAGGATAAGCCCAGGTGATGGACCTGAAAGAAAGCAGGAGCACGAAATGTCAATGACTAGACATATCTCAGCTCCACAGAAAGTTTTCTTGTGAACGAAGCCAGCTGCCAGGTCAGCCTCCACAAGCTCAGCTGGCCAGAGAGCACTGGGTGAAAGAGCTAGAAATACTGCTGGGAAAAGCTGCCCTGCATTTCCCAAGACTGACCACAACCACCTCACTGGCGAGTCTTTTTGCAGGCTGGGCGATACATCTGCCTTGCTTTGAGCACAGGAACTGCTCTGTTACCCTGGGGAACAGGGCAGGGAACAGCTATTTCTGGAGAACGCACAGCCCACAGATTCCCAGGGCTGTTTATGGTGATTAATTCCTTGTTCGTTTATGGTGCTCTCTCAGATGGAGAGAACGGGAGGAACTGAGAGAGGCATGAGTCTTTCCTTTCTTAAATGGTCCTAGTAACTTTCAGCACTATTTTCAAATTTCTATTCCACCAGCAACTTGCGAGATTGACCAGCTGCTCACTAGGGCGGCACAGCAGCTAGCAGCAGCGGTCTGTCTGCAGAACAGAAAGGTCACTTTTGTTTTCAAGATCTGAAAACTGCATGTGACACACAAGGTACAGTATTTGCAGTGCCCTGACTCAGAAGCAGTCTCTGAGTGAAAAGCAGAGGCAAAAGTGTCTCTGTGACCATACCATCAGCTGGAACTGCAAACGGTGGGCTGGGAGGTACGATTTAAAATGGGTAATGCCAGCAGAGACGGGCAAAGCAGGGAGTGCTCACTGCTCAGGGAGCGCAGCGCTAGAAGCGCTAAAAGCCTGCCTCTGTCTGGCCAGGAGCAGGGAATGCAAACAGCAGATGCAAACACACAAGCTATAAGGTACTGAGGGCACTGGCAAACCTCAGCAAGAACCAGAGACAGCTCTGCAAGAAGCTCCTGTTGCTGTGAGTGTGAACCTTAGCCAGTCCCCAAATTCACACAGCAGGAAAAAAATGAAGAGCAGCTTTTCCTTCAAATCGTCTGTTTTTCACCAACGGGCAATCCAGCACCAAACCCACTCCCTGCCACCAACGTTAAGCACCTCTAGAGGACACAAGGCCTGCACTTTGCTCTCTGCACTGCCAGGGTCCCAGCTCAGTGACTCCCCCATGCTGCAGCCTGCAGAACACAAGGCTTCATTTCCTCCTGCTTTGTTTTCCCCCAGCACACATTTCAGGAGGACACAGAAAACTGACGGCAGCTTTCTGTGATAATTTGGATTTATTTTGCCGCTGCCTCCACTGTTTATCCTCTCACAAAGCTGGATGCCAGAATCACATCCTTTCTTTCTCTTTCTGCTGGGAGACTCTTCACGTGGGGAGGACCTGGGCTGGTGTTTCATTTTCTGGAAACTGAATACCTGGTGACTGAGAAGGCAACTCAGAATTTAGCAGCTTCCAGTTATTCCAGCAGCTGTTACATGAGGGCCCAGGGACATCGCTCAGTGGTGGCACATACCTGCAGTATTTTCACATTGCACCAAAGGCTTCTGATGGACATTCTGGTGATGGATGCCACTGCAAAGTGCCAGGGGAAGAGGAGGGATCTTGAAAATAAATCCCTCATTTCATGATCTGCACTAGGTAGGAAGGCCTCAGTCCCAAATTCACCCCTGAAGAAAGCGCTAGAACTACTACTATCTGTTCTTTTAAGCTCTGATTCTGACAACTCTGCAATGGTTTCTGCTGGATCAGCTCCTGAATAGTCTTCCTGCTCTTCCTTTAAAAGCCAAACCAACTTCCTCCACCTACCAATGAGCCAACCCAGCAAAAGCACAAAAAGTGGGGCTTTTGCAGAGTGGGTGGGAGATTCCCTTGGTTAGGGAACTAAAATGAGTGAGTTCCTTAGCAGAGTCAGGGCCAACAAGACTTTTCTGAAATTCAGGGAGAGAAAACGAAACAGGGGAGGTTCATCTGGAAAGCACCAAGAACAGAAAAATCAAACCTGAAGTTGCAGTGGCTTCCCCACACCCTGCCAGCGCTGTGGCCAACATGGGACATACGTACCCCTGCCCAGCCCATGGGCAGAGGAGATAAACTCCCAGAGCATAGCACCCCAGGGTCTGTTCCAGCCTTACCTTTTGGCACAGATGGCCGGGCGCTCACATCTGTGCCTGCTTCTTGTTTCTGGCTGAAGTTACCTAAACGAGTTGGATTGGAAATGAAATACAGTTACTGCGAGCGTCCTGCTCTTGAAATCTGGGGTGCTGCTGGCCAAAGTCAAAGGGCAAGCAGCTCACAACACACACACTGGTACAAACCAAGAGTCAGTATAAGGGCTGATGCAACACAGCCAGGTTTCAGGCTCCCCATCCGATCTTTTCCTTTCAGATTGCTCTAAAATACAGTTAACCTCTGCTTTCAAGGGAGTGGAACAACTTTTCTCTCTGATACATACAAACTCAGAGCATGGGCGGCTTTGGCTGACTTAAAACCACACCGAAGCCAAAAAGAGAAGCCCTACTCTTCCCCATTCCTGCAAAGGAGGTGTTTCTGTGATGAAACCGTTGGCAGAGTCAGTCAGCAGCCCAGTCAAGGGCCTTTTCTGACGCACTGCACAGCTCAAGCTTCCAAAAAACCCCACTCAGCACAGCCAGCCCCACCGACAATGTTCACCGAGCTTCAGAGGGAGATCCTGCTCAGGCCAAACAGGAGTCCGCATGCCACCAGGACTCTTCTGTTCAGATAAACTCATGCCTGAAAGCATCGCTCTCCAAAATCAGATGGGAAGCCTTCGTACATTCATTCCTCTCACTGTGATTGCCAGTGTTTCCCAGCTGGGAGTGCAGGTCAGTACTCTGCTATTTCTAGCTCTAGCATCAGCAGGAAGCAACAAAGAACAAGGCTCCAAACGGGCACACGTGCTGCGCCACGGCCTCACACAAAATCCGTTCAACAGCTCAAATATCCTGACTCTTGCCCTGTGTGCCATGTAAAGCAAAGTGTCCTGGTTTCGGCTGGGATAGAGTTAATTTTCTTCCTAGTAGCTGGTATAGTGCTGTGTTTTGGCGTCCGTTGGTGGGCAGTGAGCGGTTGCATTATCTCTTGGGTTTTTTCCTTCCTGGGTTTTGTTCCTCTCTCTCCCTCCCTCCCTCTCCCTCTCCTTCTCTCTCTCCTCTCCCTCTCCTTCTCCCCCCCCCCCTTCGC
>NW_008794457.1:541522-542714 GCF_000699145.1 Aptenodytes forsteri | reverse complement strand
CCAACGTGGGGCTCGAAGGGTTGAGATAACGACAGGTCTGGCCAGAGCATGTTAAAATAGATTTGTTATAAACATTTAATAGTCACTGGTCACAATGTTCTTTTATTTGTTTGCAGGGTCGTGTCATGTAAATCCTTGCTTGCAGTATGTATTCCCTGCGGTGCTGTTTATCACTTCTGGGAGGTGGGTCAGGATTATCACTTTGCTGTACTGTGTAATATCCGCTTATGATACAATAATATTATTGGTAAAAAGACTAATTTGGTATTTGTATTTGGTATTGCTGTCCTCTTTGTACTTTGGATGCCATCTCTCAGAAATTATTAATAATTACACTCTTCACCTTTTCTCCTCCGAGAATCAATCTATGGGGAAGACGGGGGGATGCTTTCCCCTGTTCTTTTGCCCTCCCTTTCTCCTCCAGGCTAGTTACACCAGCTCCCGAGAATTTTGAATATCCTTGGAATGTTCAAGCCAGCGTGCTCCTATTGCTATGTCTCCTGAAAGTGTTTCAAGTCTTGTTTAAGGTTAAACAACTATTTAAAAAAATTACCCAGAGATCTGCCCCACGGCTGAACAGTTATGAGTGGCAAGGTGTGTGGGATGGTATGGGCAAGGACCTAGGACAGTGGGCACCCCCAGTGTTTTGGAACTTCACCCCTGAACAAGTGCAGAATCCTGAAAAACTAGTAAAGTATTTGGAAAAAGTATGTTGTCACCCTGGCAACTCCAGAGAGACACAGCTCACTGCAACGGGCCAGGGCAGCCCAGGCCTACCGAGCCCTGTCCAACACGATTCAGTACCCTCAAGGGGAAGAGAAGGTCTCTGGATCTGACGACAAAACGACAGGCCCTGTGGCTATCCCAACCCCAGTGACAGGCACTGCAGTTACTCCAACCCCGGTACCAGGAACTGCAGCTACTCCAACCCTGACGGCAGGCACTGCGGCTGAGCCAAAGAACCAACCCGTGCCGGTATCAGTCGTCCCTATACACAAGAAGAAATACTGGAAGTGGAAGTTGGCTCGTTTAGTAAGGGATGAAGAAGCCTCTTCTAAGAGGGAGCAGGAGGAAGAAGTGGACAAGGCAGACTATCCTGAAGTAGGGCCATCAAGAGAACAGGAGGAGGAAGGGGCGGCCGCTGTTAGGGGAGGAAGAAGAGGAAGAACTCATAAACGAGGCAGTGACCACC
>NW_008794457.1:525853-534015 GCF_000699145.1 Aptenodytes forsteri | reverse complement strand
GTAGATGGTATAGAATAAGGGGTGGATACTGTCCTGGTTTCAGCTGGGATAGAGTTGATTGTCTTCCTAGTAGCTGGTATAGTGTTGTGTTTTGGATTTAGCGTGAGAATAATGTAATAAAACATTGATGTTTTAGTTGTTGCTAAGCAGTGTTTATACTAAGTCAAGGACTTTTCAGCTTCCCATATTCTGCCAGCGAGGAGCTGCACAAGAAGCTGGGAGGGGGCACAGCCAGGACAGCTGACCCACACTGTCCAAAGGGATATTCCATACCATGGGACGTCATGCGCAGTACATAAGCTGGGGGGAGTTGGCCGGGGGGCAGCCATTGCTGCCTAGGCGCTGACTGGGCATCAGTCAGCGGGTGGTGAGCGGTTGCATCACCTCTTGGTTTTTTTTCCTTCCTGGGTTTTGTTCCTCTCTCTGTCTTTTGTTGTTTTACTTTCCATTACAATTTATTGTTGTTGTTGTTGTTATTTCAATTGTTAAACTGTTCTTATCTCAACTCACGAGTTTTCTTACTTTTGCCCTTCTGATTCTCTCCTCCATCCCACCGGGGGAGGGAGGGTGAGCGAGCAAGCGGCTGGGTGGTGCTTAGTTGCCAACTGCGGTTAAACCACGACACAAAGTAAGCCAGTTCTGGTGCTGGAAGACTCGATCCCACTATTTCTCCACTACTCATCCCAAGCACTGCTTGGGCTGCCCCTCAGGTTGGTTTTAGCCCGCATCAGGTCTCCAGTCTCGCTCACCATGCAGGCAAAAACTCTTTTCCCTAGGAGTCACTTCAGCTGAGGCAATCTAATGGTTAATCTTGTCTAAGCTAAGACTGCTTCGCTACTCTAAAGTGTGGTCCCGTGCCGTCCCCCTTCCAAACCACCAACTCCTGCCCACACCCTTGGGACAGCCCCTGCAACCACACAGCTATGCAGAGGGTCAGGGTTAACTGAAAGCCACCCCTAGAGCAAAACGAAAAGCAATTCATCTTCAGAAGGATCAATGATGCTAAATTGTTAATACTACAGTTAAACCAGCATAAGCCAACTCTGAAACCTGAAGAGACATCTTCTTTTATGATACGCCACAGCATTAAAAGGCTGAAATCTGTTTCGGCTTCAGTCCCGAGAGAAAGCCCCCATTAGTCCTTGTTCCCTGTTGCTTGTCTGGTCTTTCCCCCGTTTCATCTCTCCAAAGGTAACTGCTGCTGCAGTTGGTTACCAAAGGCTGCATCTGTCCGACTGACGCAAGTAACGACAAGCTACTGCAAGCAGGACGTGAAAGACAGTACCGTTGAGAAGGACTCACTGTGTAAGACTTCTTGTGAAGTAGGATGTTAACAGAAAATAATAACCAGATAAAGTGATCCAGTAAGGGAGAGGCACAGCTTAGCTGGTGACACAGCCTTTCACAAAAGGGAGCGGTGCACACTGTGTGTATAGTCTAGAACGTAACACACAGAGTATTGACGGCGCTCTTTACGGATCACATGATTCTCTCTAAAGCTGCTGTGTTCAACTGCTAATGAGAGATATAGGGATGTGGTTTTCCTGTGGTGTGAGTATTTTAAGACTTCTGTATTTGTTGCCTTTCTGGATCAGGAAAATAAAAATAGCAATTAAAAATCCACGGAACAAAAAGGTAATATCTTTTTCTTCTTCAAATAAATCTATCAAAAAATTTAATCTCAGCTTTATTGGAGAGGGGGTGTACAATTTTTATTGGTTTTGGCTTTTTATATCTACTTTTTTTTACCTCAACTTACATTTCTAAGCCAAAAGTTGTGCTTCCAAGAAAAAAATACCACAACAAATTTCAGCAGTTTCAAAACCTTCAAGAAATCTGAAAGAGAAAACTTGGCAAAATAAACTTTCTCACCAAGAAATACGGACTGAAGCTAAATTTTCTGATTAAGAAAATCATTGCCATCGAGAAACACCTGAGCTACTACGGCATCAATGTTTTCTCTCTCACAGCTATCGTGATGCTCTCCACTCTCACAAAAAGCAATCAGGAATCCCTACAGCACAGCACACCTTTTTCCCCACATTTCAAATAGACTTAATTAGTGTCTCAAGAACGCTATTCTTCCTCTGGGCAAAGTGACTTTGCCCCGGGGACACTTCCGATTCAGGAATCCAGATGATATAACCACGCAGGTTCCCACAAAATCCACAGAACCCTCCATCCTCAAATCAGGCCAACCCTTATTGAAAGAGCCAAGAAAGTGCCCACCAACACCAGCAAGGTGTAGCACAACTGGTGAAAAAGCACGTCTGAAAATGTGAACTATTGCTGTTTGCTGGCAATAACTATTTTTGGAGGGACTGATCTTATTCCAGAGATTATGGTGAAAGACAGACAGGGTGAACCAGAAGGAAAGTCAGATCATTTTTTAAACCAAGTGGCTTGGTTAAAAAGGCTTGCAGCTGCCTGGCTTGTAGCCACGGAGAGGACTGCCACCTCTCACTGACGAGGCACTGACCGCGCAAGTGAGGGCGCTGGTGGTCTCACTGCCTAGACTGGTCTGTTGGCTATGGGGGGCCAAGGCGTTGGCTGTGTTTGGAGACAGACAGAGGAAACTGGCCCGATCTCCATTACCTTCTCCCGCAGAACTTATGAGCAGTATCTCCAGATCCAGGGGGAGGTCGCACTCCATGCAGAGGTACTGTGCAAACTGTTTCCAGGTGGCAGGGCCAGCCTTTTCCAGCAGGTCAAGAAGCACTGAGACTTTTTCTCTGTGGTCGGTGATGCCATCCAGGCTATTCAGGACCACCCCTGGGAGAAAGCGTCGGGAGGTCGTGAGCAGCCAGCCGAGACGGTGACTGAGGAACTCCACTAGCTGGGGGCGGGCGCTCGCTACAGCTGCTTCCAGGTCTAAATCATCATTCTGAAATGGAGGCTAGAGGGATGAAACCAGAAAGGGTAGCAATGGGCATAGGAGTGAGATGTTCATCCACACAGCCCTGCTGTCGAGCAGCCAGCACAGCCCTTGATGACTTGATCTGCTTTTCTACCCCTTGGTCCAACCCAGCATTTCTCATCTGCCTTACTCTCACCAGGTCGTGTGGCAAATCCCAGCCCAGCCATTATGTGGTGCAAGGACCACAGTGCTTGTCTGCACAGTGCCTAATGCAGCGGTACTGCAAGGGACAGGAGCAAACAACAGGAGTCAGTCTCTCTGGCATCAGCCAGGGAGAAGCTCTGTTGACGTCTGTATCGCTGCAGTGGCCATCTGCCAAATATAACATCTCGGGTATCTTTCACATGCAGCAGGACCTCTGGGGAGGCACAGGACTCTAAGAGCAAGGTATTTCCCTGCACAAAGGGCTCAGGCAGCTGTTCTTGCTGCTCATTTTGTGGGGATGAACAATTCATTTCTGCTTTGGTGACAATGTCACCCTCCACTTTTACTTCCTTCCCACAGCAAAGCTGTGCACATACAGTCTCCTACCTGCATTGTTGTGTGGTCAGCCTCCTCTCCGCTGTCAAATGCAAAGGTGGCTTCTGCTCCATACCCTGATGAAGAACTGATCTGCTAGTGGCAGCGTTTCAGCACACAGTGACACCCCAACATATGGTGCATGCCTATATGCAGTTGCCTCACTCGGTGCAGATGCCTAGGGATAATAACAACAGAGCAGGACGTAGATATGAAAGTACACGGGCAATTACATGGCTCCCAGATCTAGAAGCTCTGCCTTTGATCCTGGGATCAGCTGTGGAACTTTTCATCTCTAGGTAGCAACCTCAACTCAAACCAGCAGTGACCACAAAGTGTGGACATTGGAGGATCCACTACTGGTGTGATGAAAATGTGGGACTGAGCCTTGTGCCCTAAGATGCATGTGAAGACAGGCTTTACAGAACACCTCAGGGGAATCACAGCTTTCCTGGTGTCACTGCCTGACTTGAACTGGTCTTCTATGCCAACCTGCTGCTCTTAGCCCCTCCGTGGAAGTTCATGCAGAAGAAGCAGCAGCTTGCTCAAGTCAGGCAGTCAGTCACACCAGAAAAACTGTGAAAAGCTGATCCACTGAGGTTATACAGCTCTCGCAAAAGAGTTTCAGGTGCAAGGGGCTGAAAACACCGCCAGTGCCAGTGCCAGCCCCCCCGCCTCTCAGAAGAGATGGCAAAGGGAACTGTTTCTCCCTGCACTGCAGCTGGTGCTGGTTGGTGTCCAACCACACCTACCAGCGGGAAAGGGACAAGGAAAGCCATTACCATCCTGCACGCCTCCAAACACCCTGCAGCAGGACCCCAGCCCAGGCTACAGCAGCATCAGGACCGTGCCACTGTGCTATCCCCGGCAGACGGCTGCCTACACTGATGTTGAAAGCCAGCTCCAACTACAACTACCATCACCATGTTTGCAGAAAGGTTGAGAAATAGAAACCACAGGGAGCAGCCCCCACACTACCCCCAAACCACATGCTCCACGTCCCCACCAACGACCTGTCTTGCATGTAGAGGGGACAGTCCTTCCAGGCCCAAGACTGCTGCACTGTGTGTGGTGTGGGAAAAATTCCCACAGTTGCTGTAACACCCGAGTTTATGTGGGGTGGGGACGGGACAGTGACCAACCTAGTTGAGCAAAAAGCCAGTAACGCTGTTGAGTGGAAGCATCCTGTTGGGATGGTGCACACAGTGCCATTCCCCAGTAACTGCCATTTCCTGAGCAAACACCTTCCCAACCCAACAGCAGCAGCCACTCCACCACTACCAGGTTGGAGGGATGGGGGAGTCGTGCTGCGGAGCCCACCTTCTCTAGCGTTCAGCCCTCACTCCCCAGACATGCTCTCCTCTGCACTGACCATTCAGGTATCTACAGTAAAGTGAGCCACAGGCCTTCAGGCTTTTTATTTTTGCCGCCTTCTTGACCTGGCCAAGGAGGAAAGTGGGAGATTTCTATGGAGCCGAGGGAAGAACTCAAAACAGAAGTCAAAGACAGAAGAGCACTCTGATGGAAAGAGCCAAGACCTTCCCATCTGCACAGACAACTCCTAATCCATCAGAAAGTCATGCTTGTGCTGGAGTGATCTCACAGCAGAGCCATGCCACTCCACGGGGCGCGCTGCACGGAGAGAACATCACCTCCCCACATCGCTGCTGGGCATAGCACGCACCCAGAAGCTGAAGACAAAACAAAAAGCAGGCGCCAAGTTGGAGCACTGGAGGTAAAACTGCTCAAGATGTTTATCCTGCTCATGTTTAAGAGGATACCCCTTCTCCCATAATCCAGCAGCACTCTCTGCCCTCTCTGTACTGCCTCTTCAAACAGCCTCGGATGTTTTGAGATGGAGCCAAATTAATGCAGCAAAGGGATACAACCTGAGTGAGTGCTACAGCAGAGGACGGGATGGGAAGGGCCTAATCAGTCTCTTCTGTTCCTGCGCTCCAACAGCCAAGCAGACATCCGATAAGAGCAAAGCTGGTGATACTATACACTCTTTTACCAATCTCTGACTCTTCAGGTCAAAACCATGTCACAAGTTGGTTATTATGCAGCATCACCATATACTGTTATAATACAGTATCACTGCAAGAAAGACTCTACGCAGGTTCCCCTTCCAGATCAAGCTTTCAGGATGCGTTACATGAAGTGAGGCAGCTCTGGGATCCATCAAATTGTGAGTAAAACCCCCAGTTTGTAAAAATTCTCTAATGCCTCTCATTCACTATTCTAACAAGAACAACAAAGAAGTTCCTGGTGAAATGCTAAGAAAATTGGGCTTAACCAGAACCAGTGTTCTCCTCAAGCCACTTCTGTGACGCCAAAAACTGAAACTCTGGGCCTTACTGGAAAGGACTCTGCAACTTTTCATTCAAAATGTTTTATAATGGAATTCATTTTATATTATCAATTATACAAATAAAGAATGCTAATAGTAACACACACATTAACAACAAAAGAAACAATGTTTCACTTTTCCAATTAACTGGACAGCTTAAAAGAAAACATTTAAACATTTCTAATTTAAACAAACTGCAAAATAACAGGGCTTCCCAGAAAACAAACTTCATTTCCCAGTAGCCTGATCAGTCAACCTTTAGGGACCATCATTTCACGTTTCTCCAGCCAAAAAACAGAAACCTGTAGACAGCAATGCCCTGACTTTATTCCCCTGATGACCAAGAACTACCTACTTAATAAGACCACATTAAAAAAATAAATAATCAGACCTTAATGCCAATGAAGACTGAAAGGCAAAGGGTAGACTCATATGAAATAATTAAAGACGCATATTCAAGAACAAAACACTGAAAGGCTAGATGAAAGCTCATGCGATACTGCACAGCTCCTATACTAGTACTGCTCTGCTAAATCAGACCACCAGAAACAATGGGCAGCGACCTACAGTAAAATGCCTCTGAGCTCGAAATGAAGCACAAAAACCTCCCAAGAAGAGCCAGAAAACTTCTGAGCCTTGACCCTTGCCACCGCCCTTCAAATGCAGAAACGCCGTTAAAACACACTGCAAAAATACGCCTTGCCTCCCCTCCCCAACTTGGCATTCACGCCATTCCCAGCCACGAAAAATAAAACCGAAATGTGAAGCTCCCTGTTGCAAACCTACCAACTTCTTGCATGCTCTGAGGAGCACATGCTAATTACCAAAAGCCCAAAAACAGAGCAGCGGCACCGAAAACAAAGTGGGGGTCACAAATCAAAGGAGCTGGGGTACAATGTCCACTGCCCTGATGTCTTCACTTGCTAACCCACCTCTCTCTTGAGGCACACAGCCCTTCGGTGCCTTTTGGGACCCGATAAGCAAAAGACAGAGCAAAATGAAAGTAAAAACAGCTAGGAATTCCCCAACTGCAACTCATCCGTGGTAAAAACAGTGAAATGAGCAAAAATACCGAATCAGAACAGCAGAAGAGTGTTATCCTATTCTAAAATCTATAGCTGGATGATAATTTAGGTAAAGCTTTTGGGGAGTGGTCCAAAGAAATGGGACTTGGGAAAACACTCTCACTGGTGTAAACCCTGACTTGGTTGTGGTTAAGGCTCTTGCAATGGGAGTATTTTTTATTTATATGCATTGGTCTGATTATTCTGGCACATGGCAAAATATTTATTTACCATTTCCATTATATCTAAGAGAAAAAAGCAACCTGCCTTTCCTTTGGAATGGGGACAAGGTTTAAGTGAGAATGTAGTAGATGCGAATGATTTGAGGAAAAATCCCAGGTTTCTAGATAGAACTGTGTGCACAGAGATCTCCAGATCTAGCCAGATAGGGTGCCACAAACAATGAAATATTATTAATATTTCTCGAGATGCCAGAGAAGCTATGTTGGAAAACCAGATGCAGCCTGCAGCTGAGTCCCAGACAAGGCAAGATGGCACACAGCACTGTTTCAAAATTTATCAGAAAAAAAAACTAACCAGGTCCAGCAACACCCACATCTCTGGATAGAAATGCTTGCTGGTTGTCTTGCCTCGAGCACGGCGCAGGGGATGGGGGGAGCTCTGAGAGAACTAGGGGTGGATGGAGGGGACCGTGGGTAGCAAGGAGCTGCTGGGGAGGCGATGGGCAGCACCCACTGCCATGCTCTGCCCCATTTTGCCACCTTCCCTGCCCGGATCTGGCCCACCACACCTCTCACTGGTGTTTCCACCAGACCAGAAGCTGTCGCAGCACTACCAACACAACCCCTTTATGGCCAAACTAGCAATTCTGTGCCTAAAAATCCCCAATCTCATCTTTGACAGACTCCTATACATCGCTCCAGCTAATAAAAGCTGCGATACTGGTTTGCTCCCGGCACCTGGGAGCAAAGTCACCTCCAACAACGCTTTCAACCTTAGACTTGAACATGGGGAAGCAAAGGGCGCAGCCAGACTCCCAGTTCCCCCCAAATCTAAACCCTCATGGGATGCCCCAGCACGACGCCTCCGCCTGGGGAGACCCTCCCGCGGCACTCACCCGGCTGGCTGTCCCTCCCGCCGCGCTGCTGCCGCGCGGCGCCCCCCCCGCCCCCCCCCCCCCCACCCGCCTCGAAACCGAAACCGCCCGACAGCGAAGCGGCTTTGCCGGGAAAGCACGTGGGACCGCGGCGTCGGCTCCGCGCCAGGCTCGGCGAGGCGCGGGCCCGGGGGCGCCCCTCAGCGCCCGGCTCGGGGGCTGGGCCACCATTTCGTGGAGGGGCTCCCGGGGCCC
>NW_008794457.1:499967-524193 GCF_000699145.1 Aptenodytes forsteri | reverse complement strand
GCAGCTCAGGACCCTCTGGGGGTCCACTGGCCGCTTTCCTGCTTCTTCCCCCCTTCAGCTGAGTCCCTGCTCCCCCATGCAAGGGCAGCTGTCTTGCCTAGCCCCGACAGCCTGTCACCACTGAATGTCCCCAGCAGATGCCTTCCCCCCCCTGGGGCAAGGCATCTCCAAGGCAGAAAAAAGGCATTTTTTCTGCCATTTCCTTTTTATTAATGCTCATCACTCTAGTGGGATGTCATTCAGGAGGACCAGAGCGCCCTGGCTTGACAGAAGCCACTTCCCATGGTCTTCAGCAGATGTTGCCATGCCGAGAGGGAAAATTCCACCTTGGCATTGGTGGCTTTAGAGCAGGAGGGAGCGCGGACAAGCCCTCAGCCGGTACTGAAATAGCCAGCAGAGGCAGTGGTGGAAACAGGGTGGGAAGGGAGATGGAAAGTTGCCCACTACACCAGGGCTTCTTCAAGGCCACCATTGGCCACCCCATGGTGTCACACCTTTCGCACCTCTTGGCTCCTGCTGTCATGGACACGGCTGATTGAGACCCAGTAAGATAAACCTTCCTTGGCTGCCATGGAGCAACCTGTAAGCTCAGCCCACTCCATGTGCCCTGACCTTCTCCTCCAGCAGCCTTGGCACCATGACCACTGAAGACATGTTAAACCCAGCAGTCGGAGCAAGGAAGTGCTGGGGGAGGTCGGTGGCCTGTGGCATTGAGGGTGGGAGAGGAGCAGGTCAGAGGGGCCTGGCTGATTCCCTGGGGAGGACATCCATGGGAATGCGGAGGGAGAAACCACCATGCCCAGGGAGCTCGAGAAACTGAGGCCATCCTGCTACCAGCCTCGAAGGGTTCTTTGTGGAAGCCCCAACTTTAATACTGCTTTGTATGGGAGGAGAACATCATCCTCTGCCTTTGTTAATGTGATCACCATGACAGTCTCAGATTTGTCACCTGAGATCTCTTCCAAGTGAAAAGACAAATTTAAAAAAAGGGAAGCATGAATTGGTACAGGAAAATAACTGAGCCACTTCAGATAAATTATTGCACTGTAGTAGAAAGGAACAGGAACCTGCTGTCTGACTAGACACTTACTTACACTTTCTCTTATAATCTCTTTGGCTTTCTTATCATTTTTATTGCTTTTCTCAAGTTTGCTCCCACTGTCCCAACAACGTGGGCATAACAATTTGCCTAGAGCTCTACACAGAGTCTACAGGCTCTGTAAATAAAGTACCCAGGACACAAGAGCTCTCCGTTACTGTACTGCGCTGTAAATTCACGTCCCATTTACTTTTTTCAGCCATACTCAGGTCTTTTAGCATAACTGGTTCTGAGCTTACTTGGAGTTTGGTAATGTCATTTGAGTTGCTGAAGTCTGTCAAAATCAGGAGCCTTTTGGCTCATGGTAGAAACAAAACGCAGGATCAGCGCAAAAGGTGCTACGTTTCCAAAACGTAACAACAGAGATGCCAAAAGGTGGGCAAAGCCCATTTCTGCTGCCTCCCATGAGTGCTAACCCAGAACCCATGCACTTCAAGAGTCCAACCCTTACCCCTAAGCACACAAGTCCTTTAAAGATCCTGAAAAAGTAGGGTGCGTAGAGGTGCAGACTTCAAGATCTTTGCAGAGGAAAGGCTCTGTAGAAGTACAATTGCACAGAAACTGGAGCGTTTCTCAGGAAAAGGGAAGAAAATTCAACCGAAGGTGATTTAAATCCGCTCTTCTTTTAATTGGTTCACACACAATCTTTCTGTTTGTACACAAGTTCCTATACTCCTTTATGAATAGAGATCAGCTCTATAATATTTTCTCAAGAAAATCAAGAAGCAAATGATTCGGGAAGCTAAAGTCAAGTTGTACAATTATGTATCCCTAAAAAGGGAGGAGAAAAAAGAAAAATATTATATTAGTTTATGCCACACTCCCAAGAAGGGCTTTGAGAGCCAGGTATTTCTGAACTCTGCTTACCTTTCTTGTGATGATCTCAGGATTTCTGATCTCAAATAGATTAAGCCCTTTGCTGTTCATCAGTGAAGTCAAAGCTGGTTCGATCCCTACAGAATCAGTAAACCCATCCAGTTACAGGTACGGCCATCCTGGCTTGCTGCTCATCATGTACTGTGACCTTGTCTGCCTGTTGCCAAAAGCTAATTGTGCCTCAATGCCCCACGACCTTTGGCCTGACGGAAAACTCACTTTTCCTTTGTCCTAGCCATTTACAAAGGGTTCCCCATTCCCCAAGTGAATCCAGCAGAAATTCGCATCAGTAATGTGGTTCCCCCCCCAGCTCTCAGGGTTATTGATGTATTTTTTCAGTGCTTAGGTTTAGGAGATCTGATGTTTGACGCTTTATGGAGTAGGTTGGCACTTCCCCAAAGGGAAAACTCACTTGAAATCACTTCTGGGATCCCGACAACCGAGATCATTGTCTGCAGGAAGTTTCTTACGGATGGGTCATTCTGAAAGCCAGAAAATTCATACAAAAAGGTTTTAAAGACATCATTTAGCCACAAATGGCCTAGAGAATACTTTCTTAGGGCTTACCCCACTTGGATCAGCTGTGCATTTAAAGACTTTAAACTCTATCCTGAAGGGAAGGAAAAAGGGGGGAAAAAGGTCACTCAGGGCTGCAGAGATCCTCTTTTTGTGCTGCTCTCAGGCAATGAAACCCACAAGAGACCACAGTACCAACCTGGAGTCCAAAGGGTGCAAAATGAGTTTCTTTTCCACATAGGCAGCTTGGATAGTGACCGTGATTTCCTGCACAGAGGTGAATGGCAGAGTTGAGTTGTAGCACATCTTGCCTTATAGCAGGGAGTTGCATTTGGAAATTCTGATTTACTTTCTATGACCCAGAGTTCAACATCCTTCTGGCTTTACCTCCAGATATTACTAGAGAAGGTTGGCATTTTACTTCTCCATTTGCATGCAACAAACTCCTCCGTGATGCCCACAGCCTCAGCCTGTGGGGCTTTAGACTGGCTTATCCACAGGACTGATGCTTTTACCATTTTGTGAACCAAATCCTGCATAAGGAAGGAAATGGTTACGTAGGGTGTTGTTTCCCAATGACCATCCATCTCAACATGAAAGATCATCAGACTGGATGTGGAGAGGCCAGCCCCAGGGTAGCCAGGGCTACCACAAGTAGTCTTACCATAGTGTTTTAATTTATAACCAAATTAAAAAAGAAAGCAATCTCTGAATTCTGGCCATTTAGGCTCATTTGCTTGCTTTTGCTTCTATGCAAACGTTTGTTAAAAGGAACATTTTGTGATCTAGTTGCAGGTCACAACCAAGGGTCTGGCAGGCCAGGAGCAGATCACATCCTGAGAGCCATGATTTTAGGGACCACCTCTAGTTCAGTGCTCCTGCAGTCCTACCAGAAATTTGTTTCAATATATCACCTGGAGCACAAAAAACAGCCGTGCATATTTCCCCGTAACACCCTGCTAACGTGGGATACTTGCAGAGGGCAGGAGGGAATTATTCTCGATTACAGTTTAACCTTTAAATTAAAGACTCTGGTCTACCCTCAGGCAGGGACTTGCTTTTGTGCAGTGTTTAGTGTCCATACCAGCCCATAATTGCAAGGCTGGACAAACATACTGCTTTCTTGTGATGTTACCCAAGACAGCAAGGCTGTTGGCATTTGTTTTTTCTGCCTTCTTAGATTCAGTATAAAGCAGTTTGGGGTAAAACACAGTGTAAGCAGGAACTTTCATACAGGCATACATAGAGGAAAAGGTTACATTTTGAGCTTCTCATTCTTCAGAGCTGTATCTTCATTTCAGAGATAGCCATCCTCTAAGTGCTAGAATTTGAGAAGAATTTGAGCTAGAATTTGGGAACGAGGAGATTTCAAAATAAATATATTCCCATGGTGCCTTCATTCTCTCCTAAAATACCTCAGCTAAAGGAGTTTCACTGTTTCCGATACAGGTTAATGGGGGCTCATCAGAGCTTTCAAGTGCTGCGCTTACCACCTTGCACACCAGTGATGGGCTGGCCTAATAGAGGAGGCGTTGAGCCTAAACGGTCACTATCATCATTCCCAGCCTCCAATGTCGAGGGAAGAGATGGGAGTGTTAAAAAGAACTGATATGCCTTCTCCACCTCCCATGGTTTAGCCACCAGCCCCTTCCCAAAGGGCTCCCTGCCATTACTGTCCCTGAGCACCAGGAGTCATCCAGACTTAGGACAGAGCCTGTCCCAAGGTCAGAAGCAAGAACTGACCTTCTCCATGTATAGAACCATCAGGGGCTCTTCTCCCAGGGGAAAGATGCTGACCTCCACTGCTACCAAGGACTTAACGACTGTCCCTTCAGGCTGAAGAGAGATTTGGGGATGGGCGAGACTCCACACCTTGGCCACAGAGTCATTATAGGAGGTGCCTTGAAAAATCTGGTCAAATAAGGAGCAACAGAAGAGTCAGGCTTTTTCCCTACCACATCCCAATTTCATGCCAACTTTCCACACAGCTGCATCCCCTTTGTAGTCCCTAATTCCTCCTCCAGTTCACACAAGCCCAATAACTCAGCTGAGTTTCAAGGAAGCTGTGCCAGCATGGAGGGTGGAGAAATCCTCCTTGCAAAGCACAACGGTTTCTCCATCCACCCCTGGTTTTCCCCATCAGCCCCACCCAAGACTCTTGAGTTGTTGAGGGAAGGACACGAGACATTACAATGCAACAGAATCCATTTGAAAAGTTCCTCATTTGACATAAAATGCAGTTACCATCTGTACCGCCTTCCGCTGCGCTTCTGTGTCTTCCATTTCAAACAGCGCCTTCAGAAACAAACCAGAAACAGATTGTAGAAAAATGAAAGAGGAGGTTATGGTTAGCCCTGATGCAGGCTGGATGGGCCAGAGCTGATGTGTGGCTTGTGGCCAGGTCAGAGGCATGGCTGAGTTCCTCTTGAGTCCACTCCCTTTCTACCTCAGTACTCCCACAGAAAATCACGTCACTTTACAACTCAGAAGACAAGTTTTCTATCAGCTGGTGTTATCGCTCTAAGGGATAACACTACCTGGTAACACATACTTGCTATTTCTGACCAGGATCACATGTAGTGACTGACTGTAGATTTCTGTCTTCTGCAGAAACTAGCTCTCAGCAAAAAACAGTGCTTAGAGAATTTTTTACTCTCTCCCCAAAATATGATGTATGAGGTAAGGAGGGAACCAGCCCTGAAATAGTCACCTGCAACTGCTCCCCTCTGATGGTCAACACCAGGCGCTTATCTAAGAAAGCTGCCGAAGCCAGAGAGTTGAGGATGTGTTCAGACAGCCAGAAGTAGAGCATTCGGGACTCGGTCAGCAGTGACGGGGAGAAAACAGAGTCACTGAAGACATCAGAGTAGTTCTTGTACAGGACAAGGCCCTTTAAAGGAAAGCAAGCGTGTTGGCCATGATAAGCAGCAGGGAGACAGGACAAAATGTCAATACCTGCATTTTCGTTGCAAGGCGAAGGCCTGGCTGGCTGGACTCAGAGCAGAGAGCAAGCTGCTCGGCTGGGCAAGAGGCTGGCATCAGCCCACGCTGCAAACTTACCTTTGGCTGCAGCGCAGCAGCACTGCATGGCAGCAAAGGGACCGACCCCTCCCAGCCTTCCAGCGAACATCATCGCCAGAAAACCTTTCGTCTCTGAGCAGCCCGGGTTACTTTACCTTGTGATGTGATTCTAGGTAATTTGCTTTTATTAAAGGAACTGATGCAAGGGAGATATCAACGCTGATATCCTTATCCCGGACAAAATTTGCTGCGGGAATAAAACACAAAAACCTCACACCAGAAACAGGACCTTAAGCAGAGCTTAAGAGTTGCTTTTAGGACTTGCTGCAGAAGGTGACCCGGAGCTCTAAAAGAACACGGGGATGGGACTGGGGGGTCCCACTCCTTTGGATGCTAGTGCCGATCCTGCTGCTGCTCACTGACTCAGTTTCTCCACCGGGAAATAGGGGTAATTACTCTTAGTTTTACATTCTGCTCCTTTTCCCTGATATTTGGGACTGGGAAGCATGGGAAAATCTGCAGCAGGCAGATACAGATGCTGCAATATCTCAGCCCAAATACTCCAATGCATGCTCCTGTTCTAGCTAACATCAGTCCTTCTGCACCTATCCTGCACCTCTGGTCATTACGTAATGAAGGAGAAGTACCTTATGAACTGAAGTGTGTCTTTCAACCAGTGCAATCACCCTTAAAAATCAACCTGATGCAGAAAATTCAAAGCATAACATTGTTAAGGTTTATTTTGCTGTTGTCTGAGGGCTTGGGATCCCATACACATTTTCAAAGGACTTTTTTGATGGATGTGGCTACTGCCCCGCTGGGGCTCAAATGTCTGAAGTTGCACATAAAAAAAGAAAGCAGAAAAAACAAGGATATTTACCTGCTAAATCATGTACAAAATTTGCCAGTACCTGGGCAAGAAAATTGATTTCGTTGCACACCTAAAGAGGAAAAGAAGGGAAAAACTGAAGGCGGAGGGTAGGATTTTGGGTTGTGGAGCAGAGCTGGGCCTCATGGTGAGATCTGGGGGCTGTTGGTCAGAGTCCGGCACCATCAGAGTTCCCAGTGTCAGCGCAACCTCCCACCTCCTCCAAGCTGGGTTTTTTTTGTGGATTCTATTTATTTGTCTTATTTTTCACAAGCACTAAAATTATATTGCTATTATCTTGGGGGCATACATGAGCAGAGGAGTGTGCAGCATACAAACTGACCTTTCCTCTGTCCACAGGCAGTGGCTGATCTTACCTCGCTCTTGAGAACAAGCTTCAAAGTGAAGGAGATGAAATCTGTGAAGAGCTGCTTCAGCCAGCCCGGTCTGCGTAAGACAGGGAGCGCGGTCAAGGACTGCCCAGCAGTCCCCAAGGTGGGTGACACTTGGGCTGAAGTGCTCAGGGACCAGCAGTGGGGCAAGTGAAGCCCGATTTTGAAGGGGAACAGACTCACTCCTTGTCTCCTTGGAGGTGAAGCGTCAGTTTGTGGAAAGTCAGGTAGCAGTCCGAGGCATCGGCAGCCACTTGGTCCTTCTGGCACACTGCACGGGATGAAAGAAAAAGAAAAAAAATAGCTAATTTGCTACCGAGACGAGGAAGACGGGTGCACTTTGCAGACACTGGAGACCAGGAGCAGGGAATCACTGCAGAGGAGCAGCCTCGAGTTCCCCACACCTCCAAGGGGATGTTTCCAAAAGACTCAGGACCCTGCAAAGTCAGGGCAGATGGGGCTACCTGGCACCTGGATGGAGGGTTTCTGCTCACAGCTCCAGCCGAGCAAGTCTACCGGACACCCTTCTTCACACTTCATTTGGATACCTGCCCACCTCGCTAGCTCCTATCATCAGGGGCTCGGTTGTCCCCTAACATCACCCAGGAGATGGTTGCAGTATGTGCAACCCACAAACCAGAGTGGGGAGGGAATTAAGTCATACTGCAAAAAGCTTGGAAATGGCAATATACTGTCATTGAGAGCTTCGTGCTGCTCCTCCCCCTTTTGAGGCAGGAAAATGTATTGTGAGGCACATGTGATAACCCACGTCCCTCTCATCCCTTATACGAGGTGGAGGAGTGTAGTTTGCCTCTGTCCCTTTCTAGTCTAAGTCTATTGACTTTCCCAAGGAAGAGGATTCATTTCCCAGAGCACACCTTGGCCACACCTGGAGAGAGTTGAAAAAGTGGACTATTAGGATGTTCAAACCTCCTGCACCAAAGCCCTCGTTTGGCTCGCTCTTTTGAAACATCCCCATGTTTTCTTCAAGTCATCCTGAGCAGCAGGAGATGAAAAGCTGGTCCTAAAGACAGTTCAGAAGGCCAGACCGTTCTTCACTTGCTGCTGGTGTAAATCAGCATAACTTTGCTGAAATGATTTGTACCAGCTTCCTCTGCTTGGTCTGTTAAAACCATGAGGTCTTTGAGGGCCACATTGTCTCCTAGCCTGTGTGCACAGGGCGGCAGAGACCTACTTCCAGCCTCCAGATGCTGTCCGATCCCCACAGAGGTGAGCAGAGCCAGCCCGGTCTCGCTGCCCACCACCCAGTCCAACCTGCTGCTCTGGAGGAAGCACGCACACAAAGATCCCCCGCAGCTAGCGATCCCCAGCTGTTACTTACTCAGTTTAATGTTTATCTGGAGATCAATGGAAGACTCGATTTCAAAATCAACTGAATGAAAAAGCTGCAAACTGTAATGGCAGAAGAGAGGACATTTAGCAACCTGTGCTGGGAGCAGCTTCTCCCTGACCGCACATCAGCTGCGGGTGGGTTTTATAACTCCTCTCACATCAGTCCTTGCACTGTGGTGTGCAAAACCCCAGCACGCAGCAGCCCATATCAAATACTCTGGCTTTAAATCATTGCAAACCACTGCCTTAGCGGCACTTAGGCGAACGGGAGCATTAAGCCCCTTTTTTCCCCACTCAAAGTTAGTAGAGCAACGAAGGGGAGGGAAGAAGTCGACTGGTGCGCTTTGGCCATCTTGTCTCCTCACGCAAGGGGTGATGGTGCAGACAGAAAGGCAGAAAGCAAGGCAAGAAGAGCAGTGGTGGGGCTAAGCAGCACTGCTGGCGTATAAAACCTTGCCTTGCTCAGGCAGTAAGCAATGCTGCCATTGCTAGAGAGCCAGAGGAGCGCAGCCCCTCCGCCTCAACTCGTGCCATGGGCCAGTCCTGCCTGTGGGCAGCGGCAGGAGCTGGGGCCGTGGTGCTCGGCAGCAGCCAGCCCCCGGGTACTTACAACCAGGCACCGGCGTAGCCGTAGGTCAGGGTCCCTTTGAAGAAGGCTGTCACATTTTTAATGGCAATGTGAATGGCATTGTTCTCCTTGAGCTCCACCTCACTCTGCTCTATGGACAAGTCATTGACCTGGATGCTACAAACAACAGAAACCCAGTTTGTCCCCAACCCTGGGGCTGTTTTCTGTGGCCAGGCAAGACAGGCTTGCTCCTGAGGATTTGGGGTCTCTAAGGGGCCTGTGCCAACTCGGGGAAGCGCTCAGGAGCTTTTGCAAATCACAGGGGCCACGCACAAGGGCAATGGTGCTTTCGCCCAGCCTTGGTGCGCTGCTCCTCCCCTGCGATGTTCAGATGAGGCGAGGGGGGGAACAGGAAACACGGAGCAACACCCTGCAGAAACAACTCCGCTGTATTGCGGTGCTCTGTGTCAGCCGCAGTCACAGCAGGAAATCCGTCCTGCGTTTGCATCATTGCATTTGTTGTCCCCAAATAAAAGTTAGTAACACAGCGAAACCCAGCCTTGTTTGTCACAAAGCCTGGCCAAGTGACATCCTGCTGACAAGGGTGGCTCCGGCGGGGTCCCCTCTGCCACTCAATGTGCCACCGGCTCCATCTGTCAGCGACGGGCCCCAGGAGCTCCAGCCCGCAGGGACAGAGCTCCCCATCCCCACTGTCAGAGATTTGCTCTGCGCGCTGCCTCGCTGTCTGCCCGCTGAGTTGGAAAAGCTCTTAAATAATACATCGGCAGCCTAAACCTTAATGTGCAAATTGTCTGCAAGGCATAGATCGGAAAATGTGTCTGCCCTGGTCCAGACCTTTGCTTTCACCAGGAATTGCTGGATCAAAGCTCCCTCCAAAGCTAGCTTCCGTTCCTCTCCATCAGCCCGCACCTCCCCTGGCACAGAGACACAGAGATACTCACTTGGTCAGCTCGTAAGCCACCTTGCCGAGGAGCCGCATGGACCTTTCCCCGGTGATATTTGAGAATTTGGCATTTCTGAATGCTGCTTGAATGACCTGCGCTGTTTCCTGGTTCACTGTCAGTGGAAGAAAAGGGCAAAGATCAAACTGCAGTCTCTCCTGGCTGCAAAGTCGGGTCCGCACCCTGGATTAAAGCACTACAGAAGAGTTTTATGCAAGGCATTTCCATTAGACTAAGGAAGCACTAGCAGTAGCTTCAGAATAAATTAAAAAAAAAAAACCACAACCAAGTCCTAACTTTAACAGCTGGTGGCAGCTGGGGACAGCAGCATGTGTGGCTCGACAGTCACCGGCAGGGCTGTTTCCAGGGAATCAAGCCCAGCTTTCACACACCTCACCTGCACCTTAGGGGCAGATTTTGGAAAGGTCGAGGCTGTGCTTGCCCTCACACCGCACAAGCTGTTGACTTTACCCCAGTGCTTTGCTGTGTTGCTGCTTGCTTGTATTGCAGTCAGCTGTTGGGTCTCCATAGGAAAAATTCTGAGACTGAAGTTTCTGTACCTGTTTTCCTAAAGTTATCCAGCCCATTCCAGCCTCAGCCTCAGGCACACACTTGTACAGGAGGTTTTCCTCACAGAAATACCCTCTCTTAGTTTGGCTCAGCATCCTTCTCTGCATGTACCACTGTCGGAGGGGATGGGACAGAGCTGTTCCCACCCTTTGCAGAAGCACTAATTATTCTTCCCTCACTCACAGAGCCCCCAAATCCTTGCAAATAAACCCACAACAGCAGAGAACCCGTTTCTCCACTGACCCCAAGAGGTGAAATTGCAGCAAGGTGAGAAATCACACACACATTTGCTCTAGCTCTTCCATCACGCCAGCCCCCAACAAGGAACATTGCTCAAACTTTGGACTAAGGAGAGGGGCTGAGGACTGTTTTCTAGCTCCTTTGAGAATTTGTGCCTATTCAGTTCAGGTGCCCATGGTTTAACCCATGCTCCCAGGCAGATATGAATACATCTTACTAGAGAAACAGTTTCCACGAGAGCCAGGGAAGCAAGAAACCCCCTCACTTGGCTGATCTATCACTAACTTTTCCTGCTGGAGAGGGGGGAAACGCAGCCCCATGAGCAGGCACTTACACAGCAATGCTGCGGGCTTGGTCATCCTGCAGACGATCCCCGTGGCTCTGTAAGGGAAGGGCCCAAACTCACAGGCTGCTGACGCGTGGACAAGCATTAGCAAGATCCCGAAGGTCCCCAGCCTCATCCTGCCAGCCCAGAGCATCCTCGGCCAGAGCGGAGAGCGCCAACAAGATCGACTGATTCGTGATTGTGGCAAAGGCTGCTTTCATACCTCCAGGCAGACCTCGTTCGAAGCAGGACATGACCTGCTTCCTCCAGTTATCAAAACTCATCACACATTTCCTAATCTTCCTATAGTTTCCTTAACACTCTTCAAGTCGCATGCTGCCTTCCTCCCACAGCAGGCGCTCGGGCTGCAGGACTTGGTTCTCCTGCCAAAACTGCTTTAACTCAGGACATGCACGCGTCGAAGCGGGTGGAGAAAGCTGGAGGAGGATGGAGATTGGAAGGGGATAAAGTCAAGGGAGCAGCCTCACGCTCTGCCTCCAGCCAGTTCATCATTTGCTCTTCGCACAGAAATATTCCGTATTTTGCACTCCTGCAGCGATTTCCCAGCAAAGCCCTGTTCAAAAGGTACCCACATTAGTAACTGCACCGCCCTCCACTGATTTTAGGCACACTGTGGGGAAACTGAGGTGCGCTCCTGGGAAGGGGGTCCCTCCTGCTACTGCTGGGTGAACCCACATCTCCCACATCCCTGGAGAGCTCCATGACCACAGGACTGGGATGCTCTCTGCCTCTCGGCTGGATTTGTGGACCATCTTTGGTTTGCCACCTTCCAGATGGGGAAGAACCCTCTGAGCTGGAGCTTTTCATGCACCTAGCCTCTCAGTTGCTATTTGGGAAACATTAGAAACCCAAGTTCACATCCACTCCTCGTGCACACCTGCCCTGCATGCCACCGTCCCCCTGCACCCCTGTTGTGGTGCTGGGGCCCATCCCAAAACGAGCTCCAGGACAAAACAGAGTGACGTTATCTCAGCAATGAGGCTCCCAGCAGCTCCCAGGAACCATTTTGCCAGCAAAGACTGGTGGAGAAGGAAAGGTGAGATCTTGGCAATGCTGCAGGAACACACTCAACCCCCTGAGCAGGACAAGGTGCCAGCCTTCCTCCTCTCCCCAGCAGATGCCTCGTCCCCCCTGCGCCGGGTGAGCACATTTCCTCCGGGGAGCCCCGCTGTCCGGCGGCCCCCACCCTGCCGCCCTGTTTTCTTCCTGAGTTGAGAAAGTGAATGGCCTCGGGTACCCCACGGGAGGCACTCGCGGTCGCTGACCCGACGAGGGAAACCAAGCATCTGCAGGCTTCCTCCAGAGTTCTCCAGGCGAGCGGTATGGTGGCCCAGGACAGGCTGCCTGCTGTGAGCTGATACTACATTATAAATGAACAATTAGATGTTGGAAGCACGTATAAAGATAGCAGGTGTCTGACTAGCATAGCTCCCACATGGCAGCCCAGCACCATCGTCTCAGCCACCATGGCATCCTCGCTGCCCTGGCTAGGAGGCATCTTTACAGGGAAGCTGCAAAGGGCACAGTTGTGTTACAAGAGGATTTAAATTCAAGAGGCTTTAACCTTGTAACAGCTCTGGTTTCTGTCCTTCAGCTCATGGCTCTCACATGCCCAGCCCTCCCCAGCAGCTTGCAGTTCAAGGGATGTTGGCGCAGTGGCCAAGGCCTGGGGTGAGGGAGTTCTGCAGCCACAGCAGGAGGGGGCACCCCCAGGCACTGCAGCGCAAACACATCAGAGGCAGCGAGGCACTTAAATCGGCAGTCGGAGACACGGTGCTGCTGGGTGTCATGAGAGCACATCTGCCTGCGTCCTCAGCACAGCTTTCGGCAGAGGAAGGACACACTATCATTTATTGCAGGACACAAACTCAGGAGTGCTGCGTGCAGTTGAAGTTTTACTGGAACAGATCCGGAGGAGACACTGCAGCAGGGAAGCAGCCCTGCCGAGGCTGGTGTCGGTCACTGTAAATGAAAGCAGAGCAGGACCCAGGAGGCCACAGCCACCCCTCTGGCCAGGGCAGCAATTCATACCAGCATGAAGGAAAGGGAAAAGCCAGGGCATTTTGATACAGGGGTATTTGTCACTGGTGTCCCAGAGTAGATAAGGACAGAAAGACCAAGAACCCAGAGCCGATGTGCTGGTCATGGCAGATCTAGTGCATTTACAGCCCCCTTACGGGCCAGCTCCCCTGCCCCATCACCGCTTCAGAGGCTGCTGCTGGCAGATGACGTGAGCTGAGAGCAAGAGAGGACAGGGGACTGCCGTGCATTGACCTCCAGCGAGAACAGGAAGGCTGGAGACTTTCCGCCTACAATAGCAAAAGTGTGTAGAACATGGAGGTGCTGGGAGCACCCCTGCCCTGGAGTAACCAGGCAGAGGCCAGGGCAGCAGAGACACAGCAGCCCACTCTCCTCCCAGCGCAAGGTCAGGCTAGCAGGAGGCAGGTCAGATTTAAAAACCCAAAGAAAGGTTAAATTCGGCTAGCAGGAGGCAGGGCAGGCTTTAAAACACAAAGAAATGTTAAATGCCCAAGCTGCTGCGTAGTGCTCGCAAAGGGGATGCTGGAAGATGTTTTGATAAATATTTGCTGTGTAAGGCTTTATCTGAAGGCCATGCACGTGTGCTCACCACCTTGCTGGGGATTGTCCTATAACCGGGGTTGTTTTTCCCCACACTATCCAGAGCAGAGGTATGTCACAGTGCCATTAATCTTTGTGCTGCACTGACCCAAATGTTCAGTGTTACCCTGCAGCTGCTTCCTGAGATAGCCTTCCAGGTAGCCCGGCCACACTCTGCTCCGTCAGCAGGACGGGCTCCAGCACCACCTCCAGGACTCATATAGCAGGTCAGCCCTGGGATGGCAGGAGGGCAAGCCTAAACCCGGCTGCTCCCGTCTCACACAGATCCAGCGCTCAGCAGCACAAGGCCCTGGTCAATCCCACACATCCAGCACCAGCCCTTGGAGACTGCAGCCATATGCCTTGTGTTGCCCGGGGTTGTGCTGTCAAGCCCCAGCAGCAGGAATCTTGGGTTGAAAAGAGACTCAGCTTTGAAGAGAGGTTATTTCTTACAGTTAAAAATTGTGACCGTGACAGGCTTGGAGGTTAGGCAGCGAATAAATTCACAAACTCCAGTTTGTGAGTTGTGATATTTTAACAGACTGTCACTTGGGAGGGTAAACCACCCATGAGGGTTTTTTTGAACAATGAAGTTTCACATGGCTTTCCATGAAATTCTCCTGGAACCAAGCTGATTTCTTCTCTTCCCTACCAGTATCACCCATAACAACCTCCAAAAACCAAAAAATAAGCTGGCACGCACAGGTGGCCCTAGGTCAGCCCAGGCTTTTCACAGCTGGAAGAGCAACCAGCTGTGTTTCTGCAGCACTGACTCTGCACTGCCAAATCCAGACTGAAAAAGCAGCAAATACAACTTTCAGTGCTAATATAAGAAATCCTGGGTGGTTCCTCTGCAGCACAGGCCAATGAGCCTAGAAGCAGCATTTGCCCAGCCGTCCTTGGCAGGCAGCTGAGCCTCAAGCCCCTCACCACAGGTTTGTGACCCTGGCTGTACACCAGGCCTGGTTTTACCTCCATGACATCATTCCATTTGATATTCCAACATCATTAAATACTAGCAGACATTTCAAGAGCTGTTCTTGTGAAGCAGAGGGGCTGGGATGAGGTGATGAAGGTGCAGTTGGCATGTTTGGTAACGCGATGGGGGAATAGCCCTGGGCTGGCCTGACATGTCTCTGAGGAGAGACCCTTTGGATGCTCAGCTCTGCAAATCCCACCAGCCTCAGCTAGAAATGGATCACAGAGCAGAGACCAGAGGGACATTGTAACACTTTGCTGGGCAAGTGCACAGCCACCGGGGATGTCCCTGGCTGCTGAGAACAGGGACAAGTATGGGCACAAGTGAAACAGCTCTTTGGAGAAAAGAGGAAGTCAGCGCCCCGCACACACCCCCAGCTTATCTGCTCAGCAGCAACGTCATTCTCATGAGATTTATGTTCCATGAGTTGAGGACAGCAGCATACCATTGGTGACAAGCAAGGACTCCAATGACTCCTCAAATAAGCAGCCTGTTAGAAGTTTCTGCAGCAAGAAGAGAAATGCCTGAGATAAGACAGCTGGTACATTTCTCCCTCAATTTGTTTTCCAGCAAGGACAGAGACCCACTCTCAACCGGGCGAAGCTGCCAGAGGATATCAGGAGACAAAGCAGCAGAGAAGCTGGTTTTACTCTGCTGCTCACTTTGCCACCCTGTGGACCATCACCACCGCCACAACCCACCCGTTACTCTGCACTTTGCCACCCTGTGGACCATCACCACCCCCACAACCCACCTGCTTTCAGGGAAGCCCTGCACAGCACACCCATGGCTGAACAGGTATGTTAGCTGCAGCTGTGCTGCACTAGTACATTTGCATGCAGCTGTGCTCACAAGCATGAGGAGGATTTAAACTAGCAGCAGAATCACACAGCTTGAAGTGCGAGGCAAGACAACTTTGCCACCCTGTGGACCATCACCACCCCCACAACCCACCTGCTTTCAGGGAAGCCCTGCACAGCACACCCATGGCTGAACAGGTATGTTAGCTGCAGCTGTGCTGCACTAGTACATTTGCATGCAGCTGTGCTCACAAGCATGAGGAGGATTTAAACTAGCAGCAGAATCACACAGCTTGAAGTGCGAGGCAAGACAAACCCAGCTTCCCAAACCCATAGCCTCAAGGCCCTTTCTGTTCTCTGCAGCTTCAGCACTCCAGTCACAGCACAGGGTCACGTTATTTCCAGAAAAACTCTGGGATTCCTATGCTCTTTCAGCAGCCTTGCCCTGGAAGTTTCAAGGCTCATTTTTTTCCTAATGTCTAACCTGAATTCCCTCAACTATTTTAAGGCCCGTGCTGTCTCACCCACAGCTGGCACACAGGCTATATCCCCTTCCTTGCCATTGCTATTTACATATCTCACTGTTTACGTTGCCCTTCCTCCAGGCTAAGCTGCCTCAGTTCCTTCCGCTGCTCCCACACCTCAATCATCCCTGCTCCCTCCCAGACTGCCTCACCTGGCCATCACACCCAGAGCAGTACTGGTGCTACCACAGGAGCTAAGGCCTTCACTGGTTAGGGATTAGGAACAGGAGTTGAGGCCACACCACACTCCCAACTCCACATAACACCAGGCTGGCTCAGCGAGAGCCACTGGGGCTCAGAGCCCTCAGCCAAGCACTGCTTTCTCACTTCCCGGTGCTCCTGCCCGGGTGCAGCGCTGACACCTGTCTCTGCAGAATTACACGGCATTTACTTTCATATTATTTGCCCAGGGGCCTCTGCTGTAGTCACAGTTTCCCTCCACCCCAACGGTGGAGAGAGGTATGCATTTCACTAAGCCATTAAGGAAACATTCTCCAAGGCCCAGGAGCCTCACCACATTCCTCCAGTGACATTAGCTACACTTCATTAGTTTTCCAGCTAATTTTAAACCGATCTGCCTCCTTGTGGGAGTAGCAAAAACCTCAAGACAACAGATGTTTTGCTGTCTCTGGTAACTTCTCAGATTAGATGCTTTGCAAGTAATCCAGCACTCGGTGCTTGTTGCCTAAACAAGTACCAAACCAGTTTATTTCTGGCTGCCAAAAAATACCCTCTCCTCCCGAGACTGGGCCCAGGCACATCTCAGTTGCTTTAGGCACACTGCTGAGACACCCAAGTGATGATTAGATACACCCTGAAGAAAAAACCCATCATCCACAAAATGCAGTGCTGAGCACAGGTAGACTTGCCACTAGTGGGACAAGAAAGAGGGGACACTACCTCTGAGAACATCCTCAAAGGCGTGTGCAGAGTATACCCAAAGTAACAAAACTCACCTCCTCTCAAAATTATTTCATTACTTCAAAGTATTTAAAGACTTTATTGCTAAGTTTTACCACTTTGTCCCACCCATCCTCCCCAAGTCTCCAGCAAATAAAAGATGTGGCAGAAAAACTACTTGTAAGAGGCTTGGAAAGGAAATAGTTGTTCAAAGCCAAAAAACCACACGTCACCAAGATTAAACTCCCTACTGCAGGTAACACCAGCAAACCATGTCTAACATCAGTCTGATCTGAAGTGGCAAGAGCAAGCATTACCAGTTAGGCCATTACAGCTGCTTGTACCCTCTAACATCAGTCTGATCTGAAGTGGCAAGCATTACTCATGCATGTTAGCCCTGACAAGATGCTCCTGAACAGTTTTGCCAACCGCAGGTAGCACTGAGGAAAAGCATTACAAGTTCCACAAGTGGTTGTTCTCCGTAGACACAGCACATTTCAAGCCAAGTTAAATCCCTGAGCCCAGATAATGCATTGCAAAGCCACCGGGAGTCACACACTGGGCTCAAGGGGTCAAACTCTGAACTTTCCAAATACCTGCAGAATTACCTGCTTCAAGATGTCCGCAGCACTTGTGCCAGCAGCTTTCAGTGAGCAAACACAAGCAGCAAGCTCTCCAAGGCACTTCAAATGCTAAAGGTTGCTGAATACAGTTAGGCAAAGGAGCAGAGTTTAAGGCTCTGCGAGCATCTTTTCCCCTCATATCCCCAACTCATTTATTATGATTTTTCAATAAAAACAAGTTGAGAGCATGTGCAAAGCACTGGATGTGTAGTCTTCAATTGCTGTACAGTGTATACAAGTATGGATATAAACACCTGCAAATTTTATTGCAATCAAAGCCCTTAACCATATCAGAAATTAAAGGGAACATGATGAAGTAATACAAGAGAGTTGCTCTGGAGTGAGAATGCATCAAAGTTGAATACAAGCATTAGAGTGCTTTAACTTTGCATCCAAAAGCAGTGAAGAAGTTTACATCTTGCATAAATTCTTGCTAGATAAAGCTGATCACACTTACTCTTCTCCCATGATTTGGCAAGGTGGAAATTAATCCTTGAGTTTAAAGTATCTGAATTTGGCAACATGAAATTTAACCTGCAACTCCGCTGAGGTAATTGCTTATCAAGAGGTCACTGTCTTACAGTCCTCCACTTTGTCCAACAAGGAAATTGCACCATACATCTTTCATAGGAAAATATTTACACAGAAAATTTAAACTATTGTTGAAGCAATTTAACAATAGATCTTTCCTAAAAATCTGCTAATGCATATCTAGCAAATTTTTTTGAGATCCTACACTCAGTGTAATTTAAATAGCATTTGAAACATTCCAACAGGAATCACATCACACAGAAGAAGCAATTTGCTTCCGTAACATTTTTGCACACCTGCTTAGAGCCTGTGCATTTAGTGCACAAGTTTGCAATGCCAAGCCACTACATAGGTACCTAATAAGTGCTACAGAACAAAGTTCTTCGGAATGAGGGCAAGCATCTTTGTCTCTAGGCTGTAATGACTTAAGGCTTCTTGCAGCTTTGTTTGCTCAGTCAGTGAATCACTCAGTCAGTCATCCACTTTCACTCCTGGTTTGGAGTTGGTATCCGATTCACTCAGGTAGACTAAAGCCCATTGCAGTTTCAGACGAGTAGACTGGTGACAAGTCAGTTGCGGGTCACTCCAGGCCCTTCTGGAAGGAGAGATGCAAAGAAAGTCTTGAAAAAAACCCATGCTGTGCTCATAAATGAAGGGTTGGCCTGCTGCAGTTCTTGTAAAACTTGTCCCTCATCAGGAGACGCCTCAGATTCATCTGCTCTGCCTGCATTTCCCCCCTGCCAAAATAAAGGGTATTTGGTAAGCGAGATCATTGCACAAATGAGTTAGAAGTATCAGGTGTCAAACCACATATTTTGTTACCCAAATTTCACTGTCAGAATATAAAAAGCATTCAAGTATCCCCAGACAACCACAAAGTTGAAAAAACAAGCTGCACTCTAGCATTGTTGGTTAACTCGTGCTGTGTCCCCAAGAACACTGCTTAGGACAGACATGAAGCACCTGATCAGGTAAACTATGTATGCATTTACAATTAAGTGACTTCCACTGACATCAGCCAGAAGCATCAGCTTGAAGTGCGAGACTCAGATTGCTTATATACTCAAATCCTATCACTGAGCAGTCTAAACGCTGTCCTCAGATACAGAGCCTGTTCAGCCTGTGACAGACCACTCTCTCCATTACAACATCCTAAAGGCCAGAAACAACTAGAAATAACATTCAGCCCGAGATAATTTGTAGAACAGAAGAGTTAACTGCAAAGGAGGAAGCAGGCTGGCAATTATTCCTCCATGGAAGACAGTTTCTGATGAAAGTTTATAGAATAAAGTTTTTGCTGCTACATTTAATTAGTAAACTAAAAGCAAAACTTCACAGGGTTTCATGCTCTTGGTTTAAAAAAATACCAAGACAGTACCTGTAAGTTATTGTTCTGGTCCTGGTTTACAGCAGCTTGAGGAGGAACATTGCCTGGGAGGGGCTGAACTTGTCTTTGTCTAAATGGAAGCCATCCAACATGGTGCCTGGGGAAGCCAATAGATTTTTTTATTAGTATTGGTTAAAAAACCTCCATGTCACACCAACACAGTTCAAGTAGCATCTGACTGCTCAGAGCTGCAGACAGCAAGTTCAGCACATGAAGGTCTCTTTCTGCCCTGACCCAGTAAGTACTTTCAAAGCCTCCTGTTAGCAGCAAACCATGAGGTAGGAGCATCTGCTCGCACTCAAAAAAAGTAAGCAGCACTACAGCCAGGTTTGTATCTACTTAATCAGGGCTCAGCCTGCTCAAACACACTGCTACAGGTATCAAGAGAGTTGAAACCTGCCTGTTTACCATGTTACATACAACCCAGGGTAACTTCTCTGTACTCACCCTAAAAAGGGGCACAAAGAACATGCAAAACAGCACTATCTTACCAAAACATAGCAGGCCATATAGACCTTCTTAGAAGGTCTGTATCTCTACACAGCACCTGCACCTCATAACCCACAATGTAAGCTGTTCAAAGTTACACTGTAGAATTATCAATAGTAAAATTTAAGGACTTTTAATGAAGCCATTAACCTTCACTCTCCAAGTCTGCATAGAGGTTGGAAGAGCTCATCATTTGAGCTGCTCCAGTTTCAACTCCTAGACCCACCAACAGGAACTGAGGCCTACATCGCTTGTTTCACTGGTGATCAAAGAATTTGAGGGGACAGATTATCTCTCAGACAAGACATCCTGAGCACATCAACTGAAGGCCCATTATCTTTATTGTGCTTTTAAGATTTATCCTAAGTTTTCCCCACAAGAGAGGCTCAAAGGCAATTCAGGACACTGCATTCAGTTTAGCTTGGTCTGCTCCCCAGAGAGGCAACACACAGCAGAACTTCCCACACAGGTACATGACTTAGGTAGCGAGTGTGAGACCCTCTTCCCAACAAGCTTCAAACACTTGTTTCCCCCTAACAAGCAACTGTCATTTACTACGTCAAACCTACATGTCTGCTCTATACTGCTGAGCTGCTGGGGCTTCACACTGAGAGCTACTTAGCTTTCAAGCAGTTTTCCAAGAAGAAAGCCAGCCACACCAGAAGCGTTAGTACAAAAACCAGATAAGATCACCCACTATCACCCACTCTTCATTTAATCCAGGCATGGGCTATAGTTATATTTTTGCTAAATCCAGTTATAGCAGGATAGAGAAGTGGTTCGCCCTTTCCAGGTACAAGAGCCACATGAAGCTCAACTGCCAGAAAAAGCTGACCGCAGCACAGAGCTCAGCACTTCAGTGACACATTTCTGAAAACAGGAGTAAACGTTAATACCATACACTTACAGATACATCAGAACAGTGCCACCCATAACCAGGAGGAATCTGCTGACACTGGAGTAGAAATAGATAATGTTGACAAAAACATAGAACAGTGTTGCTGAGTAGAGCCAGTCCAACCAATCTCGATTGCCACCCTCCTCCTCTTCCTCCATGAGGGGACCCCCTTGGGCATTCATCCGCAAGTTCTGGTTGGCCGCTGCGTTAACCTGGGCAGCAGCGTTCTGGTTTCCAGGCTGATTTTGTGCAGGAAACGGGTCTGGGAGAGGAGCCGGGGGTGTCACCGGCGCCACCGGTATCTCCTGAGAACGTCGTGTATGGGATGGGTCAGCAGATGCAGCAGTAGAAGCCAAGCTAAAACCAGAGAACACAGAGTACAGAATAAGGCTTAGTCAAATCCTTCCACACTTAACACAGGCACTGAAAATTCGTCCATCTTTAAGTATAGAGTCAGATCACATGCAAGTAGAAAGCATCAAGTTTAGAGGCTAGAGAAGGGTTAAAAACAAGTTTTAGTCCTACCCATGACAACAGTTGCATAGTTACATAATCAAACCAGGCACCTTCCACTTTATGAACAGTAATTTCAATACTCTGCAAAAAAATTCCTTAGAGCAATCTAAAGGTAGTCTAGAAGGCTGCTGCAAGTCTCAGCTTTACCTTTGTCACTGATTTCCAGTCAGCGCTCTGTCTGCTACTTTAAGCAGTCAAAAAAATGGTGGAGAGCTCAGACCCACCAGCAGGACTACATTTAACTCTACAGACACCTGCCCTCCCAGTCAAGAGTCAGAGCTCTGCAATTTGCAAGATTCAAAAGCACTGGCCTAAACAGTAAGCCAGGCACCACACGACAGTTAGAGGTACATTCCCACACCACTCAGTGTAAGTTACAACGAAAAAGCCTTCCAACCACCATCAAAAGAGGAAGAACTGCCAGAAGCTTTCTACTTCCTTGTATTACATTTCCTACTTTCTACTGGTAGCTTTGGACAGAAAACTTACTATTGCATGTAATATTGTCTTGCATAAATCTGCTGAAACCAGGACATCTGAAGCATGCTGTAGGTTGTATAAGCAGAGAAGCCAGGAGCCACACTCTGGAAGGGATGCCGAGTCGTTTCAAGCCTTGGTCAAAATTTGAACACATTTATTAGCAAATACTGGACAAACGGCAAGAATCATTTATTACAGGACAATGTAAATAGCTTCTGCCATATTGTGCATCCAAATGCAAAATTAATTCTTCCTTCTAGAGTATTAAAGACATCTCTTCACCCACATGAATAAAGGGAAGATTTTCAACTAACAGAGCAGTGCATTTTCCTTTAGCTTCTTCCATGTCCACTAAAGCTTTTATATATAACCTCATCACCTTTGGCCCATCTTCTATGGACTTAAGATAGTATGCATGGCAGAAGCAGCTGGCATCCAACACAAAGCCAACATTTTAAAAATCTAAGTGATATACGTAAAAAATTGTATTTACCTGTTACTGGCTTCTGCCGGAGACTGGCCACCAGAAGAGCATCTCAGTCTTTCACCATTTGAGGAAGATACAGATGGTTCTTGACTAGCTTCTGACGATAGCTTTGGCTGATCGGCTTTAACCTAGGGACAGCAAGGCAGTTAGCGAGGTTTATTCAGGACACTACGCAAGCCTTATGCAAAAAGGTTACACCATACAGAACATGCTCTTATTTTATAACTGCTACACCGTTCAGGCACTTTGTCCTGCACAGTACCGACACTGCTCTTGGGCACCATGCCACAAGCACCTCCATCCGTATTTTAAAGCTCCTTTAAAAATGACTGGCATGTAAAACTGACTCGATGTTACTCTTCACTTTCACCAGATCTACACCTGTATTTATTAATTTACACATGCAGACAGGTCCCATCTGGTTATAAAAGTGTAATTGGAACAAACAGAGGGAACTGTGCTCAAAGACAATTTGACTTTTTAGCTATGACAAGTTTGTACTGGTATACACAAACTGCTGTACACAGAATTCAAGAGCAGTTTTGCAGCGATACATCTGTATAACATCCAGACCAAAGCCGGCTCACATCTAGCAAACACCAGACATGGGCAGGATAAGCTCAAATTGCCTATAGCAGCCAATATAAACACACCTCTAGACACATTAGCACGTCCACTTGAAAGTAAAAATTGGTTTTGGCCATTTGCACTTAAGACCAGTAAGTACTCAGTTCAAGCGCTAAGGCTCATCTTTGGCTTCTTCTCTACAGGCCAAGTCATTAATGAGAGCAGTTAAGAGTGCCTTCAGCTAACCGCCTTCTTCCTTCCCCACACCCCGATTACAGATCAGAACCGCTTCCACTCTGTAGCTACTATGTCTTCTGCCCACAAGCACCACCTCTGGCCAAAAGAGCCTGGGAGATGACAGCTCATGTTCTATTTAACAGAACTGAATTTACCAGAAAGCATTTCTCCTGAGCAGCGATTATAGTTTTGATATTTCTCAACAGATGCCATGAGAATCTTTACTGATGAACTGTAGAGTCAATTTTTTTACTCAGCTTAATCCAATACATTCTCACATTCCTAAACAAATTATCACAAAGTAATGCTGCCACTGCACTAGCAGGAAAAAGCTGCAGTATCAGCGAACTTTAAAATAGCTATTCAGTACTTCCCTTTTTTAGTCACAACCCTAAGATTCAGAGTAGTGTATTAACTTAGCATGAGTACCTCTGCATTGGCTTCTTGCGCATTTGCAGGAGTCTTGAAGTTGTATACCAAATGAAGAGCATGCAACTCCCCCTGCTAAAATGTAAGGGAAGACATGTTAAAAAAAAATCACTTTCCTTGATATACTTCAGCATGGCATAAAAGATTTTTTTTATACCTTTGGCAGCAACTCTCTCAGATAATGATGATCAAGCATCAGCTTCCCAGAATAAATCAGCTTTTGGTCCTCTTCAGGCTTTGAAGAAAACAAAGAATAGGATGACTTACTCTGCCAAGCACATGAAAGCATTAACTGACACAACTTGCAGCCAGATGGACAGAGGCATGCAGCTGGAAGCACCCCACACATTAAGGTGCACAGGGAATTGTGCACATCTAAATTCAGCTCATGAGATGAGAACAACTGAATACCGAAGTGCAAGATTACCAACACTGAGGTCTAAATCAGCAGGAGGATATGAAACACCCCTTTGGCAAAGAACTTTGTTACATGCTGTCTCTTCTACAGTCTGGACAAAAATGTTCGTGTTTCTTAGAAACAGAGGTTTGGAGTACCATCTAATCTGATCAGCGCTGGAGGTGGTGTCAAACAGATCTGTTACACCCCATCGGATGAACCCAGCAGCTGTTCACCTAGAGCCTTCCTACTGCAGCGCAGCAGGCAGCGAAAGCACACTGATCCCGTTTCTGGGCAATCGCCTCGCTCCTAGGGAAGGCGAGGCAAAAAAGCACATCCTCCTGCCGAAACACCGTCCCCCGGGTGCAGCGGAGCACAGCAGCGCAACGCTCACGGAGCTTTCCTGGCGCCGGCTCACAAGACCCGGGGCTTGAAAGCAAGTCAAAACTCCTGCATTTTCACCGCCAAACGTCTCCACAAACCCAGGCGCCTCGCCACGCGCGGGGCGGGCTGCTTCGCCTTCAAGGGGGAAAGAGCTCCCCAAAAAAAGCG
>NW_008794457.1:495458-498707 GCF_000699145.1 Aptenodytes forsteri | reverse complement strand
GGGAGGGGGGACGCGTAACCGGCGCTGTGCCGCGTCTTCTCCTGCAGCCGCCCGCCCGCTGCTGCCTGCTTCGGCCTGCCTGCCGCGCCGCGGCGGGGCCCTTCACGGCGCTCTCTTGGTCACCTGCTCAGGCCAAAGCTCCACCACGTACCAGCTTCGGCAGCGACGCCAGTTTTAGGGATCCCTGGCTTCGCTCTGCCCTTTCCCCTTCGCCCGCAGGAGCAGCAGGAGCTCCGTGGGGCCCTGTGCGGGCTGGATCCACAGCCCGGTCCGGGTGAAACACGGCCTTTCTTCCTACGGTTATTTCGCCAGATCTGCGTAGCTACCTCAGCAGGTTTTGTTTCTGACTTTGTGGGGACAGGACACGCCGTGCTTCTGCGTGGGGCCAAAAGGAGCCCGCAGGGGTGTGGGGGAAGGTGATAATTGAAGAAATTATCACTGACAACAACAAAAAACTCTAAAAATGTAGAACAGCAGCTTCTGAGTCCTCCTCCCCATACCCATCTTCCTTTGAGATGTGCTCCGGCACTGGGAAAACCAGTGGTAATGATCCTGATGCACCAGGAGGGGGTTTTAGCGTACTTTAAAACAATATCGTAGGAATGTGAAAAGTCGGTTTCATCTGTCAGCACCACGTATTTACTCGGCGTGTTTCATTAGCTGCTCCGTATTCCTTGGCAGCCAGACCTGTTGCCCAAAGGCACGGATGAGTTTGCAGCCAGTACCAGGTCTTGCAACCAGAAAAGACACTCCGCCACGGGGATGCATCACCTCGCAGCTTCCTGGGGAAGAGCTGTGCCACGGGGCACCGCTGCCTTGGGAGCCGACAAAATAAAATCACAAAGAAATTAAGTGAGTCTACGTCTGGTCCGACGAACCCTCCGTGGCTGCCAGGGTACATCCTTGAGAGGGTGGGGAACGCCGGTGGAGCCCGTTCCTGTGTTGCATCCCTCCCCACAACGAGCACCGCGGCAGCAGGAGTCGCTTCAGAGCTGAGGCTGCGCTCCCCGCCTGCTCTGCCCTCGGCTGTCCCTGAACGGGCTCAGCGCTCAGGTGGGCTTTCCCTCCCCAGCCCCCGCTCTGTGTCCCCGCCAAGCCAAGGAGACGTTGTCAGAGCTACCTGCCGCTCTTGCTCTGCTGGCAGGGACCGTGATCTGGGTCCCCCGGCTCCTGACAGTGGTGGAAGAGGGAGAGACAAGTGCAGTGTCCAAGGCCACCCTTGCCAGTGTCCCCCTTTAAGGTCAAGGTGACTTTGCTGCTCTCCCGGTTGCGGCCTTTGCTCGGAGTGCCCAGAGGGCTCCCGTGGGTGGCAGGGACAGGGTAAAGCTGTGCAGATATCGGTATCAAACCAGGTTCTCAGGCTCTGCGTGTGCGTTTTGCTGGGACTCCCTGTGCCGTTGCTGGCCCGTGCACCGGGTGAGCAGCTGTAGTCGCAGCGCTGATCCTGCCTCGAGCTCAAACTCCTGTGTTTCTCCCCCCGCCGTGGACGAGGGGGGCAGAGCTCACCTGAGCTGCCCGCTGCCTATCTCCTGCCCCAGCCATTGTTGGGAAAACCACCCGCTCATGGGAACGTGCTGGACAACCTTACCTGAACCCAGCGCTGACCCGGCTTTGAGCAGGGGGTGGAGGAGCGACCTCCCGAGGCGCCCACCAACCCAAGCTTTCCTGTGATGCTAAACCTCAGCAGCCCCCCCTCCAAGTCAGGGGGTGCTGAGGCCCCTGGAGAGCCAGGCCCTCACTGCCCTCACCTGAAGCAGCCAAGAACTGGTGGATCTGAAGTCAGTGGACACGTCTGGACATTTGGTAGCACCGTGCTCCAGTCCCGGAGGCTGATTCAGAGCTCCTGGTACTAAGGCAAAACAAATACCTGCCCCGATACTGCCTGCTTAGCTTAGGTCCTGCTCTGTAGCCGCAGATTCGGGGACACGGCGCAGAACAGAAGGCGTGACCAGCATGTCACCCCCACTGTCCTGCTGAACAATTAACTCCAATTTACCAAAATTGGAGATGAAAGGCTGCGAGCTTTTTTTGTCACCGGTGGCAGCGTAAACATTAACCCCGGTGTAAATCAGGATTATCTCTCTGACCTCAACACAATTACTCTGTTTAAAAAAATCTGGGGGGGGGAATTGCTGATGAGTTTACAGTTCCGCGTGCGGTCAGGCTCGTTTTTACCGCGTAGCAATCTTTCGGCGCAGCAGGAGCAGCCGGTGGAGAATTTGCCGGTACGTGAGGAGGTGTCCCGCGGCCTCGCAGCCCGGCACGCTCCCTTCGCTCACCCAGGTGAAGAGCCTGCCAGGAGCCGCAGTCCGGCTTACGCGAGCCCGGTGCTGTGGTGGTGCCGGGGTCTGATGCAATTTCGTGCCGTCCAAAGGTTGCTCCGCAGGCCGGGATAGGGCAAGGATCCGAGGACGGCGTGATCCAGACAAGCCGGGCTGATTCTCGGGGTTTGGTTCAATGTGTTTATTCAGCGGGACGCACCGTGCTTGTTAGGTGTCTGGCTTTGAAAAGTGTTTCATGGCGCTGTTGTCACGGCCCCTTCGGCCGGTGCGGCGGCTTCCTCAGAGCCCGTCAACGAGACTTTAGTCTCGTTCAGGCGCTGGGGTGGGTGACCCCGGCGCAGGCAGCCCGCGAGCAGGCGGGGGGCTCGCAGCGTGCTCCGGCATCACGCAGGCAGAGCTGCCCCGCGGCGGGGTCTGCGGGGAAGGGGCTGCCTGTGTGTCTCTGAGCGTTTCTGTGCCTGAACAGAGCCAGTTCTGCCAGAGACGCATCCTGAGGGCATCACCCACGGACACAACCCGGCAGCACCCAAGGAGATGTGCTCTGGCAGCACGTCCTGGCAGCCTGGCGCTGGGACGCGAGTGCTTCGCTGGTGAACTCGAGCAGCTCCCCTCCTTTCGCTTGGCTCTTCCACCGCCCGGTAAAGCAACTCATCCCCGAAATGACCAACCTTCCCCGGCCCACGCTGCTCTGGAGCGGCCACAAAAGTTTCCTGCCAGACAGGGGGGAAAAACCGGAGGGAACGTGTAACCAGGAGGCTGGAAACAAGCGGCACGGCAGCGTGTCGCACGGCCAGGCTGGAAATCGTCCCCTGCCGCCAGGGACGGCCCGGCGGCCTGTCGGCCCTCTGCCAAAAGGCCACCAAACCCGCGGCGGCGGGGAAGCGGGCAGCCCCAGGTCAGCGGGAGAGGCAGGGCCCTCCACCAACGTGGGGGGGAGCCACGCTGACGACCACCCGGGGGGCACCCG
>NW_008794457.1:489565-494386 GCF_000699145.1 Aptenodytes forsteri | reverse complement strand
CGTGCGGCATGGCCCCGCCGGTGTGGGTGTGCTGGGTGCGCGGTCACCCCGGGTGCACACCTCGCCCAGATGTGCTCTCGCCCAGATGTGCGTGCTCACCAGGGCATGCACATCCCCGGCTATGCCGTCAGCCAGTTGTGCACCCCCAGCAAGGGATGAACCCCCTGCTGTGTGCGCGCTCGCGCGGCTGTGCGCTCACCCAGATGTGGTCTCCCCCAGACGTGTGTGCTCATCCAGATGTGTGCTCACCCGGCGCACTCTTGCCCAGCTGTGTGCCCTCACCCAGCTGTGCCCACCCACCACCCCTGTGCTCACCTGTATGTGCGCACTCCCCCGCTGCACCCTTGTCCAGCTGTGCGCTCACCCAGCTGTGTCCTAGCCTGCCCGGCCCGCTCCCGCCGGGGGGCGCGGGGGGGCCCTCTGCCGGGGGGCCCCCCCCCCCCCGCCTGCCCCGGGATCAGCGCGATCCCCCTCGGGCAGCACGATCCTCGCGGCGTTCCTCAGCCTGTTCTCAACTGGCTTCCCCGTCGTCGTGACTGAAGGAGGCAATAATTAATGCTGTTGCTCGTCAGGTGCTACGGCAGTGCCCGTGTCGCAGGGAAGGGCCTCCCGGCGGCACCGTGCCCGGCGGTACAGCCAGAGGGTCCTTCTTCTGCCGCGCGGGCACCTCTCTGCCTCGTGGCTTCGGTGTTTGGGCAGGAAAACAGCTCCGCTCCTTTTATTTTGCTTTTGGGAAGGGCTCTGGCTGATGGGCGCTGCTGCCTTGGTGCTGCTGGGGCTCTGGAGCCGGCGGTGCCCGGCTCTGCCTGCCCCGGGGCAGCTCTGCGTGGTGCCCTGCCTGCATCGTTCCTGCCAGCCAGAGCCAGCCCTGCCCAGCCTCACCCTCCTCCTCCTCCTCCTCTTCCTCCTCCGCAGTTCGACGCTGAATTTCGCCGCTTCGCCATGAAGCGCTCCGTCGCGGGCAGCTTCCAGGACTTCTACCGCCTGCTGCAGACGGTGCACCAGATCCCGCGGGTGGACGTGCTCCTGGGCTACACGGACATCCACGGCGACCTCCTGCCCATCAACAATGATGACAACTACCACAAAGCCCTGTCCTCTGCCAACCCCCTCCTCAGGGTCATCATCCAGAAGAAGGGTAAGTGGGAGCAGAGAAGGGCACTGGATCCGGAGAAAGGCGCCGGATCTGTCTTCCCCGTCAAGGGAGATGAGCCACATCCCGTGGCACCACTGGTTCCACGTTTGGGCTGTGCCAGCGGCGGTGGCGGCTCACGTACCTGCCAGCCACCACTATGGTGGACAGATCCAGAGGTGGCAGCACCGGGAAGCTCCCAGAGCCCCGTCGGGGACGTGGCAGCCACGCAGGTTCTCCCCGGCAGCCCTTCCCCGTGGCAAAGGCACCCACACCAGCCCAGCCCCGCGTGCCCTGGCGAGCAAAGGCAAATCCTTGCGATTCACCCCTTTGAAGTCACGTTTTCCAGCAGGACTTGCGTGGGCTCCTGGAAAACAACGCGTTGCTCCCATGAGCACCGCGCCGGGAGCCCTGTCCGGCTCCCTGCCCCGAGGTGGCGGACATCATTTTGGCAGAGCTGTCACGGTGCCGGGTGCTGCTGAGTTTTTGGTGGTGGGAGGAGGCTTGTCTCCTCCCCGTCTGCCCAGGACTCACCCTGACCGCAGCGGTGTGTTCCCAGAGGGCAGCTTCCTCGCACAGGAGCGCGAAATTGCCATGATAGCAGCGTCCCGGCAAGGATGAAAGCCTCCCGGTGATAAAAGCCCCGGGTACGTCTCCCTCTTTGCCAGGAGATGGAGACGAGCCTGTCCCCTTCCACTTGGTTTAGTAGCACCGAGGCTTTCTCTTTAGTAGCACCATCAAGCAACAGTGCCCAAAGCCAGAGCCTGATCTAAAAGCCCCAGTTTCCCCGGCACGGCACCCAGAGCGACTCCGTGTTTCCAGCTTAAGTTAGTGGTATGAAGCCCCTGGGTGACGGGTGATGCCAGTGTCCGGCCCCGGCTGCTGTGCCGGTTTTCCTGGGCTCTTGCATCGGGGTGGTGCGGGACACTCTGGACATGCATTTTTCTCTGGGGCCGCATGGTGTGGGGGCCGGCAGGAGGGAGCCGGAGCCCGTGGTGTGCTCAGGGGCTGTCGCTGCCGGCACCGAACCATGCCCTGTTCCTGGACCAACGCCTGGACCCAGGCTGTGGCACGGGGAGCTGGTGCGGGGCTGGGCGTGCCAGGGCTGCTGTGGGAACATTGCTCCTGCTCCCAGAGCCACCTCGTCTGCTGCTGGGAAAAGCCTGCAAGGGCCCATGGGTGACTGTGCCAAGCTGGCACGGTGTGGAGAACGGGCAGCCACAGCCCTGGCACCGATAAGGAGGGTGAGGAGGCAGTGCCGGCAAGCCCCAGCACCCGGCCGTGCCTGCGGGAGAGGGGCTGCGGGGCCGGCAGCACCGCAGGAGGTGGCAGAGAGGCCAGGAGCAAGCCCTGGGTGAGTCACAGCTGATTTAAAATGGATCCAGGTCATCCCAGGGCTGGGCTGTCGTCGAACCAGTCCGGGTCGGCGAGGAATGCGGCTGCAGAGCCTCTCTCGCATGCCGGGCGCGGGGAGCCATGCACACACGTAGGTGTGACCCGTCGGTGGGCTCTGCGGCAGCCAGTCCTGCTGCAGGGGGTCAAAAAGCAAAGGCCGCAGCTTGGTTCCTCTCCATGCTGTCACCCCATCAGGTGAAGCCGTTCCCGCGGGGCAGCCCGGCCAGGGACAGCGGCGCTGGCCCCCCTTAGCCGGGCTTGGCTCACGGGAAGGGCAGGACATCGCACGTGAAGCCCAGCACATCACCAGGGCCACTGGTGGGCTCGTCCATGGGGTGCTGGACCTGCCTGGCCCAGCTGCTCTGTGCCCCTTGGAGAGGAGCTGCGCGCTGAAATAGCTGTGGGAAAGCCTCCGCCGCCCTTCCCCGAGCTAAAAATACACCAGGCTGTGTGTGCAGGGAGATATTTATAACCCAGGAGCCCTGGCAGGCTGGCTTGGCTAGGGAGAAACCCTGCGTCCCCTGGGCTTGGGGGCATCCCCAGTGCCCCTGTGGCTGGAGCAGGGTCCGGGTGCTGGTGGGGGGCACCGTGGGGAACGTGCCGGTAATGCAGCATCCAGATCTGGGCTCCCCCGGGGAAAGGGATGAGGAGAAACCAGAGAGGGCCCAGCGGATGCTCCCCAGCACCTGGTGGATGCAATCAAGGAGGGAACGTGGCGGAGCTGGGCCCCACAGAGCGGCCCCAGGACAGGGTCAAGGAGGATGGAGTCAAACCCTGTGTGTGGTGCCAGATGGTGGAATAAGAGACAGTGGCACAAATCAGAGTTTGGGATGTTCAGGGCCCCGGGGACACTGCAGCCCTGGGATGGGTCTCCAGGGGGTGGGGAGTCTCTGTCCTTGGGGATGGCAGGGCTCTGCAGGACACAGCTGCGGCCATCCCCATCCCATGCCAGCGATGGCCCTGCTCCAGCAGGGACAAGGACTCTGGTGCTGTCTCATGGGGCTGGACTCACTCTCGGGGAGCTCGGGGAGCTGGCTACCACCGCAACACCCCCTCCTGCGGGGGGGGGGGGGGGGGGGGGGGGGGGGGGGGGGGGGGGGGGGGGGGGGGGGGGGGGGGGGGGGGGGGGGGGGGGGGGGGGGGGGGGGGGGGGGGGGGGGGGGGGGGGGGGGGGGGGGGGGGGGGGGGTGTCCCTCTTCCCAGATCCAAACTGGGACACAGCCATGGCTCCCGGGCCATCAGGGCTGGCAGCTCTAGTGTTAAGCTGCAGAGTTTGGCTTAAAGTGTGATTAAGGCTGAATCACCACCTCGATCCCACTAATCCTGGCCTCATGTACGCTGGGTAATCCCAGGAGATGGGCCCAGCGGAGACAGGCTGCAGGAAAAGCCGGGGTGATGCTCCAGGGAGGAAAAGCCAGTGAGACCAGTGAGCAGGGCACTTCTCCCGCCGGCTCCCCTAACAGCTGGGGCCAAGGGCACGCGGTTGCATCCCCGGGTGGCTGCAGTGCCTGACCTGTGTCCTCTCTTGCTCCCTACAGCAGAGTCCGATGCCGGCGTCTTCGCCTCAAACTCCTTGCAGCGGAAGAAGAAGGGGCTGCTGCGCCCCACACACTACCGGGCAAAGCCTCACCTCCTCATCGGCATGCCCCAGGACTTCCGCCAGATCTCCTCCATCATTGACGTGGACATCCTGCCCGAGACCCACCGCCGCGTGCGGCTCCACAAGCACGGCTCCGACAAGCCGCTGGGCTTCTACATCCGCGACGGCGTCAGCGTGCGTGTGGCCCCGCAGGGAGTTGAGAAGGTGCCCGGCATCTTCATCTCCCGCCTGGTGAAGGGCGGCTTGGCCGAGAGCACGGGGCTGCTGGCAGTGAGCGACGAGATCCTGGAGGTCAATGGCATTGATGTGGCTGGCAAGTCCCTGGACCAGGTGACGGACATGATGGTGGCCAATAGCCACAACCTCATCATCACTGTCAAGCCGGCCAACCAGCGCAACAACGTCATCCGCAGCAGCAAGGCCTCGGGCAGCTCGGGCATGTCTACGGACAGCACCCCCAGCCAGCAGACCCCCAGCCCGGCCTCGCAGTACCTGAGCAACTACAGCACGGCTGAGAGCGACGAGGAGGGCGACCTGGTCATCGAGAGCGACAGCACGCCCCACTACCTCCCCGGGGGCTGCCCCAACGGGGGCCCTGCGGACGGACCCCTCCAGCGGAGCCTGTCCCCGCACAGCTCGCGGGGCTCCCTGCAGTCCTTCGGCAGCCATGATGGCAGCCCCGGCCGGGGGGGAG
>NW_008794457.1:472137-489475 GCF_000699145.1 Aptenodytes forsteri | reverse complement strand
GTGGGGGGGCGTGGCCGGAGGTGGGCCGCCGGCTGCCCTCCCCCGCCACCCGCGTCCCCGGGAGCCCTGCTGCGGCACCCACTCCCGCCAGGCACTGTCCCTCCGAGCCCCCTCGCCTCCCGCCCCCCTCTTGCCAATCAAGTGGGTTTTTTTTAATTGTTTTATCGAAATATGCATCATCAAGTAATATATTGCAATGGACAGTAAAACCTTTTCTAGAAAGCACCCGCTTGTCCCTGGTTCACATCACTGCAGGGGCCAGACCCCAACAGCCGTGGGGCACAGCCCCCTCCAGGACAGCAAACAGCCCCGGTGCCATGGGATGGGGCAGGCATGTTCCCCACCAGCCCCATCGCCCCGTCCCACGTGCCGTGGCCTGTCCCGTCGTGGGCCAGCATGAACCCCGCGACCAGCTCTGCAGGTCCCCCAGGAGGAGGGGGACAGCGGGTGGGGACCCCAGCCCTGCATGTGCAAGGCAGTGCCTGGGAGCGGCACCCTTGACCATGGCACATGTCGTGGCTTCGCCACTGCGCTGGGCAACCCCGGCGAGGCCCATTGCGGGGAGGAAGGGGGGTTTGGAGGGACACTGGGGCACGTCCCTCCCCCTGCACATCCCTGTCCCACAGCACATGTCCAGGCTGTTTTGGGCAGCGAGCCTGGCATGGCGGCCCAATGCAATGAGCCATGCCTGGCCCTCCAGTTCCCACCTTGTCCCCACTGCGGTGCCCTCGTTACGCAGGGGACACCCCTGTGACATCTGCAGGGAGCTGGGTGGCACCAGGGCTGCCAGCAGCACCCTGGCTGTCACTCAGCCCCAGTAAACGCTGCTTGGGGGTGGCGCAGCTCCATCCTCCTCCTCCAGCTCAGGGGGGGCCATACTCACCCCTCCTGCTCACCTGGGGCTCCCAGCACCCTCGGTCCCTCTCCCAGCACCAAAGCGCTGGGCTGATGGTGGCTTTGGCCTTTGCTTTGCTGCTGGCCTGGCCCAGCACCTTCCTGCCTGCAGGGAGGGACAGAGCAACACCCCAGCGGGAAGGTGCTGCTGGGCCCCGTTGGGCCCACAGTGGTGACAGCTTCTCCTCCTCCCGTCCTGCCTGGGAACAGGCCTGGCCAGATCGTGGCTGGCTGTCACCGTGGGCCTTCGCCCCCTCTCACCACACCTCCTGCAGCATCAACCTTCGGCACCAGCGCCAACACCTCTGCCCCAATCCACCGTGGCCACCGGCGATGTTTGCTGGCGAAGCAGCCCAGGCACAAGGTCCAGTAGGGTGTACCTGAGGGCAGTGCTTTTCCAGCCCGTTCGCCCGAGCTGGATACGGGTGCTCAGGGGGAGCAAGGGCACCGGCGCGGTGCCAGACCCTTCATGGCACAAGGGCTCTCCCACGGCCCTCGGATTAAACCCCGTGGGAAGCGAGAGCAGAAGGTGCCGGGTGCCCTGGCCTGGCTCCCGCGCGGCGATGCTGGGCGCCCTGGTCTGGGTGCAGGCACAAGGGGACACCCCGGCCGGCAGCAGAGCCGGTCACCTCCCCAGGGAAGCAGGGGGGGGGCTGCGTCCCAGCCCTGCTGGGGGCAGGCAGGGAGAGCAGCAAGGGCTGAGGCCGGCAGCCCTGGGGCTCCCGAGTGGGGCGACACGGCACACAGCCGGGGCCCAGACAGGCAAGAGAGCAAAGCAGACAGCAGGGCTGGTTATTCCAGACTTGTTTAGGGCAGGGAGGTGCACGGGAGCTGGTGCCCGCGGTCCCCAGCTGCTCTCAGCGCCACTGTCATCCAGCCGGCTCAGCCTGGCTGCGGCATTTGCCCCGAGGGCAGCCCCAGGGGAGCGTGGGGTGATTTTCCGGCTGGCATCTCACCTCCTCCAGCCCTCGAGTACTAAAAGCTTCCCCGGCCCTTGGCAGCAGCGTTGGCCCCGACATCCCAGGGCACCGCAGAGCACCGGGTGCCACGGGCAGGGCTGGACCACTCTGCAACATCCCCACCCCGCAAAATCCTGCCCGGGATGGAGTAGCTCCGTGCAACAAGGCACCTGCTTGGGGCAACCGTGCGCAGCATCCCTACCCCGCGCAGCGAAAGGAGACGGGGCAACAGGCACAAGCTGCAACGAGGGAAGTTTTGATGGGACCTCAGGGGAAAGAGCGTTCCCCCTGAGGGTGGCACAGCCCAGGGACAGAGCCCCAGCGAGGTGGTGGTGGTGGCAACCCCATCCTTGGAGATTTTCCTAACTCAGCTGGACAAGGCCCCAAGCTGTGGAGCTGGCCCTGCGCTGAGCAGGAGACGGACCAAGCCCTCCAGCGATCCCCTCTAGCTTAAATCCTTCACGCTTCACGCAGCAGGATCCCTGCAAAGGTCTGCACAGGTCCCTGTGCGGCATCTGAAGGGAAGGAGGCAGCGAGCTCACCTCCACGATGGCATCTGCCCAGCCTCAGCCTGCTGGCCTGCGGACTGATATCTGGCAGGACTTCACACATTCTCCACTCCGAGTCCACCACCACGTCCCAGCAGCCCAGCGCCGGGAAACCTAACCCGGCCACTTCAGGCTTCTGCAGAAAGTGGGACCAGGACCCACGGCTCTCCCCCTGCCTGCACTACGTCAACACTGCTGGTTTCTGCTGCCCACCACCACTCCTCAGGCCCTGCTCAGCCCACCGGGAGCTGCACACCCACTGAAAGAGAGAAACGATGCTTTATTGGAGCACGGCCTGCCCCACAGACAACAAAGGCTTCTCCAGATATCCTGCCAGATCCTCCTGCAGCCAGCCCAGCTCTTCCCTGGGCAGGAAGGACTGAAGCTCTGCGCCTCTTTGTTGTCCCCAAGCTGTCCCCGAGCCGCTGAGCCCAGCCAGCAGGTCGGAGGGCGCAGAGGCACCGCCTGCGTGAGCAGGATGCGTCAGTGCTCAGGACCGGGGCACGCATGGCAGAAGTACAGCACAAGGTTTTTGTGCAGACAAGTCTGCAGGTGCCCAGAATGAGCCATGACCATGGCCCAGCTCAGGAGAAAGAGGGGGACAAGGAACATCACAGGCAGCAGCACGGGAGACCTCCTACCAGTTTCTAGAAGTGGGAAAAAATAGGAAAATAAGAGGTGATGCCACGGATCTAGAGCAGAGAGCTGATTTCTGAGAAGTCAAGCAGCACAGAGACAACTGTTCTCCAGACCACAGAACGGAGAGTATATTAGGGCATCTCCTTCCCTTTTCTGTGGACAAGACACAGCACTGGAGGGTGAGTGAGAGATGCTGGCTGCACGTTGGACACTGTATCAGCACCTGTGTGGGCCCAGGGACCTGAACTTGCCGTCCTCTCCTTCCCTCCAAAAGTGATGATCGTCCCTTCCCAACGATGAAGGATGTTCACGCAGAGCAGCACAACACGCCCAGCCCCACCGGCTCAGGAGTCCAGCTTGATGAAGACCTTGGGCCTCGAGAAAATTTTGATGGCCTCTTCTATCTGGGAGAGCTTCCTCTCCAGCTCTACCCGCCTCTTCTGCATGCTGAGGGTGTCTGCGCGCACTGGCAGCATCACCAGGTCCTTTATCAGCTGCTCCTGGCCTGTCTTGGGCCTCGAGAAAATTTTGATGGCCTCTTCTATCTGGGAGAGCTTCCTCTCCAGCTCTACCCGCCTCTTCTGCATGCTGAGGGTGTCTGCGCGCACTGGCAGCATCACCAGGTCCTTTATCAGCTGCTCCTGGCCTGTAAAAAAAAAACCAAAACAAACCAAAACCCAAGTTGTGTAAGTGGAAGAGCAAAGAAATCCATCGTTTTCCTAATGCTATGACCTCATCCTCAGTCATGAAAATGGTGGCAGCACTGGAACAAGGACTTAGAATACCCATCCTTCTATTTAAAGCTCAGCTGGATGAGGATCTGAGTGAGCTGCTCCAGCTTTGAAGAACCAAGGGTTGGACTAGAGACCTCTGAAGGTCCCTTCCAACCAAAATCTTTCTATCATTTTAAGAGCAATAGCAGCCCCAACATCAGGTCCACTGGACAAGCCTGCTCCAGAGAGCCAGGCCCGTAACCTGCAGGTCCCACCCATCTGAAGGAGATTGTCCTTTCCACGCACACAGCTCACATCCCAGCTACATGCCTTATTCCAGGCAACTCTCCAAGCGGCAGGAATCTGTGCCCCAGAACTCTCTTCTCCCTCATCCTGGCTAGGATTGCGTTTTTCTGAGCTGGAACCCCTGTTTCTTTTCCTCTTACTCTGCTTCAGATTGCTGAGGGTCTCCAGCCGCTGGCCCTCCGGCATCATGGTATGACCAGGTGGCGTGTCAGGATCCGGCAGGTTTCGCAGCCGCTCCTCCATCTGTCTGCGCCACAGCTCCTTCCTCTCCAGCAGGCTGGCAAGGCAAACGAAGGCTCGTGTCGGCACATCTGGCAGGAGGGGTCGCCCAGGGATGCAGGCAGAGGCCAGGAATCGAGCCCTTCAAACCCCGCTAGTCTCCATGTCACTGCCTGAGGACCACAGAGACCCACCCTGCCGGCACACGCCCTTGCTGTGGAGGGATACACCCGGGTTTAGCCCGCATGCAAGGACTAGCAAACACGCTCCATATGCACTGAAGGGCTGCTGGAAGAGACACACTGAGGCCGACACGAGCTCCTCGGAGACAAGGGCTTCTGCTCCTTGCTTCTGACCCAGGCCACTGAGTCCTCTCAAAACCGTCTGTGGGCCAGTGACGGAATGAAGTTGGACAAAGCGGCTCACAGCCAGGGATGCTGGCAGAGAACAGCAGGCACAGCAGAGAGCCGAAGGACTGACACCGTGGTCAGTCCTAGGACAGGGTCACCCAGGAACCGTTTTCCACTCGGAACCCCAAAATGCAAGTGACTAGTTGGATGTTCCTCAGACTCCGAGTCCAAGGCAGGATGAACGCTTCTGGGGCAGAGCAAGCTATCTGCCTCTCCAAAAACAGACCTTTTAATACAGAAGCTGCATCATGTGGAGCAAGGCTTACGAAGGGGTGGGAGCACATTTCTCAGAGCACACAGAGCATCCCCACGTCAGCATCATTGTACGACAGCAAGCAAGGGAGGAGGGGACAAAATTCTTTCTGAGCCCAGTCACGCTGGCCACAGGACGCTCGTTAAGTCAAGAAACCAGGAGGGATTGCATTTATTCCCCAGGCCACAGAAAATCACACTGCTTGCATACGGCGAGAGCGCCTCTGTCCCCAGCTCCCCGTCTTTCTACGCAGAAGCTGGGGGACGTGGTGAAGGGAAGTGGGCTTGTCACAGAAAGTCTCGTGGACCAGATAGGGGCATACGTACTACTGGGGGACGTGGCCCTTTTGCTTGGCGTTGTACTCCTCCTGCTCCCGGTGCTTCTGTTCCAGCAGCTCGGCCAGCGCCTGCAGGGACTGGGAGCGCCGCAGCGGGGCCCGCTTGGCGTTGCGGGCGTTGTGCTTGATGAAGTCAATGCTCTTGCCCTCCACCTGGATCTGGAAGAAGAGAGAGGGAGGCAGCAGGGGCCGTCTCGGCACACACACACAGGCAGCTGCCCTTGACCCCACAAGGGACAAAGCAAAGAGGCACCCACACAAGATAGAGAATTGCAGGTGTACTACAATAGGACAGGCGTACCCTCAGCCCATCCCATCTCAGGAGTCAGAGAGACAGGCAGGAGCTATGGCCATGTTTTGAGAAGAAACCAGTGCCAGAATAAGTGCTGGAAACCCCGGGGGTGCCATGGTTTGCCTGGCACCAAAAGCCAGGCAAAACCTAAACCCCATCTTCTTGAGGTCCCCAAGCTGACCCCGTGCCCTCAAAACCAGAAGGACGGGAAGAACCAGGCTTGACGTAGTCCACACTGCTGCGTTTTGAGCCCACCAGAGCAGGTAGAAGGTCAGGGGAAAAACTGGTTGGGCCCTCGCCAGACCACTAAATGCAACAGAGCCCCTGGCAGAGCAGGAACTTAGCTCGTCCTTGGGGGCATTTCCCCAGAGACAGCGCCCTCTATCACAGCTCTCTGATGGTCAAGACAGGGGAGAAGGTTGCTGGGTTTGAGTTTAAAGTTTTCTTTTCTTGGTTTTCCTCCTTAGGAGCTTATGTCCTGTTTAAATTAAGTCACTCCATGGCATTTGGGAACCAACAAACCACCAAGCCCACACTAGCCAAGGAAAGAAGACATGAGTCACGGAGCAGTTTAGGACCTCCCGGATAAGACTACCTGAAAGGTTTAATTGTTAATACTGATTTAACTCTCCTTACTAAAAAGCACACCCATTTCCCAAATTTTTATCTAATGTCCAGAAGCCACAATTCCTTTGATTAAGGTGGGAGCAGTCTCCAAATCCCCAAGACCTCCTGCAAAGCCCCAGGAAGAGCAGATTTGAGATCACTGGCACTTCTACAGCGAGGAGGTGGGATTTTCAAAGGGATCTTCACGGTCTCTTTAACTGTGAGCAATGATGAAGCCAGAGGGTAGTATTAGCAATCCTTGAATGCCCATCTCACCACCCCAGTGACCAAGGCCCTGTTCCTTCCCTTCAGCCAGGAACAGTATTTACAGATCTCCCTGTTCACGTAGCACATCTGACCCGATGCTTTAGACGAACACATGAAGAGTTCAAAAGTGGGAGCAACGGCTAAGTGCCAGAAACCCCTGGGATGGGTGAGTGCCAGAAACCCCTGGGAGCATGCAGTTAGTGTGCAACTCACCTTGGTTTCAGCACCCCGTGCCTCTGGAGCCTCTGTGTCTGCCCCTGCTTTCATTCTGGCAGGCCTTGGGGAGAGCGGTCTGCACGGCTTGATCCCAGGGCCACAGCGAGAATATGCCCTCAGGAATTTCAGAGCCTCTGGATTTGGAGGTGGGGAGCTCTCCTGGGAAAGGCAAGAAAACACACACTAGCGGAGGGAAGCTGGAGCAAAGAGAAACCCACCCAGTGAAGTTTGGGTGGTCAACCACAAGCTCAACTGCAAGTTTCCAGCAGGCAGATGACAGCACGCTCTTTCTGCCATGACTTGGCAGAAGTTCTTGGGGGAAGGCAATCTGTACACAGCCAGCAAAGGCCAAAGACTGCCTACAGCAATAAATCCAGACCTGGCAACTGAGCTTTGTAAAGAAAAACTAAAAAAAAAAACAAAACAAAAGGGAAAAAGTCTGCAGAAACAAGCATTTGGATCAAACACATGCGTAGCATTGACTGGAGAGTCCCTCTTTACCTACTAATCTGGCAGGCATGAAAGGAGAGCAACACCAGATAACCCAACAGAGATACCTACCAGACCTAGGGACAATTTAAATGGATGGACAGTCCAAACTGACAACGACATTAACTCCTTAAAAAGCAGAAATCTTCCTGTGAAAAGGGCAAATGGCAGCATGGAGTAAGCGTGCTGAAAGTCGAGACACACATGCCAGTCTCCCTTGTCGGCAACACTAGAGAACTTGAACTCCCAGAAGAAGCCATCCCACCTCCATAAATCCACAGCATGCTGCAGAGCCCTGCTACAGGAAGCTTTAATGAAATGGCACAGGTAGGCATGAAGCTGGCACTAATTAGATGCTGTTCTCAAGTGAGGTAGGCATGAAGCTGGCACTAATTAGATACTGTTCTCAAGTGCTGTTCTGTTCAGCACCCCAAATCTGTGGTTATCCTATTCTAGACAGAAAGAGGAGCGGAGAGTGAGGGAGTCTGGTAGTTTTGGGAGGGTGGAATTGCATCTGGGAGGCATCTTCAAAGGCCGTGGTTAGCGCTGGCACAATGCGACACTGCTCGGTGTCTAACAGGTGGTCTGCAACAAGACTGTCTGAGGCAGTCCCCGAACAAACCCTGAGAACTGGAAGGACTCTGTGGCAAGCGGGTGACCTTACAATAAATACAACCAGCGCACTGCTCTGCTCTTGGAAGTAACAGGAACTGTACAGGGCAGCCTCCAGATCCGTACGGGTACCCAAGGCCTCGGCTGCTCTCTCAGCTGAACTGCAGTCCCTTTGAGGCAGACTCCTCAAAGTCGCCTAGCCCATTTAGCTTGGCAGACCTGAAGACTGCAGGTAGGATAGGACAGTAACATCAGTAATTTTGGTGTAAGGACCAGGGTATGTGATGCCCTCAGCACTGCCTAGATTGATCATGCTCCAAAGATGATCAGGTTCTTTTCAACAGGAGCCAGGAGACCCAGATCTCTCCGGTAAGTTAATGAGAAGTGCCTTCACCTAGTGCAGTCTGTTAGAAGTCAAATAAGTCTGTGATCTTAGGAGCGTGCTAGCAGAGTGCAGCGTGCCCCATCTTCCTCCACAGGAGCACTGAGACTGTCAGAGCCCTTTTCAAGGCAGCCGCTACAATTAACAGCCTCGAGGACAGATGAGAGAAAAGAAACTCTGTGTTAGACATCGAGACCTAACAGAATCACCTTAAACTCTGAGCAGCAGCTCCACAGAAGATGGAGATCCTTCAGAGGGAACACCCCAGCTCTAGGAGAGCCACAGCAACAGTTAAAGCAATGTGAGTCAGCACCAGGGCCTCCTGCCACCTCTCTCTGGAGGAATCTGCAGAGCACAAGTAATGCACCACGCAGAAACTGCCTGCACAGAGACCACCCCCTTCCCCCAAAACAAAAGAAGAAATTATCTCAATCTTCCTCTAACCCAGAGGATTTGTCAAACAAGAGCGTAGGCTTGTGTTCCTAAAGCACACGTGGGTTTGCTCCCGTGTGTGGAAGGGTCACGGACGTCAGAGAGGTTGGTGGCACACCGGGAAGAAGGGACACAGCATTTGGAACCACTGGCTTGGAAATCATCTTGCCAATTTTTGCAGTTGTTATCTACACACATAATTTTAGTGTCAAAAGTTGGCCCGAGGGCCACAGACCAGAGGGAAGCAATACAGAGATGAGGAGGAACTTGAAGGCTTCAACTCGGGAAGGGAGCACCAAGGGAAGGCTTGTGTAAGTGGCAGTGCTCGAGGCGTCACCCAGCTTGCACCCACCGTCTGCACAAGCAGCAGCTCGCTGTGTCGCTCCTGTCCACACAGCCTGGTTGGCTGCAAAGACAGAACAGAGACGGAGACCGTGAAGGCTACCAGGGACTCGCAGAAGGACAAAGCCCTCTCCTGGCAGCCGACAACCCTGAGGCCGATGGGAACACAGGATCCAACAGTTCAAGGCTACTCCAGAGAGCCAGCGGCTTACGGGCCAAGGCAGCAGCCCTGCACTTCCCCTTCCTCAGGGAGCTTCTCCCACGCGAGGCTGAGCCGGAAGGGAGCCCCAAGGCCTCTCCTCCAGGAGGTCACTGTGATGAGGGTGGGCACAACCCACCATGTGGTGGGAACCGACCCCATCCATAGGAGCCGCAGTGCCTACTTCTGGATGAAGGAAGAGGCCAACCGAACACAGAGGTCACCTGGATGACAGGGGTCTCCCAGATCCAGACTGATGACAGTGGATCCACCCAAAGATAGTGATGGAGCTCTCCTTCCCTCTCACAGTGGGCCTTAATTTTACTTTCTGCACAAACAGGTACACTTACACCAAGGCAACTGCTTTGGTGCATTTTGCAAAGCCCTCCAACAGAGGCACCGTTTAAACACGAGGAACCCACCAGAGGAGAAAAAATTATCCAGAGAAAGAAAAAGAAAGAAGCCAAAAGCGAACCCAAACTCTCACAAAGCCAGACACCCGCTCGTTTCAGCAGTGGAGAAAGCCTGAGGAAACAAGGCACGGCCCCGCATTCCTTCTCCCACAAGCACGTGTACAGAGGACAGGAGGTACGAACACCCTTGCAGGTTGTGCTGGAGCTACGAGGCCCCCACCTTGATTGCCTGGACATGTCTGTGTGCCACCACTGTGCAGTGGTTATTCACTAGGACAATCGCTCAGAGAAGAATCTGGAGATATACAGCCCACTGTGGGTCCACAGGGTGGTAAGAGTTGGACCAACGTTTGACGCAGCCTGAAGACCTATCTCTGAGGACCATGATCCATGGGGCAGAATACCACAGCCTTTTGGCACAAACCCCAGACTAGCATTGTCCCAAACACTGGGAAGCTCCAAAGCCAGCTGGATGCACCTCTAGACAGGGAATAAGGCTGTGAGGGCTGCTCTGCACCCCCCAGGAACCACCTTTAGATCCCTAACAACAGAAGGGCCAAGTAGGAGCCTCCAGGCAGAGGGCGTGATGAGATTTTCCTCTTCTCAGCTTCCCCTGCACGAGGGGTCTACGTGGCCAGACAGGATGGGGGTTATTACAGCAATCGCTCTCCAGACCCAAGCCAAACGTTCTCGGCTCAGCACACAGCCCCACTGTCACATCTGCCCACTGTGCTTCAGCACCGAGTTGCCCCCAGACCCGTAGTTCTGGGACTCCCCCATCTCCACCGTCCCACAGAGCCTCATGGCTGAACTGCATCCCAGGCCAGGAGAGTTCAAGAGCTCAGTGGGTACCAACCTGCAGTTTGGCCTTCACCTTTGACTCCACGTTTTCATATTTCTGGGATTTCCACAGAGCTTTCACAGGCTTGGGCTGGCTGTGCTCTTGGGCTCGCTCCTTCTCTTTGCACTTCTTCTGAATCTCCTTTATTCGCCTCACATTTTCCTTCTCGTGGTCCTTGGACTCTTTCCCTGCACAGCAAGAGGAGACACAGCCGTCACCCCTCAGAAACTGCCAAGGGGTGCAGGCTCTTGGAGCACTGGCACTAGAGCCCACAGCTCCGTCTCCAAAGCTGGTCCAACCGCCCATAGAAATAGCAAGCTCTCCCCTCTCCTGCAGGCTAGGCAATCTGTGCATTTTTCCCATGTTAGATGCACACTCTTGGACTGACCCTCTTCTGCCAGAGGATCCCACAGTGCCCAGATGACCGTCAGCACAGGTCTGTGCACATTACTGGTGTTCACAGACTCCCTTGCTCTGAGGGCGTGTGGCTTACTTGTCCCATTTTGGGCTATGCTAGACAAGCCATGCCAGCATCCCCTCGAGAGCGAGGTCAATTCCCATTTCGGCATCCCATGGTGTTTCTGAAGTGAAGAGTGGGCTGGTTAATGGCAGCTGCAGAGCCTTCAACCCGTGCTGTTCCTGGTTTCAGGCTCAGGGTCAGCCATTGTCCCACATGCAAGCGGACATAATCAAGACTATGGAGTGTATTTCTTGTTTTCGAATCAAAAATGAGCCTTCCTTGGGCTCCCCAAGACAGGGAAGATCTCAGCTGATGCAACCAGACCCTCTTCCATTCCCCTCCTGCTTTGGCACAGCAGCTGTGGCAGCCACCAGCTGGCATCCACCGCGCTGGCACCAGGCAGGGCTAGGGGCAATGCCAGCACATGAAGCCAATCACTGACACCCAGTGCTCAGCCTCATCCCCTTCCTGGACCTCCGAATGTACTCTGGGTGACCTCCCTGGAGAAGGGAACATCTTTCGCAAAGACTTTCTCAGTACCTACATATACAGACAGTCTTCCCAAACCCTGCCTGGCTTCTGTAACAAGGATTTCCCCAGGTTAAACAACCTTTACACATTAAGATTTCACTTGACCCATCTTTAAGTTCGACTATAAAGATACTGTTTTATTCAGAGGCAGCAAACTACAAGGGCTTGATTTATTTCCAGCGTCTCTCAATAGTCTCTCATCCATGACTAGTTCCTCAAGTCCAAATTAAACAGCATCTTTTTTACAGTCCCTCTTCCCACTGCAGACCTGGGCCAGAGTGGAGTCAGGGAGGCCGCAGCAGCACCCGCTCCAGCATGGGTGACGGCCCAGGGACACCACTGCCAGGCCAAATGGAGGAGATGGGGCGACTGGCCCTGCGAAGCTCAAGCTCTCCTCAGGCAGCAGAGCTGAGGAATCCACCCAAATCCCTGACGCTTCATCCCTGGCCCCAAATGCAACTCAGGTCAGCAGCGACTCAGCTGTACTTACTCTTGACTGGCAGCCCTCCGTCAAGGGAGATCCCTTCGAGCTGCAGTAAGAGACTGAGTGTCCCCTTCTGTCCCTTCTCCAGAAAGTCCTTTCCACTGGGGCGAATGCGAGGGGCTGGCCGGACCTGGCGGGCACTGCCCAAAGCAGGGTACGGGTTGGGAACAGGGTCCAGGGGGCCAGAGGTAAAATCCAGCTTCTGAGCATTCCCTTCCAGCCTCCCCCGAGCTACAGAGAAAGAAAGAGAAGGAGATTGTCAGGAAACGATCTCGCCTCGTGGTTTTCTTCACCCACAGCCTACAAACAACGCTGAAGACCCCCTCTCCACCTCTACCTCATGCTTTCCCATCTTTCCACCAGCTGTACAGACCACCTTTAGGATCACCATCCATGAGGCAGCAGAAGCACTTGCACCAGTGTGAGCGGAGACTGGGGAGGACGCCAAAGAATAAGGACACCAAATGGGCAAGCTGTGTCATGCCAAAGTACCAAACCACACATCTGTAACAAGCATCAAGGACTCACCTGAGAAGGGGCGTTTGTAATAGTTTGGAAAGAGCGTAGGGTCTGGAGGAATGGGTCCAGAAATCCTGGATGGCCCTTCACACATCCTGCCGTTGCTCTGCCTCCGCCACGGAAACCAGCCACCACTGAGAACAGAAAAGAACAGGGCTCACTGAGCCACTGAAAAGCTACATTTTTTATATATATATATGTGTGTGTGCGTGTGAGAACTTCTGACCTTCATTAGAGAGCTCACACCCAGCTACAGAGATGACCTGCAGGTAGGAAACCACCCCAAATTGGACTCCATGCAGGTGAGGCAAGGGATCAAGCAGCACTGTCCCTATCACCACTGAGAACAGAAAAGAACAGGGCTCACTGAGCCACTGAAAAGCTACATTTTTTATATATATATATGTGTGTGTGCGTGTGAGAACTTCTGACCTTCATTAGAGAGCTCACCCCCAGCTACAGAGATGACCTGCAGGTAGGAAACCACCCCAAATCGGACTCCATGCAAGGTTGGAGGCAAGAGGTGATCAAGCAGCACTGTCCCTATCGTGGCGCTAATCAGCGTTTTTACCAGCGTTGAACCTGAAACGTCTGCGGTTGCTGTAATACCGGTATCTTCAGTACAGAAAATCCTTCCTGGCTTTGCTCTCCCATATGGGAACATTTAATGCAGACATGGAAGCAGGAGCTAGGCTGCTATAACTGCCCTGTGTGCCTTTAGTGAATAGGAAACACAAGGCAGCTGGACATCATCTGACACATTCTAGCCTTAGATTTGAATTATCTTGCACCTCGGGCTCTTTCTAAATAGCTCCTGTGGTTCAAACACAACCTACCCAAAGCAAGCTGAAGCCCCACACAGGTAAACCCCTCTGCTGCATCCTCCGCAAGAGACACACCAGTGCTGTCACCACCCTTGAGGAGGCTGGGACCCGAGACAAAACACTTCACTCCAGGACCATGTAGGGGCAGACGCTGAATTTCTGGGGAAGAGTTCTGAGATGAAAAGAGCCCAGCTGGCCTCTCAGGACTCGGGGAGAACAGAGAGTCACCTGTTTAGAAAAACATCTTTTTCATTTCTAAGTAACTTTTCAATGCAGATCAACAGGGACCAGCACAGATCCGCAAATCCCTGCCCTGGCCCACACCGGTCCCTGCTGCCTCTCTCCTCCCCGCGACAGGAGGAGCACAGATCCTTCCCGCACAGGAGCAGCCAGCATCTATTTCCCCGTGACGCTCACCAAGATCTTGTGGACAGCATTTTATTGCCTACAAGAAACTTGAGGGACTTGCTCCCCACTCAGAAAATGAGGATGCAGGATGCCGCACCAACAGGCACAGACTGCTGGCGAGCTTTTGGCAGATGCCACAAGAGCCTCGATACCTCATCAGAGTCATGCCATGATTTTGACAGGCGCCAGGGCAGCTTGGCTGGCGTCACTGCTATAAGAGCTGGGGCTACAACCTGCATGCCCTGACTCCCGAGGCAGTAATTTAAAGATTTCTGAGAAAACTCTACAGTAAGAACCCCTTCCAGGATCCTCAGCATGCCAGCACTGACGGGACGCAGCATCTGAAGTTTAATTTATAAACCAATAAACGATCAGTACAAGGCTGAGTGAGTCTGAGTCATAGCAACTAATGCACTGCAGTCTTCCTTGCTAAATCACCCCTGTTGACATGAGACCCATTAGCAAAAAGCTGTTATTCATTTCCCAGACACAAATGCAGAGGCAATGTAAGCAATGCTGACTATTGCACACCAGCATGCATGTACAGTCTGTACCCAGCTACTCTGGAAAACTATTTCTGAAGAGCAGACACAGACTCTCAGCCTGAGATAAAAGGACACTGTGTTGGTATTATTTAATCTCTTGATAATGAATCCAACTAAGCCAGAACAGGCTCTCTTATTCTAGAAAAAAAAAAAAAAGCGTTCACCATGAGATCACTCCAGAACAGCTACTGGCCTTGAAATTCACATCTGATCTTGATCTGAACTCGCCTTCAAACCCAGTAATTTACACGCAAAATGACAGGCTGAAATCAAGACCTGTAACAGAGCAGACAATTAGTGCGGGGGATTGAAGGAGGAAAGGCAAGTTGATGGGAGGTGGGGGATGGAAGGCTCATTTTATACCTTCACACAAGTCACATTTCACGTCCCAACAGCACCCTGCCCTGCTGCAGGGAATTTGCAAATGACACTCACTCCCTGATTTGCAAGTCACATCGCCTCTGGATTGGGATCTTGCAAGATCAGACAACCATATTACAATAGTAAGCATCTTGCCTATCTAGGTACCTCCAGCAGACTCACCTACGTGGGACACAAGCCCCTAGCGTCAGTCTCCCAGCCCTGAGAAGAAGCAGCCGAGCCTCAGTTACCAATGTTCGGTACAGAGTTCCCAAGCTGCTGCTCTGCTCCTGCCGATCATGGGCGTATTCGGGGGACACAAGTGAGAGAACCTCATGGCTCACTTCTGCCAAAAGGGGATGTGCGGACCTTCTCCGCTGCCGTTCCCATCCTTCTGCTTCGTCTCTTGTGACAGCTCTGTAGCGTAAACGGTCCTGTGCTGAGCCGATTCAACTCGCTACCCCTGCATGAAACAAGTCACTTCTTTTGCTGGGTTAGTTTTCTGCTGGTTTAACCTTCTGTCCAAAAGCAACCTGGCTGTTACCTCCACGGGGGGATCAGAGAAGCACTGGAGCAAGCACAAGGGAAACACAGCAGGAGCACGTGCTCATGAACGCAGAGGAGGGAGGAAGAGGGAACAGGGCCAGCCCTTTTCAGCAGTGACCCGATCGCTGGCTCAGCCACACTGCCTAATTTGCACCCAGGAAAGCATCATCTCTATCACTGTGTTAGAAACCTAAACATCAAGAATACAGTATCTGACCTGTTGCCACCAGAAAGACACTATTTAGAGCGCTCTCAGGCTATGAGATGCAGGCAGACTCTGCAAACACAGTCCGGTTAAGTCCAGGTAAACAGATATATACGTGTGCAACTCCTCTCTCCTCTTAGCCCCCTGCCAGACTGCAGAACTCGCTAGGGAAGCAGCGACGCTGCTCCTAGCCACAGGGCTGCACCAACCCTGTTCCCTGATCACCTGAAATCAGCACAGCGACAAAAGAGGCGCAGGGCAGTTGCCAGAGTAAGCCAACGACTTCACCATTGCTTATTCACCCAGCCTGAGCCCGGCCGGCTGCTCACTTCCCCACCAGGACCACAGCTTAATCCTGGTCTAGGACTCAAGGAATGCAGGCTCCAGCCCTATCTCTCCCAGAGCGTCCCTGCAAGTTCAAGAACCATTAATTCAACTCTTTGTGCCCTTCGCCCCAGCTTACCAAGTGGTAAAAATGCTACTTATGCCCCCGGTAAACTGAGATCTTTCAGAGCCCGTATGAACCACGGCTTCCTCTTGTGGCTTATTTTTGGCATTGTAGTTAAGGAAACTACAGAACATGGGAGCGGACAAGGCTTTGGCAGGTGTTTTTCACAGCCCTGAACCTGCTGCGTCTGACTTTGAAGCACTCCCTCTTCTCCACAGATCACATTTTCACTGTGCCTGGGTCCCTGGCCAGGAAGCCGCTACCACACACAGAGCTGAAGCAAGACCAGCTTCATGCCTTTATGAGCCAACCTCTGCAAAAAGCATGGGAAAAAAAAAATCCCACAGCTGTGATCAGCTGTGATAAGCAGAGCAAGTCATCTGCAGCAAATCAAAGGGCTAATCTCCGTTCAGCTGGTCTTGGCTGTTTGCTTCCTCCCTCAGTAGTTTTAGCTGAAATGGAAAGTAGCACCAGGATAACCTCTGTGCCCCAGGGCGGCACACGGATCCAGGGCCGTACCTCCTGCAGAACTGGGCGTCAGGAAAACGGGTCAATGTGCTGTGAACCTACCCAGCGATGTTAGTCCATGACTATGCTTTCCCCTTGCTACCCTCCACAGACTGCAATGGAAGAGATTAATATTCTCCTTTTAATACTATTCCCCGTGCAGGTTCCCTCAGGTACCACCAGCTCTTCCCCACCTGCCAGGCTCCAAGACCCATTTTCTCTTTTGTCTCTCTGAAAACAAAGGGGGCCAGGTACGGCGGTACCGTTGTTTGCACGTGGGACATCTGTTCTCTGGGAGCTGGGCACGTGTCCACCAACAGCCCTTTAGGAACAAAGGCAGCTTGTACAGTCTGCCCGAGGAGTCAAACACGTGTCCTGCAGCAGCAGCCTCGAGCAGGAGGTGAATGAGGGCCGTGCTCGGCACTGGAAGGTGGGCAGAGACTGATGGGTGTTGCAGAGCTGCAGCCAAGTCCTCTCTTAGGAGAGCAAGGAAGGATAACACAGGAGAGGCCCCACCTTAACGCGTGGGATTCCTCGCTGATGCAAGGACGAGCCACGTGCTGAGTTTACAGGACCTGACCCGCAACACTTGGTCCAGTGATGGAGACTGGAGCTGTGCGTCGCAGTCTACAGTCTCCCCTGGCTGTGCTGTCATGGGAAATCAATACAAAGCCTGTTCTGGGGCATGTGCCGAGATCCAAAACCCCACTGAACAACACTGGATACCCCTGGAAAACCCTTCTTGGCTCCTTTCATTCCCCGTGTGCCTGGGGAGGGGGCGGGCAGGAGAGGCGCAGCCAGAAACGCAGACCTGGGGGTGTTGGAGCCGGACTGCCCGCAAAGCCTGAAGCAGCCAGCAGCGGGTGGGCAGGAGCCCCCCAAAGCTTCACCCAGGCGGGCACAGCGACCCCATCCCAGGGGCTGCGGGCTGTGCTTCGCCCGTGCTGCCCTCGGAAGGGGCACGGCGACCCCCCAGCCCCCTGTTCTGGCATTTCCAAGCCCGGCTGCCCCACAGTCCCCAGCCCCTGCCAGCCCGGTGTCCCGCTGCCCGGCGGACAGCCCAGGGACAACCCCCGGGCCGGGGCGCTGGGCCCCGTGAGGGATCTCTCCGGCTCCCCCCGAGAGGACTCAC
>NW_008794457.1:471027-471872 GCF_000699145.1 Aptenodytes forsteri | reverse complement strand
CGGCGGCAGGGCAAGGGGGCGATCCCCAGCAGCCGGGCAGGGCACCGAACCCGCCCGTGCCCCGTCCCCAGGCAGGACGGCCCCGTCTCGGGCTCGCTCTACAGCGAGGGTTCATCTCCCGCCCGTGCCCTCAGCCTCCTCTTTCCCCGAGGTTTTTGGGGAGGATCCCGCCGGACATCGCTGCCCGGCTCACGCCCGCCGGGCGCTGAGCCGCATGAGCCTTCAGGGCCTGGCGAAGGAGGGAGCTGGGGGCCAGGGGGCTCCCAAAGGGACCCCAGCCTTCGCAGGACCGAGGAAGTCGGTCGCCAGAGCCTGTCTCTGTTCACGTGCTTACCCTACACCTCAGAACAAGGCTGGTACGGCGGATCAAAGCACCTCTACCAAGCAAAATACGGGGGAATGGGCTCCCCAGTATCCAAACTTGGTGTATGTCTCAGAAGAAAACCCTGAAAGGCAGTTACAGGACTGAGTCTTGAGGTATATTTTGCTGAAATATTTTCTTATTTCTCCTTTCTGTGATTTTCTTTCCAAGTCAAGCAGCTGAACTTTTATTTTCCAGGATAAATCTGACTTAGAGTGTGCTCGCTGTCAAGCTGAAAGGCCTCTCCTGAATGCTCCAGGGCGCAAAAGTCAAACAAAATCCCAGCATTTTCCAGGCTGCTGGCTTGAGGGATGGGACTTAGAATCATAGAATCATTAAGGTTGGAAAAGACCTCTAAGATCATCGAGTCCAACCGTCAACCCAACACCACCATGCCCACTAAACCATGTCCCTAAGCACCACATCTACACGTCTTTTAAATACCTCCAGGGATGGGGACTCCCCCACTTCCCTGGGCAGCCTG
>NW_008794457.1:448296-470592 GCF_000699145.1 Aptenodytes forsteri | reverse complement strand
TGTCGACCAGCACCCCCAGGTCCTTTTCCGACAGGCAGCTTTCCAGCCACTCTTCCCCAAGCGCTGCATGGGGTTGTTGTGGCCGAAGTGCAGGACCCAGCACTTGGCCTTGTTGAATCTCATACAATTGGCCTCGGCCCATCGATCCAGCCTGTCCAGGTCCCTCTGCAGACTTGGTGCTGGTCTTTGTAGACCCTGCAGCCACCGGGATCCCTTGTCCCCATCGGAGCAGGGCTGTCACCAGTGCCAGATCGGGATGGCCACAGCCATGTCCTGCGGAGCCCTGCCGTCCCTGAGGATGGAGACTCCCCATCTCCTGGTGACACCTCCCAGGGCTGCAGTGTCCCAGGACCCCTGAACTTCTGTCACCACCACTGCCAGCCCCATCGGCCCAGCTCCACTGTGTCCCCTGGGTGCCAGGGAGCATCTCCTGAGCCCTCTCCAGTTTCTCCACCTCCCTTCTCATGCAGGAGCCCAGATCTGCGGGACCTGCTGCTGGTGCGTCCCCCGCGGGGGTTAACGGTCGTCTGGAATCTCCTGCCCAACTGTCACTTTCAAAACCATCCCCAGAGCCGAGCCTGGGGCATGGGGGAGGCTCGAAGGGAGAGGTGGGGAGGACAGGCTTGAAGTGACACGGCTCATCCTGTTACTGTGGCTTAAAACACTTGCGGTTGGCTTTTGTGGCTTTCAGTGGCCTGTGCCAGTCCTCCCTGTTCTGCCTTCGGGGCACAGGGCCGCTTCGCCGCAGGTTTTGTGGCTGGACAGGGAAGCCGGCACGTGCGGGGACCAGTGGTGAGGTGCTCAGGGAGGGCAGTCGGTGCCTGCAGCCTCCCAGGGTTGCAGTCGGTCAGTGGAAATGCTGAAATTATGTTTGGATGTCCGTTTAACAGACAAACAGGGAATGAATTCAGGAAGGAGGTTAGATCAGGAAGGGATAGTCCTTAATATGTCAGAATATAATGTTCCTTATTAGATACTAAACCTGTGTAGGGGCTGCCTCACCTCATTCCTGGTGGAAGGGGAGGCAACGCCAAGGCTCTGGCCAGGGGCTGGGTGCCGACGGTTGTCCTGAAGGAGGTACAAGGCAGAGGTGCAAGGTGTGCTGGGGTAGTTGGGGTCTTCTGGCAGCTCAGGGTGGGGTGGGGGGTCGGTTACAGGTTTACTGAACAAGTGGGGTGATGGAGGTCGGGGGCTAATGGCTGAGCTTAGCGCTGGAAGGTTTTCACTTCCGTGCATCCCCGGGTGTATCGGGAGAGCTCCTAGGGACGGCTGCTTTGGAGCAGCTCCTGGGGGCCTTGTGCTGGCCAGAGCTGAGCCCCCTCAAAGCCACCACCCAGACCCAGGGCTGGGAGGGGGAACTGCTGCCCCAGTGGCTCAGCAGGGAGAGGCGACGGTGCCCATGTCCCTGCAGAGGGGACTCACCGTGGCCTGACAGAGCACCACGCATTGGGGTGAGCCCCCATGCCAAACCAAACGCTCATGGAGATGTTGGTCTGCATGCAGACCCCGCTGGCGGCCTAGAGCATCTGCCATGTCAGCCCCGGTGCCGGAGCCTCCCGCCCTGGTGAGGAGCCCCGAGGCGAGGCAGCGCGGCGGCTGCAAGCCTGGGCACATCCTCGCTCAGCTGTCTGCAATCCTGGAGAACCCAGACGTCAAAGCTTTGGAGGTGAAGGGCGATGCCGCGTTGGACGTGGGAGTCGCGATGAGCACAGGCTTCGTTCCCGGGTGCCCCGAGCACAGCACTTGCCCCTGTGCGAGCCTTGTGTGCGAACATGGGATCACAATGCGTGCCGAAATTTGGGAAGGCGGAAGGAACGGGAAAAGCTCCTTTCTGCAGAGGGTGGATGTCCCTGGGGCTGGGTCCGCTCCCCAGAAACAACAGGCATGATGTTACTCTCAAGTCTTTCTCAAACTGAGAGTAAATGACCCCAAATAGTTATTTGCGAGCTTCTAGTTAAGCTGCATGAAAAGGCAGCTGAATAATTTCCAGCCAACTCCTTGTAGAGTGGTTTTCTGCCCTGGTGGCACACTCAAGGGTGTCCCCAGCTGCTGCTTGGGGCGTGGTGGTGCCACTGTGGGTGATGGGGGGGTGAGGTGGCAACCAGAGCCCCGGGAGGGCCAGCGGGACTCGTGGGGCCACCCAGCCCCATGGTCCCATCCACCATAGACAGCCACTGCAGCAACACAGGTTGCTCCCACTCACCAGCCAGCCGGGCTCACCTCCAAGACCTTGGGGGCATGTTGGGTGTAAAACCCTAAATCCAGGTGGTTATTAATGGCCAGCAAAGGGTCCAAGCCACGGTGGCAGGGTCATCCACTCCAGGGCCCAAGGAAAGCGGGTACAGGCACTGGCAGGATGGGAGCGTCGCTTGTCAGTGCTGTCCCCCATGTCCGCCACAGTGGTCCAAGGACAGGCGAGGTGTCCTTATCCACACCGAGCTGTACGAGGAGGAGATGGGGAAGAACAAAGAGCTTTACCCGGAGCTGGCGGATCTCGGCTGTGTCGCGGCACTGCAGGCCTGGCTGCTAGCCTACGGTTTCAAACTCAAGGGCGCAAAGTAAGTCACCACGTCTCCTTCACGAGCCAGCTTTGTGCTGCAGCACAGCCAGGATCACCGTGCAAGGAGCAGCCGCCAGCGAGGCCTAGGTCTGCCTCGGGCTGGCTGCGTTTGCATGAAGGTGAAACAAAGTTCGGAGGAAGGGATGAGCATGGGATGGAAGATATTAGTATCCAGGATTTGTGGCTGTTCTGGTTTTGTTTTGTTGAGAAACGAGGAGCCCAGTTTGTAGTAATTTTGAGAGTTGCCTTGAGTTTAAAAGAGCAGATAAACCAGAGAAGTATGGACAGGGAGAAGCCCAAAGAGTCACGAGGCTCATGGTGGAAAGGGAAACGGCACCTATGGCAATGCAGTAGCCCGGAGCCATCCATCAGCCAGTCAGTGACCACCAGCCACGTCCAGGTCCAGCCAGGGAGCTGAGCCAGCATGGCCAGGGCAGGAGCAGCGAGGTGCCGGCCAGCCCCAGGCACGGCTGTGCCATAGCATGGGCACAGGCCGAGGGGGAGGGTTGCACTTGGACTCAGCTCCTGCGCCAGGGCGTGGAGCCCCCCCCGAGGTGCCGCAGGGCTCCGTCTCCCACCGCAGCCAGAGCCCTAGCTGGCCGTCCCCCACAGCTAGTTTCTGTCCCACAGGGTCAACTCGCAAGTGCTCCTGTTGCAGCACCCCGATTTCCGGAGGGCGCATCCCGCCGCCGAGGAGCCAGGCGCCCTCGGAGGCGATGCTGGCGCCTCTGCCAAGCAGCAGAAGAAAAGGAAGAGAAAGAGATGTGTGAGCAGTCTGCGCCCCCCCAGAGGGGCCAGGTCCCAGGACACACTGGGTGAGCAAAGCTGGTGGCTGCAGCCGCACAAGCTGGGCTAGGCTGGCACGGCCTGTGCTTTAGCTGACTTGTCTCAGGAACGATGCTGGTCTAAGGCTGGATCCATAGTACAACAGGGTGGTCCCCAGCCCTTCTGCTTCTCCCAGAACTGGCAGCGTCCCCATGGGTTGGATGATGATGGGGGCTCTGGTGAGGTTTCAGCTGGGCACTGCGATGCCCAGGCAGGCTCACCATGGCTCTTCCCTCCAGCTGCTGTTTTGTCTCTGGGATGTGGCCGTGTATCCCTGGCTTTTATCCCAGCAGGCAGCCTCAGCTCAAGAGCATCTGTTTCCCCCTTCGTCCCCTGCTTCCTCTCCTGGCAGGAGTAACATTCTTCCTCTCCTCCCAGGGCTGCTGCAGCCCGTGAGCTACAGCGCAGCCCTGGCAGGGAAGGGGGTGTCAGCATTGGGCTCTTCTTGTACCTCTCCAGGACAACGGCCGCGCCTGCGACCCTTGTACCAGTACATCAACTTCGACATGCCAGAGCTGATGCACCCATCAGCAGAAGAAGATGAAGTCCCAGGGCTGGCACAGCCAAGCCAGGTCCCTGCAGCCCCCAGGACGGCAACTGCTCCACAGCTAGAGGGTGAGCTCCAACAAGGTTTACCCAGCTCCTGTATTCCCCAGGGAGCTGGCCTTGTCCTGCCAGCGACCAAAAAGAGAGCTGGTCCCCATATCTCATCCCTCCAGAAACAGAGGCTTTGCCTTTGCAGGTTTTGTCACCTTACCCTGTTTCTCCCACCCTTGCCCCTAGCTTTTAGAGGAGCGGCTTGGATGTCTCTGGGTCACCATTTGCAGCAGCTCTGCCCTTAGGTTTTCTCCTGAAGCTCTGAGGTGGCCCAGCCAAACAGAGCAGGACCCCTTCCCCTAGGGCAGCACTCTTCAGTTCACTCCACTGTCTCCAGGTTCCAGAGTTGTTTTCCAAGACTTGGTGGGACAAAGCCATGGCCAGCCTGAGCTGAAGACAGGCCTGCTCCAAGCAGGAGGTCAGGCTGGAGACCCAGAGCGGCCATCTCACCCACGCTGCTGGGACCTGGCATCCTGCTGGTGCGAATACTCGGCCTGTCTCCAAGGAGGTGGCTGGGCTGTTGATGCACTCACCCCTCTTGCAGATACCTGGGCCAGCAGCGCTCCGGAGATCCCAGACCCAGGAGCGGGTGACAAATCCATGCAGGTTGATGTTGATAGGATGCTCAGATACGCAGCTCACCTGGTGCCACCGCTCTTTCCTCAGTATAAATAGCCACGCAGCTTTCTGCCTCCTGTTTGGCTACTACAGCCTGACCTGCCCAGTGGTGATCATCACCTTGCCGATACAAACAGCTGTGGGTTTATTGTTTGGTGTCTCATTGGGTTTTTTTCCTGGTTGCAGAGAGCCTGATTTGCCTGAAAAAAAAGCAATTTTTCATTATAAAAATATACCTGCACATCACGTGGCCTTAGGATGCATGTGCTGTCATTCCTTCCTCACGTGTGAAAAGCGGGAGTCTGGGGACCAGCCTTGAGCCTCGCTGCTGGAGATCACCCCGTGCAGGGGACACAGGAGGGGACGGTGTGGCGCTGCCTTTCTGCGGCAGACGGCAGAGCGTGGCCTGGTCCCCCTCCACGAGCAGCTTCTACTACATCTGCGTTAGGTGAACAGGGATTGCACGGGGGAATCTAGACTTCACGACAGGGATCCGCCTCATCCAAAGGAGTGCTCCTTCGGCCACCGTCCCACTCTGCCTGTGCAGGGCAGCTGGAGGCTGTAGCCAGCCTACGAGAAGCCCGTTTCACCTCTCGGTACGCTTCTGCGGTCAGGTCTCCTGCTCACCCAGGAGTCTTGGCACCCTCCTTCCTCCACTGGGATCACTTGGGTCTATCTGGAGATGTTTTGTGCTTCCTTCTACCCCTGTAGGAGGAGCTGTACTTTAGGATTTTCTGCCCAGTACAAACATACTGACAAAGGCACAAAGGAAGGTTCTCAGTTCAAGGACAGCTTCAAAACTGGCGTGAAATAAGCCAGAGCCATCCTGTCTGAATGAAGGCGGAGACTTGCAGGTGAGCTCAGGAGACATTATCTCACCTGCTTTACATAGCACATAGACATCACAGACATTAGATGCTCAGAGCTATGGCAGGAACACCAGTCCTCTACCTGTAAAGGAAGGTTTGCAGAGGTGCAGCTTTCCCTGCTCCACCTGCTACAGCTGGGAACAGTGAATAAATTTCAACCATTTGATTTCTTCATCCAGCTCACAGTAGAGATGAGATTGCGCAGAGCACAGGAGCAGCCACACTCCTACCCTTTAAAACAGCATGTCAGTAGACTTGTTTCTATCAGTTTTAATGTGTTGAAAGTAAATAAATACCCAAAGGTAAAGCAAATACCTGATTTACACACTGAGCAAAGAAAGCGGTCCCGTCAGCGCTATGGGGATTTTGCTTCTTTGTTGGTGTCCTCCAGCAATTTCGACGGTGAGTCATGCAGAAAAATAAAGATCCTGTTAATCACAAAAGTTGACATGGTAAGTCCAAGATAGGCAAGAGGTTCTCCAAAACCAGCTACTCAACAGCTGTAGTCTGAAGGAAACAGCAAAGAGGTGGAAAATAGATCTTCTGGTGGGACTCACTTTCCCTTGGTGATAAATGGATGATGCTTGCTAGGACAGCACAGAGCTATCTCCTACTTTTTCCACACCCAAGCTACCCAGCTGGCAGCAAAAAAGCACAGAAGTAGGGAAGGACTCAACAGGTACTGAGCCCCAGCTGTAAGTCTCCTGTTCACATTTATTAGGATGGTTTCAGCTTCACCAAATCAAACACAAGCACACAGCTGCATAAAGAATGCCCTCAACAAACACAACTTTTTATTTCTGTAGAAAACAAGATACTTGTCAGGAAGGACCAGCTTATGAAACAGCAGTTTGCATGTTAATATACATAAATACACAGGGTTACAATTTGGTGGGAAATACATTAAAAAAAGCTTTCAAGTACACAAAATAAATGTAGTAAAACTGGACTATCCCTTCCGCATACCTGCCTCAGAGAGAAACATTTCTCAAATGAACTTCCACCCGCGATCTGCCAACAGATCTCTCCACTGGACACAAACTGCAGGAGGGCGTGAGGACGGGCAGGGCCAGAGGGTTAATATCCAGTGTTCGAGATTAAGAGCGGACTTACCCATGACAGTTCAGTCCCCATTCTCTCAACTATCAAGATGCGTGTAGTGTGACAATTACCCAGCCAGCACGTTAAGAGAGCTGCAAGGGGTAGGAAATACTTCCTTACTTCCACCTTCAGGTCCCCGGAAGGTTAATGCTGTACAACTTCATTACCCATGACACCGTGGAAATCCTGTGACCCTGGGAGGCATTTATTAACAGTCACAGAAATGAGAACGTGCCCCCCGCCCCGTCACGGCACCGGTGCTGCTGCCAGGCAGTAAACACAACCGACGGACACAGAGCTTATGGAAAAAAGCTGCTGGATGCAGGCAGCCTCTTGAGTAGAAGGAATAATGTCTACAGAAACGGAAGAATAGCACAAATCACCACAGACTTCCTGAAGATTTTCCTGCCAAGACACCGTCAACAGAGAATTCATAGCATCATTTAAACAAAATACCAGTTCAAATGAATTTGAAAGACATTTGCCACGTGCAGGAAGCCAAAAGGCTGATCCTTATGTTACAAACTTTAATCCATTCCTTCTACTTTTTGTCCTATAGGAGTTTAGAGACCTGTTACATCACTAAACTCTCTTAAAATTTTACAAACTGAGGAGTAAAACTTAAATCAGTCTCCAAGAGAGAAGGAAAAGGCATCTGAACAACAGATACTCCCTGATCTTGGCTCTACGTGCTCTCATGTTAAAATTGTTAAAATAAGCAACCTGTGCAACAGGGGTTGTGTCCCATTCCCAAGCCATGCAACGGCAGAGATCCCATGCTTCACTTCAGCTACTGCAAGTGCAAAGGGCAATTCAAGTTTTCCTACCAGTCTCCAAGACAAAAATTAAACGTTTGCAAAAACGGAAACGTTTAAAACTCTTTAAACAATTTAAATCAGAACAGTTTCTATCAGAACATGACATATTTTACACGTTTAAAAAAACCAATGAACTCGGGTTATTAAATAAGAATCTACATATCTTAAAAACGGAGAGGTTTTTTACATTACAGCCAGAAGTGTTAATTGTCCTATCTTCCAAAGCAGGAATGTTCATAAGTTATTTCTTTGAAGCGCCTCGCAGAGGTTTTGATTGGCATCTGGTTCCTCAGTCATCACCTCCACAGCCTCCCACTCCCCTGACCTGCTGGATTTCTTGATGGCCTCTACTACACTCTGCATGTACAGACCATCTTCAAAAGAGGCTGCCATAGAGACAGGTTTGTGATCCCACGTCCGACGGTCTTCCTGGTCTTGGAAAGACTGCCGCAGTGCTTGCACCATGTACACCATTCCTTTTAGGTAAAGCAGCGGGATGTCTTTAAACCCCTTATCCAAAAGGCCCTTGCTGACAGTCAGAGAGTCTGTAAACAGTAGTTCTTCTTGAAGCGCGGTGTTTTTCTGCCCATACAAGTCCGACCCGCGAGCTATGAGGCGACCGGTAGACCCAACAATCATGACCTCATGGATGAATGATCCAGGCATGTTGAAGTTGAGAGTCACAGTGCAACAGACACCCTCGCTCATTAGCATCTGGAAAAAGCAGAAGTCATCGCTAGTGACATGGCGGATCCCGCTTATAGCCGTGTTCTGCTTCACAAAAGTCTTGAGCAAACCATGGACCTTCTCTGCTCTCCTGCTGATGAGGTGAGTTAGGAGGTCGATAATGTAGGTTCCCATTGTATGCAGACCACCTCCTCCCATCAGCTCATCACAGATCCAGTTGTACTTGTGGCTGAGCAGGCTTCCCCCATAAACTCGTACGTCGCAGATCATCACATTGCCCACGTAGTGTTCTTCTATCAGCTGCTTCATCTTCACAAAGGCGGGCAAGAAACGGAGAACATTGCCAACGATGCTCATCAGCTTGGGATAATACCTGGCAGCTGTGACCATCCTGAAGGCATCCACAGAGGTAGCAGCTTTCTCACAGATCACGTTCTTCCCTATTCCTGCAGCCCAAATGAAAAAAAAAAAAAAATATAGCACGCACAGATGAGCAAAACATGCTCAGATGCCCCAAAGACTGTCAAGAAATGGTGTTTTTAAAGAGTCAGGCATTGCTGCTGCAATTTCAAAGGCAAAGGTCTGGGAACTAAAATCGGAATGCCAAGTGCAGCAAGACTCAAAGCTGCTTCCAAGATGCTCTGGTTGCACAGCTGACAAACTCCCACAGAGAGAGGCTCCAAGTAAAGAGAGGATTTTTACATCATGAAAGATAAATGGCCAAATGGCATCACATGGCATCAAAACAAGATGCAATTTGCGTGTTGTAGCTATAAAATTATTCAAATGTCTGTACAGCCAGAGGGGAAAAAACTGTCACGCACCCTGCAGGGAAGAGGTGAGTGAAGGGGAGATTTGATTTTCACTTTGTATTTCACCATCACCACGAATTTATTGTTTTAAATAGATTAACAGAAATGGGACATACAAGACACTTAGTGGCCTGTGTACAGAATACAAGAATTAGAAACAACGTAAGTTGATTGTTTTTAAAAACATCACTAATTGGAAAGTAAAACAGTTCAGTCTGCACATCCAGCTACTCGTACGATTAGACTGCAAAGGTGACTGTGTGAGTTACACAGATGAGAGCTGCGCTCGCGAGCTGACCCACTGCGTTTTTATTCCTACTCATGCACTTTATCTTGTGCTCAGCCTGAATCAGTGTGGGCAGTCAATTCTTTTTTTTTTTTTTTTTTTAAACTTTATAGCAGAAATAAAGTAATACAAAAGAGCATCCCAGTGCAAGCTTCAAGCAAATTCCTACATTCGGTGCTCTGCTGGTATTCCCTCTTCCTCCCCCATCTTCAACCTTTTCTCATGACATGGCTTTACTTTTCCATACACATCTGTTCTGATAAAATACTCATCTAAACATTTTTCAGTGTAACAACCAGGGGTACACCTAGAAGTCTCCAGACATTAACTGGTGATGTCAAACCTGAAGGTCAGTCACGTCATACCACAGTTTCTACCTAAGAATTGCAGGAATCGCTGCACGTGGTGGTAGGCACCTCTCTGAAAGCTCCTCCTCACCCAGGAGCAGACTGTGCTCCCTGCTCAGAACAGCTTTTAATCGACTCCCCGATGAGAAGATACCAGCACAAGTGCTTCAGTCGGTCTCTTGCACACGAGGGGAAGCCAGATCCCACGCTGCAGCTCCTGCTCTCAGCACTCCACCTCCCGGCTGCGCTGAGCAAGCCTTTCAAGAACCGTCCGGGCAGTTCAGGGGCCAGTGAGCTCCCGTGGCACATCACTGTGCCCAACTCAGCCAGGGGACAACTACAGCTAAAGAAAACTCTGAACCTGTATTTCTAATAGACACAAGCAAAATGCAGTCGGAAAACAAGACTACAATTTTTAGTAGTCTCTTCCAAAGAAATCCCCTCAATAGATGTGAGTCAACAGAAGCTTTTAATGAACAAAGGGCAAGGTCAAACTCCCTGGAGACACCCTGGCTGCCCACTGGTAACCCCTTATTTCAGGGACCATTTCCGACTCTCCCACCCCCAATCCTGCTGCTGCGACGAGGCACAACGTTCTGTTTGATATTCTGCAGGGCTAGCTGAAGCATCTTGAGACGCTTCAGCGCCTGGTTTACCTGCTGCCTTGTTTAAATGGCACTTATCTCAAGGCAGGTTACAGTAAAATACAAGCATAAAGAAAAAGTAAAAGGATCTTCACAGCATCCTAAAGCAGACTGCAGTTCTCAAAGTTTGCAGAAAATAAAAGCGACTCTCGATCCACGCACACACACGGTACAGCTCTGCAGTCGGTGCTCTCCCCCTTGCACAACCCCACCACCCTTCCCCATGTACTTGGCGGTACAGGAGCTGGCTCAGGGTACAAACCCAACATGGAAATATTCACTCATCTTGGCTCTTTTTCTAGCAGGTTACTGCCCCGAGTTGGCTCTCCACGGAGCCTGACAGTGTCCACGCAAAAGGGGCTGGGTCCCTGCAGTGGGAGACCGAGAGCGGAGAGGGCCGAGCCAAAGGAGACCACCCCTGCCGCCTGGGGACAGCCATTTCACACCGGGTGGTTCATCACACCCGGCTGCCCTTGTCCTGCCACCCACCTGCCCACCCTCATCCTTGCGTCAGCGCTGTGCTCTTTTTGCCAGCGTAGGCTGAGCCACTTGAGAAGCTAAAACTGACTGATGCCTTTTTTTGGGATGGCAGTCAGCGCAGTGAACTGACAGCTCGGCACAGCCCACTGAGTGCTGCCGGAGTGCCACGACAGAGACCTGGGTACACCATAACATCTCTGGGATAACTCTGCCGTTGCCCTCAGTGGGACATCCCCCAAGTGTCCCCAAGCTCACAGAGATGGCCGTGCAGCAAGGACAAGGACCGAGTCGGAGATGGCTACAAGGTCCCTTACCAATGTAATGGCCATGCCTTCTGTCCTCCGAGGCAGAGCAACTTACAAGCCTCATCTTGTTACTATTATTTTGATAATGAATAACCTGAACTTTGTACCATACTGTTTTCTTAAATCACCGCTGCAAAATTTGCTGTTGAGGTCCTCACCTGCTAGAAGACATGAGAGCCACCATGTGGCTCTGGTGCTCCTCGGAGCCCTCTGTGAGCCAGTTCAGCTCACCAACTGAGCCCAGTTTAGAAAAGGAAGCTTCCTCTTTCCAAGTGGGTGGGTTAAATCAGGTCACAGGTGGGTCTAAGCCCACAGAAGGGGTTGCATGCCTGGGAGGAAGGAGATGGGGCTGTGGAGTTGGGTTTCTCCACCTCAGAGGCAGCGAGCAAGGACAACAACAGCTCCGCTGCCTTCGATGAAGCTCATCCCAGGCTGTCCTAATAACATACCTCAGGGTCTTCTCTGTGCATACCTTGGAGTGAACCCTGTCTGTGGGGAGCACATCAGCTTCTGCAGAACATCGCTCTACTGAAGTCCTCCCAGGACACTAGAGAGAGAAAGACTCAATGTTCCTCCCTAGAAGTTATTTCATTTTGTCCTTATCCAGGAAACAGGCTGTCCGCCCCGCCTCGCGACAGACCGTACTGCTTCACGTCCTGGAAGATGGACATTTCTCTGCCAGCCCACCCTGCAGTTACCAGCTCCGAGCCCCCAGGGGCTCTGTAAACTCCAGTGATGGTTCCTCAGGAAGTGCTTCTCGCTCTCAGTGCTGCGCTCGTTATTGCTGAATGCGAAACAACATACCTATTGCAACCAGCTAAACAGTGTGAAGGTATGCAGCTCTACCAGCTCTTACACTGCTCATGACTGTAATTAACCCTGAACGGCTTCAGGCTTCAACATCCCCCAGAAAGGCAGTGCTGAGCGCTGCCTGGAGAGGGTACAAGGAGAGGCCGTACAGCCCTATGTGCAGAGCGGATGCACAGGCTGACTTACGCACCCGCAGCCAAAGCACCCGACAAGCGATCAGACCTGACCCCGGACAAACTGCTACTCTGCTCCCGGTGCACAAGAAACCACCTCTCCACAAGTGCATTTCCAGGCAGGTGCACCCTTCTCAACAGTCATTACTAGCTCTGCACACAGCAGAAACTATTCTTATGTATGGCTTTTTAACTGGTTCTTGTAGTAAGAGGGAGGGAAAAGAGAATAAAAGGTCACCATTGCCAGGAGTCCTTAAACAAACCACCTACTCCCATATTCAGGAGCAAAAGCATCTGCTAGATTCCAAGAATTTTCAAACCAATTCCTGGTTTAGCAAATATTTAAAAAGAGGTCTCTTAACTCTCATTAATGTAATATAGCCAAATCATGGCTTCGCTCAATGAAATACCAGATTTCAAGTGTGTTCGCATCCTATGGAAGCAATCAAAAACCAACAGGCAAGCCGAGACTTACTGAACAGCAGAATAAACTAGACTATTTTCTCCTAAAGGAATCTTACGTACCTAGTCAGATCCACACTGTCCATCAGCACCGAGGCCTCAGCTTCTCCTGCAGCTGCTTAGCCACGCCACATCCAAAACTTGCCATACGTATTTTACAGCTGGTTAATAAAATGCAAGCACAGAAAACTCGCTGCTTTCTCCTGCTACCCAGAGCCGTGACAGGAGCTGGGGATGGAAACGGGTGCCAGCAATTGCCAGGACCCACCCCAGCCCACTCCTTCCTCCTGGTAGGGAGGGTGCCAGCGTGGGCAGGAGGAAGGGGAAGGGACCCCGCAGCCTAGTGGGGCCTTGGGAGGGCGAGCGTTCATGAAAATATGGGAGAAGTGCAGCCCTAACCTTAAAGAGTCAGCTCTCTCTGCGATCAACGTGCACGTGAGCCAGGGTCTCCTCTCTGCCTCAGGCCAGGTGCATACCGGCAGGCCACAAGAAGGACACTGAGACCACACCTGGCCCACCACTCCATCAAGGAGGTCCTTCATGTCCCAGGGGGCCTGCTGACTAGCCTGGAGTAGGAGGTAGCCCACCAGAGCTCCTGACGGCGAGAGGTCCTGCCATCCTGTGTCTGGGTGGGACAAGCAGGGGCACCCGTGCACAGAGGTGTCCCTGCAGCGCAGTCAGGAGGGAACCGGCCGCGTATCACACAGCCTGCCCAGGCAGTGCGAGGAGAGGGCTGGGCTGGGACAGCCTTCTCACCATGGCAGCTACCACTTCACCTCTTTGGTTCTTTCTTTGCCTGGCTATCATAGCCACAGCTGCCCATTCAACACTTTCCATAAACAGCTAAAGTCCCCAGCCTTGCCCCTCTCTGCACGAGTTATAATGTTGACCCAAACTACTAAATCTATTTATCCCATGTAAATATGTCCATTGAACTGAAGCCCCAGTTCTTTACTCCCCTGAATAACGTCAGATACCTGAGGTTGCACCTAGGAAGATGTACAACTGGCCACTGCTGAAGCACAAGACCATTGCTTTGTCCACCATAAGAAGTTGGGAGCATCTGAGGAGTCTTCCCAAATAACCGGCTGTTTCAGACATTGGGAGCCTCCCAATGAAGGAATGCTCATTCCAAAACACACTCCTTCATTTCATTTGTTTGCCTACCGTTTGAAGAGACCTCCATGCTACTTGTTACAGGGACGGGAAGCACAATATGCAAAGAGCACTCACAGCGTGCTTGTTCATCCTGTTTCAAGAACAGGAAATCTGGATTTGTCACAACACAAAGCAGTGATAGAGCCCTTTCTGACTCTTTCCTTCATAATTAACATGTACTTGCTATAATTTGTAGGGACTCCACAAAATCAGGGGGTCAAACAATCTATGTTGCAAAGATGTCTTAAATGATGTAGTCAACCAGTATAAACCAAGAGAGACAAGTAAAAGGTTCCTCCGTAGCCACTCCACAAACCACCCGTTTGACAGCTGGGCTCAGTAAGTGCAGCAGCACTATCTTTAGCATCCTGAAGAAATTTTACTCTCAGGGCTTCTCATGTTCTGCCTCCCTGAACTTCACCTCACACACAAACATCCCATGTTTTACATTCCACTCCAGCCAGTAACTCCGCTCTGCGCTCACCTAATGCAAAGCTGGATGCATTTCAACTGTGGGACATGAACCACAACACAGACATTTTGTGAAATTAATTTAGTTCCTCTGAGATCAAAAGAAGCACAAATTTTAGGATAGCTTCTTGCTTTGCCTGTTCTGGAGATAAACCATAAGATTACACTGATCTTAATTTGAATTATCCTGGGCTTTGATCTGTTCTATTTGGTTCATGAACTCAATCCAGCGTTACCGCTTTGACCCCGTCATGCCAAAGTTGTACCTAGGCTTGTTTATGGATGTCTGTCAGTAAGGAACTTATGCAAGCAAACTGCACCACCTGGAAAAACTGTCTCTCTCCCCTCTCTGCCAGAAATAAATATGTAAGCACATTTGAAAAAAAAAAAGTATAAAAAAGTATACAAATAAGTAATAAAAGTATAAGCACTTTAAAAAACAAACAAACAAAAAACCCCCAACAAAACAAAACACACAAGACCATTAGCACTGCACCACATCTGATCTTTCCTAAAGCCCAGTCTCTCGGCTAGTAAACACCAACCTATCATACAATTCACAGCCAATAATTCTCCAATTATAAACATCACTGTATCAATCTGAACTTTCAGAGAAAACGTACTTGCCATCTTTGGCCCTACCCTGATTTTGTGTTCCTTCAGAATGCTCAATCATAGCAAGCCACCCAACACTGGCTTAAAATATGTCACAACATACTTGGTAAAGGATCTATAAATACCATTGCAACGAACCTAGAAAGCTGAAAGACGGGGTCAGCATCATATTGGGTCTGAGATGCCTGCATCAGTTTGCAGATCAGAATGTTTCAAGACAGACAGAAGTGAAGAATAAACCACCCTTTACTACTTCATCCATTGATTTCCCTAGCTTTTTCAGCTTTCCACTTATCTATACTTGCAGTCAAGCATACACATCACCTCTGTACTTCTGCACCAGCTTTATCCCCCTCTGGGTAATGCCATCTTAGGGGTTCCCAGCCTTCGGAGAAAGAATCTCAATTAATTTTAGTTAATAATTCACCAGAGGAGGTTCAATCCTCTCCTTTTAGCCCACTTGACCATCAAGAGCCATGAGAACTAGTGAAACACTTACTACCTAACCAGTGTTTAAAAGAACTTTTAGCGTATTTAAAGAGATAACTTCTAAGTTACAGTTCAAATATTCAAAAATCAGAATACCTTAAATTCAAAGGACAGTTGTCTAACAAGGTAAACAAACAAATCTAACAGTGTAAAAAAAAAAAAAGCCCAAAATCTCTTTCTGCATATTAAGTGGCATTGCAAATGTTTGTGCGGGGAGTTGTTTACTTCCAAAACACATTACTGTAGAGCAAAGAGGCTAAGAACAACAAACCACCCTGGTCACATGGTTTGAGATACCACCCATCCTAAAATTCCACTCATGTGGATCTCCCATAAACACAGTAAAAATATCACACTTGTTATTTACAGAATTACTTGCAAACTCACACCCACGCTGTACGACGTGAGAGGACATTAACACTACAAAGTCACATGCTGGAGAATTAAGAAATGCCAGGATGCCCGGGCAGTTGGCTCCCACCTCCCTGCCCAACCAGTTTGGGGTGTTGTCCCTCCCCTCCCAGACACCTTCACCACCCAGCCCATCCTGCTGGATTCCTCCTGCTGTCCCTCCTCCCCCTGCATCTGCCCTCCTGCATCAGGTGGACGGATTCCTCCAGCAAGTCTGCACCTGGGACCATACCAGCCTGCCACGGACATGGGTGTCCACAGAGAGCTCCAGGTGGTGGCCAGGGTCACAGCACGCTGGCTGAAAACAGCATCTGCAGAGAATTTAGGTCCTAACTCACAAGATTCTGCTGAGTGCATGCAAGCATTTTTTCAAAGGCTTTTAACTTTCAAGTTTCATTTCATCTGTGGGGAAAACAGAAGGCAGAGCTGAACCACCCCCCTACCCCGGGCAAATCTCAGTTTCCTATTGCAGAACATGGGAAGATTTGAAATGAATTGAGCAACTTCAGTTGTTTGGGTTTTGGGGGTTCTGTTGTTTTGTTGGTTTTTTTTTTAAGTGGGCATAAAAACATTTTACCCCCTCATCATCTCTGAAACAGCTCATTTTTATTAAAACCTCCTCACCATAAGTTCAGTCTGAAGAAGACATGGCATATTTTAGCCCAATTGGTTCAAGATTTGCAAAGCTATAAGCAATTATAAATAGTATTTTTACAAAAAATTCTAGGTAACCTTTCTTGCAGATGGCGCTACCAATTCCACACAAAACCTTTAGCGCTGCCTTTGCACGTTGGTGTAACCGAATCGTGCTGGGATAACAGCTTCAAATTTCAATCTGCCAACGAGCTATGATTTTTGGTCCAACTCCAAAGATAAAAAGGTACCTAGAGCCTTCACAGCAATTTGCCGAGTTAGTGGTGGAGGGATATTGATGCAAACCAAATCTACGTCCTGGTGCAGCAAGACATCGTCAGTCCGACTCGTGTAGAAGGAGATGTTCATTTCCTCTGCCAGCTGTTTGGCTTCCTCTTCAGTCTTCCCCCAAAGCGCTTCAACGGAGAAGCCTTCTGCTCTCAGCAAGGGTACCAGTACCCGGGCGGTGCTGCCAGTTCCAAACACACCCACTCCAGGAAGCATTTTCATTCTGCATGCATTCGAGCATCAGGGTCTACACAAGGGCCTTCGATAAAATGTTCAGCTCCTCAGCTTTCCGTTCCATCCACAGTTCCTAAAACGTGAAAAGTTATGTCAGTATCAACAAAAGGCGTATTTTGACATCAAATGCGTCTAGCCTGAGTGCCAGCTTCTATCCTTCATACAGCGTTCAAAATTTTCAAAGAGCCTCAAAAAAACCCCCAAAAAACACCCCCAAAAACTTGCAATCCTTAGAGAAAGAGTGTTAAGGGACAAGTCAAACAATCCTATTGCAGAAGAATGTTAAGAAAGGTGCTTTACAAGTCACGAGCATCTCCTGAGCTTCGAAACTCAGGACGCACGTACAGAAACACACACGAGCACGCCAGGACAAACCAGAGGCGGCGGGGCACAAACTGGGAGTGACAGGAAGCGTCAAGGGGACAGGACATCGACTCTGTCGCACTGGCAGTAAAAGCAGCGCTGCTGTAGTTGTGATGATGTGAGTCTCTAAATGACATAAAGGTTTGTGAGATGAGGTCATATCTTTTATTAGACCAACTGAGAAAGCTGGAAATAATAGGCAAGCTTTTGGGCACGTAAATCTTTCTTCCGAATTAAATACACAAACTGAAAACAACTACTTGGAGCTTAACAATTTTACGGCAAATAGTTAAGCCACTCCAGAGAACACCTAGAAAATACGTCCTGTGGGGAAAGCCTGGATTCACTGAGCTCCTCACTGGGGAGGAGAAGGCTACAAGGAGAGAGAACGTCACTGTTAAAATACACAGAAAACTGCTTTCAGAGAGGAAAAGGGTGCTCCTCCACGCCCACTGTGGGTAGTTAAAAGTTTTACTTAACTCGGGACAGTTAAAAATATCTCCTTCTGCCCATGCCATTTAATCTCCAGGAATGCAGGGTTCTGCACACAATTATTACATTCCCTACACACAAACATTTGGTTGTCACACTTCTTTTGTTCTTTTAAGTATTTCCTGGTAAATTAATCCCTTCGGATCCCTACTTGCCAGTTTGTCTTAGAACTGCTTCTGGCCACAACTGGCTGAACTGCCTTTAGCATTCACTTGAGCGCTAGCTTCGAGGAGAGATGTCAGAACTCTCCTCGATCTGCGACACTGCAGCAACCTACGATCTGGCTTTTGTTCTGTGCCTTTTTGAATTCTTACCTACTACACCCACTGTTGACCTTTTCTGAATGACTTTTTTTTTTTTTAGAAAGAAAAAAAGTTTTCTGAATTTTATAAACGTGACAAATTCAGTTTTCTTTAGAAGCTTATTATGAAAAAGCAAAGACCATGTTGCAAAGAGAACCGGTACCAACACTAGATCAACACCTTTGGAAAATATCCCCACAAGCAACGAGAATCACGATCTGTTTCGGAAAGAGTGACGCACCTCCCCATCCTAAAATACTCACGCTAAGTTACAACGTGTGAAAGCAAATCCTGACATAGCCCCGGGAAGTACCAGCATGCAAGTCAAACTACCCACAGTGCAAGTGCTTTGTGTGCTATCGGCATTTTGTTAGTCTGGGGGGGTGCCTACACTGACCAGCTTAACAAAACTGCAACCCTGACTGAATTTCTAGGTATTTTTGTGGTATAGACACTGAACTAGGAAACAGAAACAGCAGCATTTGTGAATATTTATTTTGCAAAACACAAACAAATATTTACAGATGCAATAAAACACCTTATGAAATGTTTACTGAATTAATTCAGTACGTTTTTTGCTTGTTCTGTGCGATGTTAGGTTTGCAGTGATACAGTCATGGTCAATCTTTATAAACAAGAACAAAGTTCATTTGAATTTTAATTAAGTCCTTTCTACCCGACATTTAGGAGAACACTAAAATAAGGACGGTATCAAAATGATCTTGAAAATATTTACTATTCTATGTAAAAGGGTAATTTACTGGCAGAAAGGATGGCTTGTATTCAGGCTTGTTTTCTATAAGTGACACAAACAAAAATGAAGTCTTGCCGCTGAATGGACAGTAAGTATAACTGCTGAAGTCCCCCCACACATATATTTGGCAGTTTACAGGCTGGAAGAAGAAAAACTGCTTGCAGTAAAAAGAGCATCATCTTCTTTTGAAGAGACACAAACTAAGCAAGGTGGAATAGAGACAAGGCGAGCGTGTGCCTGCTCGCAGCAGATCGCACACACGTGCTCAACAACGTCAAAATTACACAACATGACAAATGTTTAGGAAAGGTTGAATTCTTTGAAAATGCTATTAAAAGCACACCGTAGCACTTAACGTGAGCAATAGGAGACTCCTGCTATTCAGATAAGCTGATTTCTGTAACGCTTGCTCATTTTAAGTTTTTACTTCTTTCTGTTTCCCATCAAACTGCCTCTTAAAAAAATCTCAGTCAGGTGGAATTCATTTTAAACTCACTTATTCCCAAAATGTAACGTGCTGCTGCGTTGGTGTCACTAGCAGCTATCAGCACAAACCCACAAAAGCTAGTGATTTACTACCATGGAGACCAGCTCTTGATGATACAAGAACTTAAGGACACCGCCTCACCGCTATTGCCACAACAAATCAATTGGCCAACCCAGCCCCAGCAATGACTTCTAGCAAGACAGCCACACTCTCAGGGTACGAAGACACGGCTTGCACAGATAAGGGCCCAGCAGGGCTTGAGACCCCCCCCAAATACTGCAGCCAGTGGGCTCTGCAGAGAGAAGTGGCACTGACCAGAGGGCATGACTCTCCTCCCTCACCTGAGAGCTGCCCGCAGCCTCTTATTCCCTCTCCAGTCTTTCGCCAACCGGGAAGTCCTGGTTTGCCGGGACAGTCACAGTGGGATGGATGTGGATGCTGGAGGGCAGCGAAAACACAGTCTTTGCACGGGGCAAGTCACAGAGAGTACGTGGCGCAGGCGGAACTACAGTAAATGCTGAAAGAGCTGTAACGGGAGGTTCAGCAAAAGCTTTTGAAAAGGGGTACATATTGGCACACCACCCCCCAGCACACACACCGTGCAGACAGACTCAAGCGCTGGTAGATGAGACATTCCGGCCCAGGCCACCCTGGGGAAGCAATCTAAAAACCCACCGTATCAAAACGAGGCCTCAGCTGAGGAGGCAGCTGTAATTAACAGCCTGCTAAGACTGAACAGAGACCCCAAAAGAACAGCGCTGTGCCGCTGCGAACGTCCCCAGAGCACCTTCCTCTGGAGCTCTACGTCCATTTCTAATGCTTCTCCTCTAAGGGGGGAAAAAAAAAAAGCAGAACTGGAAATGACGCAGACAAAGGTAATGAAAAGCATACAACATCTTCTACATAAGTATGACCTAAGCAAGCAAAGATTCCTCAGTCTGGAAACGACACGACTGAGAACGATGTCACAGAAGGTAATGAAGTCATGAGTGGCTCAGGATGGAGAAAGACCAATTTTTCACTGTTTCTCCCAATGCAAGAACAAATCCAGTGGAGCTCAGAGAAGGCAGGATTCAAAACCATCTAAAGGATGTGGTTCCTCACACCAAACTCTGGTGAGCTGTGAAACGCCTTGCCACAGGATGCTGTGGATGTTAGCCATTTACAAGGAGTCAAGGGAGACTAGGCAAGTTCAGGGAATCCACTGAGGGTCACTAAATACACAAAAGTCACATCTAGCACAAGAAGTAGCTAGTTGAAAACTAGAGTCAGCAAGAGAGCGGAAACGGCTCTGAGAAAGAAAAGCCTGAAACTGTGACCAACACCAGTGTAGAATTCGGTACAATTTCTACATATTTACCCTAGGGCCCAGCAAGCCTCAAGCCTTCAAACAAGCCTCATCAAATTAGTTACGTAAATCATGAAAAGCCTTTTATAAGCCAATCTTTCAGAAATTAAAATCCTCATGCATTGATATCTCTGGTGATCAAACACTGGAATGAACACTTTTCTGAGGACCCTCCCACAGAAACACCAAGAGGCAGGGCTTTCATCTGGAAGTGAAAACCGGATTGAAACCGGTATCTTGCACGTCAGGAGATGCAAATCAATCTCCTTTTTGGAGAGATGAAATAATCAATGCCTGCAACATCACCCTGAACTTAAATTTTGAAACAGAGGCACTCAAAGCTTCTTAATCATGTTGCTAGCTGCAATTCCTTTTTAGGGCCACAAAACGTTTCCATTCTTTGCTGAATTTCATGGTATGTTTGAAGTCCCATCCTACAGTCACAGAAAGGAGCTGTTTGACTTTAGGGATACATAGCAACAAGCATTTATGTGACCCAATGCAATGAAAAACCTGACGATTCCTACAGGATCCAATTCAATTCCACGTTGAAGCAGTCAGGGAGTTCAGAAGTCTCAAAAACTAAGTATTACAGTCAAGGACTACGGTGCCCAGAAACCACTGTGGACCTTTACAGATGGACAAAGGTAGTAAAAGAGTAACAGCCTGTGCCCAAAAAGACACTGGCCAGTGTAACACTGGCTCTGCAGAAGGAGAAAGCAATTCACACTTCTCCAACTCATCCTAAAAAGTTCCTCACCAAGGAAGGTGAGGCACGTGGTGGAGGAGCACACCAGCAACAGGAGCACTGTTTTCATCCAGTTGGTCGTTGCTGTTGAGTTTGCAAAGAAAGCAAAGATACGTAACAAGGGCTGCACAAGTACTAAAGTTGTTACTGGTTGTGACATCCTCATGGGCCTTAAGGTTGCATGAGAATCTTTGACAAAATCTACACAGAAACTACTCAGACTTTCACTTTGCACTAGGGGTCTTGCACCAGTGACGTTAACGCACCGCAGAGACCTCCTGTGAAAACAGATGCTACCCCAGAACTGTCAGTTCTGCGAGGACCCCAGCAGAGGTGACCGAAATGCTGGTAGAGATTACGGGCATCACTCTGAAAGCCAGCAAGGTCTCTGCAGGAATAGAGCTGGAGGAACTTCACCGGTCCACCCTGGGAAGCTGGAATTCACCTCATACGCGAAGCCATTTTTTCCTGTCAAACTGTTCATCCAGCCTTCTGGCAGACATATACCTGAAGCTCTGTATGTAACAGTTCACGTGCACGTGGTTCATGTGTCGGTCTCAAAGAGATCGACATGCTTTCTTTACTAAATGTCCTTTTAATTCAGTGCAAGCGGAATGTGCGATAACCCGCAAGTCTAAAGCCTTGAGCAACTCCCACCACACCTCGAGTCAAGGCCGGCACAGCGCTCTGTCCTTCCCGGTCCGGACGTGCAACGGTAAAGGCCCATTTCTGACACACCGCTTCCCGCAGGTACCGCCCGAGGCCAAAGGCAACGGTGAGGGCTGTGCCAGAGACAGCAGCAGCTGGAAAACTGCGGAGACCAAAACGGCCCTCATGCTACCGCTGTGCTGCAAAGCTCGGGGCAGGGCCATGGCAGCCCCGGGGATGTCTCTGGCACGGCCCACGGTTCTCTCTGCTGACCGGGGGCGCAGGGCTTGGGCAGCCGCTCTTTGTGTGTGGGTCCCTGACGGGACTGGACGGCGCAGGCCTCCACCTCACCTCACCTCACGGGACCGGATCGGGCAGGGCCTCCTCCCTCACCTCACCGCGCCCCACCCCAAAGGGCCGGACCGGGCAGGCCCCCACCTCACACACACACCCCCACACAC
>NW_008794457.1:438346-447676 GCF_000699145.1 Aptenodytes forsteri | reverse complement strand
GCCGAGGGGGGGCCCCACCAGTGGCAGGCCCCCCCCCCCTCCACCTCCTGGCAATGCTCTGCCTAAGGCAGCCCAGGACACCACGAGTCTTCTTTGCAGCTCGTGTTCAGCTTGGTGCCCGCCAGCACCCCCAGGGCCTTTTCCACTCGTGCTGCCGCTGCTGCCTTCACCGAGGTGTGCCGCAGGCTGGTGCTTGCCCTGCCCAGCTCAGTGAGGGCTCTGGGTGGGAGGTCCTGGGGCTGGAATTTCGGATCAACGTGCCGCTGAGCCCTGCCGGCTCCTCCGTCCGCCCGGGAACTCGTGCACTGAGATTTCCTGGGCGTAGGCTGCGGCGCGGGGCATCCATGTTGCACTGCGAGTCTCCGTTGCTCAAAGAAGTTCCTTGTTACAGGCAGGCTGAGGGCAGGATTCTGCCCGGCAACCGAAGCCATGCTTCCAGAGACCCCGGGGAGGGCAGAGCAGCATGCCGAAGAAGAGCCCCTGTACAGCTGCCATATTCCATCTGAGGACAGCCCTGCTCCTCATCCTCTCCCAGCATTGCGCAGGAGGCTCCTCGCCTGCTCCCAACAGGCTGCACGGTGCTGCAGAAGTCAGGAGGGGAAGACCTTGGTGGCAGGACATCAGGCAGGTGCTCCTGAGCACCTTTTGTATTTCCTTGGCTCACTGCAAGGGAGCAGGGAGCTGCTGAGAAACTCTGCGGCCTCTGTCTTGCTTTATATATTGCATAATGCATGGTGTAGCTGCCTGACAATATGGGGCACCCCGTGTTATTAACGGGGTTAATTGTAATTTCCTGCTCCCCTTTCCCCTTTGCAGCATTGTGAAATGTTGCCGTGGAGCTGGAAGGGGCTCTGGTAGGAGAGGAGGTCTGAGGAGTCGGCAGCAGGCAAGACGTTAACCTTCAGTTCCGTCGGCACCACAGTTGGGAGGACTGGGAAAGCACTGCCCGCTGGAGAAGGTCTTGCTGAGCCCCCGTCCCCGGGGAGATGCATGCAGGTCCATGAGGGAGGGGGAGGTTGTGCATGGAAGGGGAAGGGCTCACAGTTCTTGCTGTCACTGCCTTGTTCTTTGCTGAGCTCTTGTACCTCCTCACTGCAGATCTGTGACTGTTTGGGGTGCTGAGGTCTGCGCTGACCCAGCGAGGCTCTGGGTGAAGAGGGCAATGGATATACCTAGAAGAAAGAGCTGAAACCTTTGGTCTGCCACCTACAGATAGCCCCCCACAGCTGATGTGCTTAGGTTACAGTTTAAAATTACTCATTCTTTTGTCCCCAGGCCAGGAAACCCAACCTGGGCCCTGGGAGTTAGATGAGGCTTGTGTTAACAATCTTCCCGTTTCTCCCGCTCTCCCAATTGGGATGTAGAAGATTATCCTAATTATGTGGAGAATCCAACTTGCTAAGGGCAATCTAGGTAAGGCTTGTACTTACGCGCAGTACTCGTGGAGCAGGATGGACAGTCACGCTCGGTGCCTTGGTGTTTGCACTTGGGTCGCAGCATCTTGGTAAAAGCTTTTGCAGCAGGTCTTGGACAGGAGAATGTGGGCACCCACCTCTTCTGCTGCTTTCCTGCCGCAGTTTCCAGCTGGTGTCCATGCCTGGAGATGGGGCAGGGCAAGGCTTGGGGGCACGTAGCATCCCTCCCCGCTGTGCTGATCGTCCATGGCTCAGTGGTCCTGCCCACCTCACCCGTGGCAAGAGATATGCTGTGTCGTGGTTCAACCTCAGTCGGCAACTGGGTACCACACAGCCACTCGCTCACTCCTCCCCCCCCCTGCGTCCTGGCTGTGCCCCCTCCCAGCTTCTTGCTGGCAGGGGATGAAAAGCTGAAAAGTCCTTGACTAGTGTAAGCACTGCTCAGCAACAACTAAAACATCGCTGTGTTATCAACATTGGTCTCATCCTAAATCCAAACCACAGCACTGTACCAGCTACAAGGAAGGAAATTAACTCCATCCCTGCCGAAACCAGGACAGCTGCCAGCTTTGCCCATTCCAGGATCCTTGGTGCTGATGTCTCTGAGATGGGGGGAGAGCATGAAGGAGTTCACCTTGTGTCCAATCGGCTTCATCAGTGATAGTGAATGTGAGAACTAGAATAGAAATGAAAGGGAAGGAAGCAACAAGTATGCGTTGTTGCTTGGTCATGAGGCAAGAGGAGAGGAAAATTCAAGTGCGGAGAGGAACTGAACGTCAGAAAGAGCATGGGAAGAGATGAAGAAGTCCAGAGGGGAGAGCAAGAGACACAGAGCCTCTTGTTTGTCATTCTTGTGTCCCACAAGAATTTAGTTTTATGACCCTCCCGTCAGCAAATATCCTGCTGGTGTTGCTGTTTCTCTGTGTGGGTCGGTTCCCAGATAAGACCTCAGCTGTGCTTCAGCCAGGAGGTTCCACTGGCTGGTGGAGAAAAGCTCCAGCAAAGACCCTTTCCTCCAGGAGACGCATGTGGCTGGGCTGTGCGTGCGCGGCACGGGGAGTCCAGGGGAGACCCACGGTGCGGAGCGGTGCAGCCAAAGCCAAGTGTGTAGGACTCTGCCCTCTCCCTGGCAGAGATGCCCATGGGGCTTTGGGAGCGCAGCCACCATGCGGACAGGTGCAGGATCAGCCCAGGGGCACACCAGCATTCGCAAATTCTCAGCATCGCTTGCTTTCTGCGACCATCCTTCTGTCTTTGACCCAGGAGCATCCCTGCGGGACAGGCTCTGCCATCCTCTTCTGCTCCCCGTGCTGCGGTGAAGGTGGTGTTGGGACCATGCTCACTGGTGATAGAAGATGGTCCCAGTAGGATACTGCTCCCCAGACTCTGTTTCGGGGAGGGCTGTGGTGGCGGGTCCCCATCCCGCATGCTCAGTTTGGGCTCCATCATCTCGGAAAACGGGGAGAAAACAGGGATGGAAGGGGGCAGAGAAAATGGGAGGGGAGCCATGTAATGTGGGGATGTGGGGGTGCCGCCTTTGGAGAAGGGAGGATGTTGGGTCTGGCTTCAAAATGGGGTAGGGGGGTGATTACTGGAAATGCTGACAGGGAACTGAAGGGGAGGAAACGGCAGGTGGGAGCAGGTTTTGCTCTGAGCACGAAAGGGGAAGAGCGGTGGCGGGCAGCGGAGGGCCTGCAGGGAGCAGCAGAGATTGCACCCACAGAGGCTGGGGACACAGAGGGCCCTGCGCCCGCTGCCCGTGCTACCCGCGTCCTTTCGGTGTCTGGCCTGGTCGATGCAGCTCTGGGGAGGAAAGGACGTCCCTCCAGCCGGAGGTGGCAGGGGGATGCAGGGGGCTACTTGGAGCACCCCATCCCCACAGGGCAGGAGCCGGGACCTGGGTGCTCAGGGCCAGAGCCGGACTGGGGAGCCTGGTCCCTGCCTGGCTGGGGCTTGTACATCCCATGTCTGAGCAACCAGAAAGCTCTGACCGAGCCCATCCCCACGTCAACCCACAGCGGTCCTCGATGTTTGGGGGTTGGCAGAGTGTGTAGATCCCAACCCAGCCTCAGCTAGCACGCTGGACGGGGTGGACATCACCCCGTCATCCCGCCGTGACAGCAGCATCGCTTTCTCCAAGGGGTCCGTTCCCTGGTGTAAAACAAAAAGGACTCAGGTGGCACGGGGAGGTGCTGCTGTAGGAAACTGGGGAAGCCCTTTCCCCTGCACCCGCCCGTGCCGGGGACGGGGAGCTACTGGGCTGCAACCTAAAATACTGGGAAGTGGCCATCAGCGGTACTCAGCTGCGTTATTCGGGTCCATCTCAGGGCTGAGAGCACGTGGCTGGGATGAAACCGCAGAAGGAGTCAAACAGCGAAGAGAGGAGATAAAAATCAGGCTGAAGCAAGAGAAGGGGAAGCCTGCGAGTGCAGAGGGAACTGCCTGACCGAGCGGCGAGGAGGTGAGCTCCAGGCAGGGCTGCAGCTTGCCTCGGCTGAGCAGTGACCCTCGTGTTGCGGGAAGAGAAAGGAACCTCCCAGCCGATCCTGCTGGGTGCCCAGCATCGTCACCGTGAGGCTGTCGGAAAGACGGCATGGAGGTCCGGCTGGCCGGCGGCTTTCTGCCCCTGCTGCTCCTCGCCTGGCTGCCCACCGGTGAGTCCCCCTGTACCCTCACCTCAACTCTTCCGTCTTTGCATACACCTGCAGGATGTTTGGAACGTGGCTGCTGCTGCTTTTTCCTCTCCTCTTGCAGCATTTAACCCCCCCCTTCTGCACCAGCACCTCGCCATGTGCCTTGCAGAGGGGGCCCCCCCTGCAACTGCCTATGCCCAGGCTGTGGGCTCTGCCCACGGGGACCCAATTTCAGGCTCTGGGGCTTTGAACCAGCATTGCCTTAGCAGCAGGGAGAGAAAACAGTCGGGAGTGGGAAAGGAAACAAGAGATGCTTATAAGCCTGATGACTGCGAAGGAGGTCAGCTTCACGTGGAGGATGCGGATATTCCTTAACACAAACCCTTTTTTGGGTTTTTTTGGCAGGACTCGCTCACCAGATTTCAGACACGATCAATGTGTCGGTAGGGTTAGGTCTCATCTTGCAGTGTCTGCCCAAACACGGGCTCGAGCAGCACAGCTAGGGAGATGAAGTTGTTTAATACTGCTCAAAACAACAGAAAAAAGCAGAACAAAAGTGGTGGTGTGGAGATGAAAAAGGGTTCTGCCCGGCTCATCTTCGCCAGCGTGAACAAAGCACGTACGGGAACGTACACGTGCAAGATGGAGAACACAAAAAACATGTCTGAGAACAGACATTCCAAATGGAACAAGTGTGGTAAGAGACACAAGCCCACCAACACCCACAGGAGCGGAGAGAAAGGACTTAGGAAGGGAGAGGAGAGAGGGAAGAGAGGGAGGACTCTGCTGAGAAGGTGTGAAGTGACTTCAGCTCAGAGGTTCAGGAGCGATTCTGAAGTACTCCGGAGTGAGCATTAGGGGATGGGATGAAGCCAGAGAGGCTGCTCTACATCTACTACGTTTTCTTTGCTTCTCTAGGGCTGACCGGTTCCCCACAGCTAGCCCCCCAGTCCCACCTCACGCTTCATGAAATGGTGGAGCCTGAGCCTGTGGCCTCGGTAGCACGTCCTGCTCTGGTGCCAGAAGACCCTTCTGCCAAGGTTGCAGGAGGAGGAGGAGGTGTCCTTCCCCCCGATCCTCCCATTTTCAATCATTTCTGAGACAGAGAAATGCTTGTGCGCTGCACAGCGTTGGGTGGCACTAATCAACGTGCAACATTTCAACGTTCACTGTTGAGGAACAGCCGGATTCGGAAAAGGGCATCAGCTGCTGGAGGAAAGGACAGTTACTTCACCGTGTCTTTCATGAGCGACACGTGCCAGTGGGATATGACCCCTGCAAGGTCATATATATGACTTATATTTCACTTATCACTTATATTTTTGTTTCCTCCAGGGACAGTCAGCCACCCAGAAGAGTCAGTCATCCCTGTGGAGTGCAGGTTCAGGATTTGTCTGGAGAATCTCATGGTACCTGTGAAGTGGTACAAACCTGCAGGTCTGGAGGTGGGGAATCAAACCAACACCACGACTCTGGGAGAAAACTGTATCAAGGTCACCAGCCCCAGCGTGTGTTCAGCCCACACAAGAATCTGTGTGTGTATGGTGTTCGAGACAAGAATAAACTTGACAGACACTGGAAACGGCATGCAAGGGACAGTTTCCAGTAAGTGGCACTGCTCCCATTTTCATGGGGGTGATGAGTGGGCAGAGAAGGATGCTACCACGAACAGTCCCCCCGGTACCCCCGTGCACCGTTTCCCCCAAAAGCATCCCGGGCACTGGAGGAGCCAACCCAGCACAGCCCTTTTGGCAGATGCATCCCACCACAGAGCTGCTTGGCCATCGGGTCCTTGAAATAGGACGCGCCACATCCTCCAGCTGCGGCACGTCAGCCGAATGCTGAGGTGGCTGGAGCTGCGGTGGCAGGAGCGTGAGAGCCAGGGCTGTGGGATCCAGGTCCCTGCCCCAAAGCAGAGCGGGGAGCAGGGTGTCCTCTGCCTCTGGGCAGTCTCTCACTTGTGTTTCTGTCTTCCAGGCTGTGGCCCTGGGGCACCTCAGACCAATGTCACCGAGAAGGAGACCTGGACAGGTGAGTCCCCACAGCCCCGTGGCTGCAAGCGTGGGGGGCAGGAGGCATCCTCAGGGAGAAAGAGGAGCAGCAAGGGGGGAAACACATCCTGATGTTTTCCCATGAGTGGGTGGGAGCTGCTGGCCAACAGGGGTAGGCAGCAGTGGATCAGAAGCTGTGACGCTGGGAAGGCGCTCTGATGGTCCGACTACCCCCCTGGCTGAGTTCAGATGAGTTTTTGGAGACTGTTCCCCACACGATTTTGTCAGCACCCTGGGGCTGTGGGGGCTGCGGGTGGTTCAGGGTCTGGAAGCCCAAGTTTGGAAAAGAACCACACCCCACCCACCACCCCCCCCGAAAGGGGCAATGGCAGCGTGCATCCCTGCAGGGTGGGATGGCAGCTCATGAGTGCCTCTGTGATGGTTGTGTGTGCAGGACTCAGCTTCCTCCCGTGTGTCATCTTCGGCTTAGCAGTCGGGACGCTTCTTTACATGCCGATAATTTGCCTTCTGCTGTGGCAGTGCAGAAGGAACAGAAAAGGTAAGACTGAGCCCGCGCTGAGCCTCCGTCTCCTGTGGGAGCTGGTCGGCACCTCCTCCTCACCTGCTGGTCTGGACAAGCCCAGGCTTGGGAGATGTCCATCTTCAATACCCTACTGCTCCTGCTCACTCGGTGTTCCCTGCACAGTCTGTCCTCCTGGACAAGCTGTCCCAGGGTGGGGAGAAGGTTCACCCCCTCCCTTCCCTCTGGCCAGTTGCTGGTGAGAACCCAGTTATGGCACAAGCCGTGGTGCAAGTGAAACAGGTCTTGCACATCACCACATTTCCAGAAGTGTCCAGCTCAGAGCTCTTCTCCAGCCCCTCCAAGGGCTTTTAAATCCTTGCCAAACCCTCCTGCCCCCTGGCCATCTTCAGAGCCAGCTAACCGCAGAGCCCCATCCTCTCCTGCAACAAAAGCAGGACCAATGCAGATGTTTTCTTCATTTAAAATAATGATCGTTATCATTATTTTAACTACTATTTAAACTATGTTTCCTTTTTCAGGAAAGCTCACAAGCAGGCAAGTGGCGGAGGGGAATCAGCTCAGCACGGTAAGCCAGGGAGGGCTTCGCATGTATCGTTTCCTTGTCCCTGTAAAAAGCAGCACTGGTTGTTGAGTACCCATTTAAAGGATTTCAGAGTAAAATCAGCTTTGCTTTCTGAAAATGTGGTCCTAAACACTTATTAATTCCTACTAAATAGGGGCTTACAAGCTTCTGAATAGGTGGCACCTCTGAGCAAGCTGGATAATGCTTGGGCAGTGCAAATGGTTGTGCCAGTGGAAAAATACTAGCAGGGGAGATGCAGAAGGGAAAGCCAGGGCTCTACTCATTGCTCTCTCCCCTGTAGGCATCTCCGGTGACAGGGACCGAGGACCTGACCTACGTCAACCTGGAGTTTGAAAAGAAGGGGACAAACCCCACCTCCTCCGATGTCGTTTACACCGAGATCAAAGCGTTGCAACAAAAGCAGAGCAGCAGGGATGCTGGTGCTGCCAATGCAGGGGTGGATGTCTCCCCAGAGGGAGAGGGCAAATGAGGGAGAAGGGAGGGATGAGCAGCTTGTTGTACACCTGTCGAGGTCATCATCCCCGAAAACTAGGCGTTAGCTTGTACGGAAGTGCAATCTTGGCGACCAAAGCCACCTATTTACCCCCAAATGACTGCACCACTGTGCTTTATGCTCCCCTGGAAGAACCCATCTCTTGCGGTGAGGACAGGGCTCTTCCAGCTGGTTTTCCCCTTGCCTTCCTGCAGCCCCAAGCACTGGCAAGCCTCGGCAACTCCTTTCACAGTCTCCGGTCACCGATGGGTTCCTCTAGCAACTTGCTCCATGTTTCAGTGATGTCACCGTGCACCGCGTGGCCACCATGGTCCAGGAAGCACTTGGTGTCCCCTTGGTGCTAGAAATGCTGGGTGGGGTGGCCATGAGAAGCTCCTCTCGGTGCTGAAAAGGTCCTGGAGCAATTGTCTGGATTTTCTCCGGAGCAGGCACCTGCTGTGATGTGGGTTGACCTTGCTCTGGTTCACTCGCTTGAAACACAAGAAGCAAGGGTGGAAAGGCATCGTTTGCTTCGCAGAGGTGCAATGCAAGTGCTGCTGCAGTGATCTGCGTGGATCTGCTTCATGGTGGGAGTGGACGGGTGTCCTCATGCATGTAGAGCTTTCCTGTAATTTGGGGAAAAAAAAAAAAAAAAAGGAAATAAAAAGGGATGTTTTCACCCTCAGTGTTTCCAGTTCTCTACTCCTGATGGAGACCCAGTGAAGTCCGGCAGGAATAGTCACCAAGCCCTGGAGACTTTCTGGTTTCCCCGCTCAGTCCAGTTTCAGAGCAGCTACCCGTGGGAGACATCCCCAAAGTGGTGGCGGTGGAGCTCCCTGTGTCCTGGGGCAGAGCTCAGGTCACGTACAGCCAGGAAGACACAGACAAGGGCTACAGAAAGGGAAAAATTGGGGAAAAAAAAACCCCAATATTTGGGGGGAGCAACCAGTGGAAAAGGGGGTGGGATGTGAGGGTCAAAGTGCTGAACCGGGGAGGCTCATAGAGGCATCAAGGTTGCTGGGGGATGCTGCCCAGGGATGCAGAGCAGAACCAGGCTCCACCAAACTGCAGGACATCCTCACCAGCCTCCTCCTGGGTACCTGCAACCATGGAGGAGGAGGAGCAGATGGAGGAGGATCCCTAGGGGTGCCCCAGCTTGGAAAGGGCATAAGTTAAACTGGCAAGTATGAAATGCAGCCAAAACTTCAGCAGCAGCTTCTGAAGGAGCTGGAGGAGGAACTGAAGGAGATGTGCCAGGTCTCCCCCTGGCCGCAGAAAGGAAGTGAGATGGAGGGTCTCCAGAACATCTCGCTGCCTGTCGCTCCTTGGGGGGCTGTTTCCAACCTACATGCCCAGAGGTCCATGGGATTTGGCTTAGAGCAGACACTGCTCAGCCACGGCTCCCACCCCATCCTCGCGACAAGGAGACCCATCGCTTGTGTTTGGGTGGGACGCGAGGGTGGCCATCCCACACCCTCCTGATGTGGCACTGGGGCAGCCAGAGAGGCTGGGGTGGGGCAGAAGTCCAACAAGGGATCAGCAGGGGGTCTGCTGGCCACCTTTTTGTTGACAGCGGCTGAACATGAGCCGGCAGTGTGCCCAGGTGGCCAAGAAGGCCAATGGCATCCTGGCCTGTATCAGAAATAGTGTGGCCAGCAGGAGTAGGGAAGTGATCGTGCCCCTGTACTCGGC
>NW_008794457.1:427365-437982 GCF_000699145.1 Aptenodytes forsteri | reverse complement strand
GGGACATGGTTTAGTGGTGGACTTGGCAGTGCTGGGTTAACGGATGGACTTGATGATCTTAAGGGTCTTTTCCAACCTAAACAATTCTATGATTCTATATAGCCAGGCTGGGCGGCCCTTGGGCTGGCCCAGTACAGCCCTTCTCATGTTCCTACAGCATGAAATGACCAAAGTTACTATTTTAAGGAGAAAAGCATTTAAAAAAACCTGACTTCAACTAAGAAGGACTGCTTGTGACTCCAAGAAGAGCTGAGCAGGACACCTAAGACTTGTATTAAAAGCCTTGGCAGATGGTTATCCTTTGCAGAGGCAAGAGGGGAAGCTTCAGAGGCAAATACAGCTGCAGAGAAGTTCTTCAGCATCCCACTGGTCAAAAAAGGCCACGAGGAAAGGAAAAACACAAAGGACTTGAGCAGAATGACATGATCACTAAACTGCAGAGGCAAAATGGGAAAGCTAAGGTACAAAATGAGTTAAGACTAATGCGGGCTGTGAAAGGCTCTGCATTTGCTTAACTGCCTTAAAAAGAGGAGGAAGGAAAAAGAAAAGTTTGGCTTGTTATTTAACCAAGAAAGAGTCATTAACCAGTGAGGTGGAGAAAGCTGGGACTTTCGTAGTGCTGCTTTTGCATCCTCCCTTACGCCCAAGGTTAGCGGAGATCGGATCTGGGATAACAAGGAACCAGGAAAGAAGCAGTGAAATAGCCTTGGAGCAGTTACAGGAGTGAGCAAGAGGTGAAGAAACGCTGCCAGGGCTGCTTAAGGAACGAGCTGAGACAATCTCTCCAGATCTTGGGGGCTTTTGCAAGTGCAGGCAGGAAGGGTGGGGGCAGCATCTTTGTCCATCGGCTATTTTTAAAAAGGTGAAGCGGCTATGGCCAGAGCTGAGCCTCCGAATTTCAGTTCTCAGAAAGATGCTATCACAAGCGGTTAAGCAAGTGTGTGAAGATAGAGCGGTAATAAATGCAATGCCCTCCTTGCCCCAAACGCGTACGTGCCACCTCCGTATGGACGGAGGTCCCTATTGCCCCCACGTGTGCTCAAGGCAGGTGGGTGAGACGACCACGATGGGTTTCCGTGCCAGGAGCATGGAGGGCGTCCTCGCTGCCCTGCAAGCTCTGCTCACTGCGCGGAGGAAGCCTGAGTCAGGTGGAGAAACAGAAGTAAAAGTGCTGCTTCTCCCAGTTTGGTTTTTTTTTAGGGCAGAATCATAGCAGTAGGCACCTGGGGAGAGCGCGGAGGAGCCACTCAACCTCTGGAGAAGAGGTGTACCGGGGGGTGCAGCTGGGGAGGTCTCTGCAGCTCCCCGGGAGCTGCTGCCTGATGTGGTCCCCAAGCTTCATGCCCGCTGTGATGGTGCTTTTGGGTGCTGGTGGACAAGTCCTCAGTGCCGCAGTCACTGCCAGCCCGGTTCCTACATGGTCCTCAGCTGAACCTCCTGCAGAAAGGGCACAGGAGAGCAAAAGGTCTTGAGCAAAGCTGCAGCCGTGCCGGAGCACACAGGAGAGGCTTGGCCTCCACCACGCTCCCTGCCTGGTGGAAAAGCAGCAGGAATCCACATGGGAAAGAACAGGGACGTGATCCGGGTCACAGTGAGAAAACCCAGAAAGAGCAAAGGGAAAAAGAAAAAACAAGCCAAGGAGCAGAAGAGGAGGAACGGGAAAGGATGGGGATGGGTGAGGGTGGCAGTGGGGAGGACTGTTGTATACTCAGATGGCGTGAAAGAGAGAAGCCAGCAAAGAGAAGAGAGAAAACAGAAGAGAATTAGAGAAAGAAGAACAGAAAGAGAGAGGTGGAAGGAACTGGAACGGAGAAACAGAAGGAGAAGAGAGACCAGAAGAGTCAGAAGAAGGGGAAGACACTGGAGAAAAATGGCTCAGGCTGAGGAAAAAGAGCAGTTGGGTGATTAATTGTATTTCTGCTGGCAAGTTCACTGGACTTTAACACCTCTGAAGCTCTCAGAGATGTCCGGGCCAGGCACAAGGAGAGGTTTATTCCCTGCTCTGCAGAGGGCACACGTCCCTCCCTGTCCCACAGAGCATCTCCTTCTCACCCAGGAGACCCAATTTCTCCAGCAAGGAAGGTTACCAGCAGGCATCGCATTTATTTAAGAGAAAAGTAGCGCATGTAAAGCAAGCTGCAAAGATGCAGAGAAAAGCTTCCTGGTCTTTGCACCAACTCTGAAGGCCACCAACGCAGCCATGCTTTTCCCAGCAGGAGGAAAAGCAGCTGCTCTAATTCAAGGGGAGGAAAGCAGGCGTGCACATGGAGCCAGTGCTGAACTCCACAGCTCTTTGTGCCTCCCCAGGTCGAAGCCGTGCAAGGGGACATCCTGGGGTGTGAGTACAGAGGCAGGGGTAGATGCATTGGGGTGTTTCTCCATGAACGGCTCCATAAAGCATCTCCTGAACAGGCTCCAGGGTAAAAAGGGACATCCGAAGGACGCTAAGAGAAGCAGGAGGAGAAGGGCGAAAAATGCTGCTGATCTTGTCTGTCAAGAGGAACGGACGCTCAGCTCTGTGACGCAGCGCTTGGCCTGGCGCTTGGCCTGCAGCACAAAGGGCTGCATCTCACAGCCCCCTGGAAAACTGGGGCAATTCACTCTGTTTCAGTTTTATTGCTGGGGAGGGTTGGAGGAGCCTCCCTGATTATTTTAATCCCCCCTTTTTGTAAATTAGACTATTTCTATATCCCCAAGACGACGCTCACCAGGACCGGTTCCAGTGGGGCTGGGAGGAGAAGCGGATGGCACAGGGCTTTGCTGCGTGCTGGGGTCCGCAGAGCTGGTGGGATGAGGACCAGGCGATCCTGAGCAGGCACAGCCGCTGGAGGGAGGCAGTGGAGCAGAAAAGCTGGCAAAAAAACCCCTTGGACATGGCTGGAGGTGGGAAACAGCCTGTCCAGAGCAAACTGGGTAGGAGAGGCACATCCATCCCCCCTGCACCAGGGCCTCTCCTGGTCCCCTGTAACTCCTCCTGCTTACAACCCAGTTGCACTCAGGACCTGCATTCATCGCATTAGACGGCTTTCTGCACTTCTGCAGCTGGGAATAAACCCCACGTGTGTCTTTTGTGCTGCACAAGTGGAAGTAGGAAGAGGTGAGGTGAGAGAATTCCTATGGCGACAGTCCTAGACTGAATCCCGCGCCCTTGGCCCCTCTTGTCTAGATGTCACAGCCCCAAATCTCGTCCTGACGTGGGTGAGATCCCCAAGGCTGCCCCAGCCCCTGGCTTGGAGGCTCGTCCCTCGTCCTGACGTGGGCGAGATCCCCAAGGCTGCCCCAGCTTGGAGGAGGAACAACGGGGCGGATTGAGGAACAACGGGGAGGATGAGGAACAACAAGCCAGCGAGGGAAGAGGGATGTGACTTACAGCCACCAAGAAGGGGACGAGCACACGCTCGTCTTTGCAGTGCCCAGTCCTTGCACGCCCTGTTTGCCTGCAGTGCCATAAAACACTCCCCGAGGCAGCAGTGGAGAGGTGACACTTTCAGATGGTGATGGATGATGCAATCCCCCAAAAGAAATAAAACCACCTGAACGATGCTTCAAAACCATCACGCAAAGAGTAAAAGATCTCACAAGAAAAAGTGCCTGGTAGGAGTCATAGGAGCAAGTCCACAACTGGAACGATGGAAGACAGGCGATGGCCAGATCCAGTAAGGTCTCAGGGGTCTGGCCTAAGGCAGCAGGCGCTCAGAGGCCCCATTCCAGTGCACACGTGGCTGCAGAGCTCGCTCTGAGCCACAGAGCACTGTGATTTTTAGTCCTTTCTGCTCTCAGGAGCCTCGTTTGAGGTGCGAGCGTGCAGGTCAGTCCTGCACTCCCCATGGGCTGTACCTGGCGCTGCGTGTCCAACCTGTGTCACTCGGAGAGAGGGTGGCTTCAGCTGCCTGGAGCAAGGAGTTCAGTGGAACACGGGAACAGGTCAGCTACTGGGAGAAAAATCACAGAAGCTTCACTGAAAATGGCTGAAGTTACAGTGACTTTGCTGCAGGGCACATTTAAAGCGTCCGCTGGAGACCCCTGTAGAATTGCCCTGTCGCAGAGCTGGCTCAACAGCACATCAGGACCTGAACTGTGTCTGCTGAGTTCAGTTAATCCTCCTTCAGTTTGTCCTTTTAGCCCCCTTCCCACCACCCCAGCTGCAAGGGAGGGACGTGCTGATCTCTTCTCCCTGGGATCCAGTGACAGGACGCCTGGGAATGGTTCAAAGCTGCACCAGGGGAGGTTTAGACTGGACATTAGGAAGCATTTCTTTACTGGGAGGGTGTTCAAGCCCTGGAACAGGCTTCCTGGAGAGGTGGTCGATGCCCCAAGCCTGTCAGTGTTTAAGAGGCATTTGGACAATGCCCTTAACGACATGCTTTAACTTTTGGTCAGCCCTGAAGCGGTCAGGCAGTTGGACCAGATGATCGCTGTAGGTCCCTTCCAACTGAGATGTTCTATTCTATTCTCGGCACAGCCTCAGCTTGCTCACCCCCTAGGGACAAGTGCCGCCCTCCCAGGTGCAGGGGGGGTGGCCAGGCATAAGGACTAGGGGTGGAAGGAGGAGGGGAGGGCAGGCAGGGTGGCTGGAGGCTGTAGCAGACAAGGGAAGGGGGCTAAAAGGATAAATACTCCTCAAAACCAGCCTGATAGGAGCATATTCCCACCCAGCTGATGCTCCGCTGCCAAACTGTCACCCTTTGAGGCCCTCTCGCACAGCAAGAGCGGGTAACACTATTTAAAGAGAACAAGATCACACAGCCTTAACCACCATTAACTGAACTCAGCAGTATCTGAAAGTGCTTCCAGCTTGTTTAAATTCCAGTTCAGTGAATCACTGTGAAACAAAAGCTTCTGCCGCTACCTCCTCCCTGGCTTATCTTACTTACTCCTGAAAGGAAAGCAGAGTTCAGGTTAAGGGCTGCCTTTATCAGGAACTTTTCACATTCAGACATGCAGAGATCTGATCTTCCGCTACCAGTGAGGCTGAAAAAAGGCAATAAAATCCCCAAAGGTCATAGGTGTGCAGAGGCTTTTAACCATTTCTTTAGATCACAAGATGGGAGTGCTAACAGGTGTGTCAGACAGGAGGTTTATCACAAGATTTGTGTCTCCTTGGGAGTTGTTCTCGCTGATGACAGAGGCAGGGACTGGGTAGGAGGGTGAGGAAGGGGTCTGGGAAAGCCGTGCTCTCAGTGGAGGGCAGCCGTCCCTCTACGTACAAGCTCTCAGGGGTCTCCATTGCCACCAGTCCGTCATATTCCCCTCTCGCTCTCAGGTAAGTACCAAGTACTACACAGCTCACACCGCAGCACCTGCCCCCTGATCCACACAGGGTGCTTCGCACACCTCGAGGACTCCCTCCCTTCTTTCCCTGCAAGCCTTCTCTTTACTCAACCAGGAGAAAGCCTCTTTCTGAAATCTAGACCGAATAAAAAAGTTAATCTAGGCAGCTTGATTCTGTTCTTTCCAGTGGGCATCACGTATTCAAGTCATGTTTTCAGTGGAACAATTTATGGAGAACTCCAAGATGCAACCCAACATTCAAACAGTTCCAGGAGTCACTGAGAGGCTGAGTAAAAGGAGAGACGCACTTAGAACACCACTAATACCTGTCTTAAAACAAACGCTTTACTATTGGTCACTTTTATTTCAAGAACAGAACAGCCTTTCATCCCAGCTCCCTCCATGAGTTGAGTGTGTAACTCAGGTAGCACAACAAGAAGCAGTCACACCCTGTAGAGCAAGAGCTCCAAACAAAGCAATCCCCGTTGAGACACTGGCTTTGGGTTTTCTTCCTCTCCCTCCCTAGGTGAGAAGCAAGCCTGGCACAGAACATGAACAGCTCCCTCATCCCACATCTGCGTGGATGCTTCACTAGCAGTAATTATGCAAATAAATAAAGAGTAGTCAGTATCCTGCGGAGTGGAGCAGATGGTGACCACAGATCATCTAGAAATAAAGTTATTGCTATGTTCTAACTGATTGGACACTGCAGGTAACTCACTTGGTAACCACCAAGAGAGGCGACGGTCTCAGATTGTGTTATCAGTTTATCAGTTCACGTTGGACAGAAAGGTGTGGGAGGACAAGACAGATCTTGTTTAATCTGCTGCCTGCCTTAAGGGCAGGAGTTTTCCCAGTGGGACCGAATCTTTGTCATTTTGATGGAAATAGGTGGGGGCAGGGGATATCATTGGCAGGCTCCCAAAACACTTGGAAATTCATCATGCCTGCCAGACTTTACCAAGGAGCGTACTCTTAGCAGCGTAAGTGAATACTCCTAAGTGTACTCACTGCTCCTGACTTGCAACAGGAGCTGCTGAGCCACCTTCACGTGATAAGGAACTGCAGGTTCAGATTTCAAAGACAGCAGGAGCCCAGTGTCACCCTGAGAACTAAGCCAGAGCTGCTGATTCATCGGGAAAAATCAAGGCAAATTAGAGCAGTACAAGGGCATGGGGAAGTACCGGTCCTGCCACACACACACACACACACACACGAGGTCAACCCGACACTCGATTCGACTTCCCTCTGCTGGTGGGACATGCTGTGACAGCCAGCATCCCAGTATCAAGTCAAGCCAGCTAAAACAAGAGATAACATGAAGTCTAATACATACGAGACCACTTGTCACCAAAGATTACCAGGTAGCCCAAGGCTGATTACAAGTGATGAGCTCACAGCAGTGTCAGTGCCCACATTGTCCATCCCCACAAGGGGTATTGGCCAGAGAACATGAGTTTGAGAGGATGAGGAGGACTGCAGGAAGAACCTCAGACTGACGGAGAAGCAGAGGAGTCCTTCGCAGGACATCCAGAGACGTCTTTGTTAGGCATCATGCAGCTGGTTCTCTTTCAGAAGAATCTTTTCTCCAGGCTTGAAGGCGGGCATCCCCAGGTAAGGGCAGCTGGCACAGCGGAACGCGTCCCCCAGGTAGCACTGGCAAGAGAAAGAAAAGCGCCTTCTGTAATCAGGGGCAACTCTCAGTTCTCTCCCCCTGTGATACATTTTTTCCAGCTTAAGAGATGACATGCTGCTCAGCACGTATCAGCACAGAAACCGCTTCCCTTCTACACCCTCTCAACACGTGCCTGGCTAGCGTGGTTAGCAGAGCTGTGCAGGGCACTGTGCTCACATGGAAGAAGCGAGTTTCCACCCCAGCCGGTGTGCTCGGGCACGGCTGCATGCTGGGCTTGGGCAGCCCCCTAACCACCACCAGGTCCCCCTGCGCTCCCATAAGGTGGTCTTCCCCGAGCAGATCACTGGTTAGCGCATGAGCAGGGAGGTAAAGGTTCACTGTTCACTCTGACTCCTACAGGGGCGGCGCTTGCGCTGGAAGAGACAGCACGCACCGGTACGGAGCACGTAGGCACAGGGCAACAGGCTGAAGCTCTGCAGAAGCTGCACAAGCCGTGTTTGGAAGCGGTAAGCCAGCTTAGAGAGCAGTCACTAGAGAACACAGTTCTTAGACACAAATCACGTACTGCAAACCACAGTATAGAAACAAAAATGACTATTTACGTTTCCACAGGCGGATTTGGGCTGTGAGCTCTTCTTCTCCTGTTCCAGCTCTTCAGCCAGGCCACATGTGCTGTAGAAAAATAAAGAAGTCACCTGCACCTTTCTGCTTAAAGGCTGTGAGTCGCCAACACTTGTTTCAGCCCTATTCACAGGCAACAGCCCTCGCTCTGTCACACAACACAGCTGACTCCGGGCCTCTCATGCTCTTCACTTTGTTCTTCAAAGTGGTTTGTATAACAAGTGTTGAAACACGCTCCGCAAGTTTAAACTGAGTGGGAAATGTCTCTACAGCACTTGCTATGTGTGCTATTTCTCCTTGAAATCTGAGAAACCAGGGTTTTAGTCAAGGCTGGGCAAACTGTGTAGCCACCTTCAAGAAGACCGTTGATCATATCAGTGTGGTAATTTGTAGAAGTTTTGGTGTGGCTAGTCAATTCTCATTGTATTTGGATTTACATTCAAATAATTAACATAAGAAAGGACATGAACCAAGAGAACTATGCTCTGAAGAACAGCAAAGTGTCTACAACTTTTTTAAAATCCATCCAACTCTAAGGGTTTAATGTTACAGTTAAAAGGTTCACCGACATGCTAATCCCAGCACTGACCAGTTCTTGCAGGCTTTCTTTTTGCCCATTTCTTTGCAGGATGGAGCTCTGAGGGACGATGGATCTGGCTTTTTCAAATCCTCTGAATCCAACAGCTCATCAGAGTCCAAAAGATCCTGAAAACGTACCATGGAAGATAACACACAGAAGACCGATTTGTCAGTAGGGAATGACATAGCTGTGTTATGTTCAAAGAAATGGTGCTATCTGTAGCACCAGCATTAAAGCACTGCAGCTGCGCCCTCTTATCCACATCTCCCCTCCGCCTTCACCACACCTCTGGGCTCTTAAGACCTCACATAGTAGATGAGGTATTTTGCCCTGGGGATGCTTTTCTACCTCTTAAGTTGTAAAGCTTCCCGAGAGGCATGACCGAAATTATTTAGAATAGGAAAGAAGAGGAGAGAAAAGGAACAACAGCAAAGCCTCACAAACAAGACCAGATACCATCTCTTCATCATTCATATCATTGGCAGAGAGTGTCCACAGCTTGGCAGTCGCTGGGTCCACAGAGGGTTTTCCTGGAGCCAAAACAAAGGAAGAAATAGTAGTTACTCCAGCCTTTGCCCCATCAACTCCCAACAAAAAGAGTTCAAACGACTTTGGAAAGCCCCACTTCACAGGTTTTTACCATAGTACTCCCTACCCCGGAGCTGTCTCCCTATTCCAAGGGATGCTTGTCACCTGAGAGGCAGGGAATCCAGACATCGCGCACCACTCCTTACCTGAAGGACCAGCTTTCTTGGCAAAGGAAAGTTTGAGCTGACTTGAGGAACCCACTTCAAAATTGGGCTTCCTGCCTTCTATCTGAACAGTGAGAAGGTCATTGCCTTGGTAACCCAAATGTTCTCGGACCGACTGGGCCTCCTTCGGGGTCAACGCTTCCTTTTGCAGCTGCAATGTACAATTTTAGGTTAACCTCATGCAGAACCCCTTATTTCAGCACCCAGTCCAGCATTCCAGTGAACACAGACAATCGGCATTTTCAATCCTAAAGAAAAACACTACCTTTGCAGTAACTAAAGTTTGTGGCAGGCAGCGTCCATGCACGTTTACAGTAAACCAGGGTAGCTAAACACCTTGTCACCCAGCAAGTCCCCAGGAATCACCATCTACGTTTCAAGGTAACTGCACAAGGGAGTTGCTGGAAGCGGTTAGTACATACGTACCTCCTTCACTTCCACCAACCCAGAGAGAGTCAGAGCTGTAAAGAGTTTGGCTGCTGTCTTGATCCTGCTGTTGTTTCCTGGAAGACACAAAAGCAGGAAGTAGGAGGGGGGAAAAACAAGAATAGAGGTCACCGAGAAACCTGGAAGAGCAAGAGCTTCAGAAGGAGGTACTCAAGCCAAACCTCTGCTTTAAAATTGGGCCCTTTCTAGCTGACAGCGGGAACAAACCAAGAGCGTAAGCAGCTTGTTCATTAGAATAACAGCCTGGGGTCACGAAGTCATCCCAGCTCCAAATCTTTTCTATGTATGCCAAAACCTTCCTCAACCCAATTTACACCCACCAGAAAAAGGAAAAAAAAAACCACCCCAAAAACCCAAACAACAAAATCCCCCAAAACATTTTCACATATTAAAGTGAACAACTCATGAAGTTTTCAAAACATGGACTCCTAAATGAACATTACATTCAGAAACATAACATTCAAGAGCCTTGTTCTCGCAGGCAAAAGCTATTACAATCACTGTTTAATCAAAAACTCATTACAGGCTTCTTCACTTGGGCACAGGATTGTGCTGAACAGAATCCATTCACGCTCTCTCGCTAGTCCCACTTGCACTTTATTCCAAGTCCACCAAATTCCAGCCTGTTAGATGTGACCTTGGAAAAAGGAAACCTCATCTACTCCAGACTTTGCATGTTTGTTCTGTCCCAGAAGTGTTCCCCCCTGCCCCTAAGGTATCACTTGCACCACAGAGCCACTGCCAGCTTCAAAGCATTGGCAAGTCTTCCCAACCTGAAGAGGGCATTTCTGCTGCCACTTACATCACCATTCGCAGCACTGTAGATTGTGCCAACAGAAACACCGTCAACATAGACGCTTCTGTTCTTAGCAGGTGGCATATTATTTCCCACTTCCATCCTGAACCAGCTCCCTATGCCAGCAAGGTTCGAATGCAGGTCAAGTATAAGACAGAGGAATAATCTTGTGTTCACCTCTGTCCTGGTTTCGGCTGGGATAGGGTTAATTTCCTTCCTAGTAGCTGGTACAGTGCTGTGTTTTGGATTTAGCATGAGAATAATGTTGATAACACACCGATGTTTTAGTTGTTGCTGAGCAGTGCTTGCACCAGTCAAGGACTTTTCAGCTTCCCGTGCTCTACCGACTGAGAAGGCTGGGGGTGCACAAGAAGCTGGGAGGGGGCACAGCCAAACTGGCCAGAGGGACATTCCATACCATGGGACGTCATGCTCAGTATATAAACTGGGGGAAAGCTGGCTGGGGGGGGCCGCTGCTCGGGGACTGGCTGGGCATCGGTCAGCGGGTGGTGAG
>NW_008794457.1:425767-427233 GCF_000699145.1 Aptenodytes forsteri | reverse complement strand
GGGAGTGAGCGGCTGGGTGGGGCTCAGTTGCCAACTGAGGTTAAACCACGACAACCTCCTTGCGCGTTCCTCCAGCTGTCCCATGGCAGGTACTCTGGCTTTACTCTTAAAACTTAGTCCAAACAGTTCTACCTTTTCTGGATAACTATTTCTCAGCTGGCTTCTGGGAACAGCTTCTCTTGGCATTCGTCACCTGTTTTTAAAACCACTTCAGAAGCTCCTCAGAAACACAACATCTGCAACTATTTAATATTACACGCCCTAGGAGATCATCAGTGTCCACTGAGCTTTTCAACGTAGTTTAGGAACAAGTCTATCCAGCACTTTTGATAGAAGGAGAGTGGCTGCAAACACCTCTGATGGCTACCAGCTAAAACACAGCGTAAAAACCTTGCTATTCAGGTTACTGTGTCAGGAGAATGAAAATCTCTGAATGTCAGTCAGGGTTCCTGTCCTTTCCATTTCAGCCTAATCCTCACAAGAATTGCTATGCTGCCATGAAAGCAAGGCTGATGCAGATTCTCTCACCTGATTCTGTAATCACCAGTTCTTTCAGGAGGACACGGCCCCCCGGCTTAAGTATCCGAGCTAGTTCTGCTAGTACCTCCGCGCTGTGCTGTGCTGTACTGCCTGGTACCATGCCAGAGAGAATTACATCAAAACTGGACTCCCTGTGAGCCGCTGAAAAGAAAGAGGAAGATGGTACAATTTTACACATAGACACACACAGCTTTGCTTAATACATCAGTTCCTCCTCCCCTCCTCATCTCATGCTTGTGTACAACAGCAATAACTGATTAAAGACACCAGTCATAGGAAGCACGACCAGGGCATATCACTTTCTTTGCTCTACTGCCAGTGGTAGGAGTTAGCAGTAGGTGCTATTGTTGTTCTGAATGCTGACTTACAAACCAGGGAAGATGTCAGCTCACACAACAGAAGCACCCTCTCCCTTTAAACGAAACAGTGAAAAATTAAGCTCATTCTTACACTGAGACAGCTGGTTAATGTTTTCCACAGAGACACGATTATCAGCTCCCACCAGCGCCTGAATTTTAGCCACCAAATCCTTCAGGGCTTGAACCGGCGAGGAGCTGTCCCAGACGATGGCCACGCGCTGGCCTGGCACAACTCCGTACTCCCCCATTTCCGCAGCAGCAGCAGCAAACCTGACAGCAGCAGAGAGAGGAACAGGTAGGGGGGGAGACAGAGAGGAAGGGTAAGTGCCAAGCGCAGCATGAACCTCTGTGGACTGTGACTTAATCACAGAGCATCGACTTGCTTTAATAAATGGGGATTATCTTCTCGAGACAGGCAGCACAGAGTTCCCCCAAGCTGAGTGTTAACATGACATTAAGAAATAGCTACACTTAAGGGCATAATTCAGTTTCTCTCTGGTTCAGAGACTAGTTTTGCAGGGAGACTGCAAGCCATGCTTAAAAAAAAAAAAAAAAAAACCCACCAAA
>NW_008794457.1:423602-425679 GCF_000699145.1 Aptenodytes forsteri | reverse complement strand
CAACATTAAAAAAAAAAAAAAAAAAAACCCACCGAAACACAAACTTACCCGCTTTCCTTAAAGATTTGAATAGAGACATACACAGGATTTCTGGATTTCCAGACTAGTGACAACTATTTGACATTAAACACTGCCTTGTCTCTCCTACTCAGGACATGACCTAGCGGAGTTTGCTTCCACAGTACATGAGAAAGACTGGGGTGGGGTGGGGGGGTGGGGGGTGAGGAAAGTAACTTTTGGCATTTCCAACATTCCAGATTGAGGTTCTTTCAACTCTTGTCATTGGTGGCGCTGGGTGAGCAATTACACGGAGGGAGGAGGGGAACAGAATGTGCAGTTAAGTGACAGTTTTGAGAAACCCGTCTGCACTAATATTTTATAAGAGATTGCATTCCTGACAGAGTCCGAAGAAAATCTGCACTACAGAAGTGTCACAATCGTGTCATGTCATCACCTGTACTCATAGCAGCACTGGCTACTGAAACAAATTACCTAGCCTCTTTCACTCTACTCACCCAATGCAAACCTATTTTCCTTCTAATTTAACACGACCACAGAGAACAGAGAGCAGCGGTGAGCACACTGTTTGCCCAGTGTGTCTTCAATTAGCTACAAGCCACGCACTTGCTTTGGGAGAGCCTGTTGTAAGCAAGGTCTTTACCTTATTAAAAATTATTTCTATCATTACACTGCGCATGCTGGGTAATGCCTTACTGCCACCATGTTGTCATGCAAGCATAGCTTACGGATATGCTGTATCAAATTTAACTCGGTGGCCTGCACTCAGGTGTGGAGTGGATTTTGACCCGCTGTTCCTCTGGCTCTGTGTGCCGTGGACCCCTCCCTCCTGGGAACTGCAGACAAGTTCAGAACGGGACAACTCTGCGCCTTGTCTGAGCTACTCTGGTAGGAATTAGTGCTAACCAGCCCACAATGCCAACTAGGTAATGAGTGGAAGATCTTGGATGTACGTTACAGATTATAGGATCTTGCGTTGGCCTTGAATGAATACGCAACACAAGCTAAGCAACTACAACAGATGGCAACACGAGTAAACACATTTATTAACCCCATTAAAAAGTCACCTTTCCCAGGAAGAAGGCTGAAAACCTCAAAAGATATGTAAGCTGTTAGGCTAACGTGGAAAAAAAATAAATCCAAAGTCATACCTTCCTCTCAGAACAGCAGGCTGTGACCTTTCAAGATCAGTCAGAGCCCAAACTACATCAACAGCAACACCAGCCTGCATCAATCCCTTGGGATGGAATCTGAAGAAAGTAGGAAGCTACCGTAGTCCTCAAAGACATGACATTACGTCTGCCTTCAGTCAGCGTAAAGGCTAGGAGCTACCATCAAAGCACGCACAGTCGAGTTCTCGATGGGACGATGGGAGAGAGATTTTTCTCCCTCTCAGTTTTCCAGCAGAAGGTGGAATTTATTTAAAATGAAAGATTTGGCGTGCCAGCCATCTCCCTTTTAAATAACTCCAGCTCTAGACTGCAATGACCTGGCTTGCTCAACCACCCGGGCGCTTGCCTGGCCAGGGCTCGGTGAAGACAGCCAGCAGGCGCTCTCCTCTGTCATGTCACGCCGAGGAGGACTCGGGATCAGGCTGCTTCGTGCCGTGCCAGGGAGGAGGCCCAAGGGCTGGGCCCGGGGTAGACACCGGGCTGCGGGCAGGGAGGGGACCTTATCTTAATGTCACACACGTTTAACAGTCCTCGAGGAACAGGACTGCCCAGAGCAAGAAAGGGGCTTTAGACAATACCGGAGGTTTCCAGCTTCAACAGATTAAAAAGCTACCGCATACAGCGCGTCAAAACCTTACAGTAAAGCCTCCCGCGCGCTCCGTACCTTGCGATGCGCAGCCGGCAGCCCCCAGCGGCCCCGGACGCAACCCAAGGCTGCGGGCAGCGACCTCGCCGGCCCTACGGCGGGTGAGTATTTTAAATGCGTCCCCTCGTACAGAAAGGCGGAATAAACCTCTAAACCGCAGGGCCGGGAACGGGTTAGAGGGACGAGGAACAAGAGAGGTGAAGGAATTTCACACAGGAATTCCGCCCCCCCCCGCGGCCGC
>NW_008794457.1:414934-422909 GCF_000699145.1 Aptenodytes forsteri | reverse complement strand
CGCGGCGCGCGAGGGAACCGGAGGGGGGTTGGGTTTGGTGGTGGGTTGTTTTTTTTTTTAAAGCGTGGGCCATGCAACCCCGGCTTATTAAAAAAAAAAAAACCCCAAACCTCACTGCAGTCAAATTAAAAGTTCTCACGGAGTAGCCATAATTGGCAGCTGCGTTGCCTTTGAGTCATCTGAGAAACACGCGTCGTGATCGGCGTGTTGTATCTGTTAAGACCGCTCGCTCTCAGGAGTGTTACTCACCTCTTGCCCCGAGCTCAGGGGTTGGCGCCTCCCTCTAACTCCTCTCCTTCATCAGGGACCGAAAAGGAGAGAGGGCGTGCTGCAGGGGACTGAGCGCACGTTGGTGCACCTGGTTTCCAGTGCAAGAGCGGGAAACTCCTTTCTGTTTGCAATACGTGCCATATGTGTGGTTCTTTTCCTCGCAAAACATTTTCACTTTATTTTCATCAAGTAAATGTGAGCTCAGCTGAGAGGGGCGCTTCTCGGAAGTGTAAAAAAAAAAAAAGACCGTCTCTACAAATTTCTGTTCTTTCCAGCTGTGTTTACCACAACTCTCTTCTTCACCTTAATTTTCTGTGCTTCCTCTTGTTGGAAAGAGACATCTGACTCTTTTGGTTTCTCTTTTAGTGGTCAGGTGCCAGCTCTCCCCACCACAGCGTCCTCTCCAGGCCTCGGCCGTGCTGAGGAGGGTCTCTGATGAGCAGAAGAAGGAGCCGTTGGCATCTTCCTCTCAGCAGCAGTTCGATTCACATCCGACCGATCACCAGCCTGAAGAGGAACCTCAGGGCCCTCGCCCCAGGTAACTCACTAGCTATTTCTAGCGCTGTCCTGCCGACAGCGGGATCAGAAGGCTTTGCTTTCCTGAAACTTGCATCTGAAACTCGGAGACAACGAGATCCAGAGTTAATGGAGCCTCAGACTGCAGCAGCTGGAGAGCTGGTTTGCTGTGACAGTGCAAATTCCACTGTCTGCTGTGGAGACAGGATGGGACTTGCTTTCAAGAGGGAACCTCTCTGGTCTGCAAAGCGCAAGCCTTCGCTTCTGGATTTTTGTGTAAATCTACACAAAATACGGACAATATGTTGTCCACGTGCTTATAACTATAAGGCTCCCATTGGAAAAGCTTATAGTTTAGCTTTTTTTAAAGGAGGGGGAAGCTGAGGCTGATTGGTCTCCAGGTAGGCACCTAGACTGAACCCTCCCTTATTTTTCTCTTCTCCTCTCATGGCAGAGGTTCGTTAAGAATCTTTTTTCTGGACAGGGAAGGATTTTACAGGAGGAGGTGAGATTTAAACTAAGTAAGCAGATCTCAAAGCGTGCCTGCACGCAGCGGTGGCAGCGAGCGAGTGGCAGAGTCCAGGTTGCTGATGTTTGGTGGTGACGTTCCCCTCACTGTAACAATACCTTCTCATAGTTACACTGGCCAGGGCGGCCAGGAGTCTGAGGACTATGAGAGCGAGGAGCAGCTGCAGCATCGAATCCTCACAGCAGCGCTGGAGTTTGTGCCTGAACATGGCTGGACTGCAGAAGCCATTGCAGAGGGAGCCAAGGTATGTGGGGAGAGAAGCAAAGAACCAGTTGAAAACTGGATGGAGCTGAAGTCCAAAGACAGCCAGGCCTGCATGCTTCCCCCACATACTCTTGGGCGATGCACCCTAGTCAGCAAATGGTACCGGGCAGGAATGCATCCCAGCTGCTCCAGGATAACCCTGTCAGAGTTAAACTAAGGCATGACGTAGAGTAGTGATCCTAAAGAGAGAAACACATGTACAGAAAGAGCCTTTTAATGCAGCGTTGCTTTGTTTAAATTCATATAACTTCGTTCACAAAATAAATACAACGTATTTTCTAGCTGGATCCTGCTTAGCAGTGTATGACCCAGTCTGTGCTTCTCCCTTCTTCCCTACAGACCCTGGGTCTCTCTGTTGCTGCCGCAGGGATGTTTCACAGTGATGGCAGCGAGCTGATCCTGCACTTTGTGTCTCAGTGCAACACCAAGCTGTCAGAGCTGCTGGAGCAGGAACAAAAATTAGTGCAGTTGGGCGAAGCAGAGTGAGTACCGGGTATGAAAAGACATCTTCCTTGGCGGGCTTTGGGGACTGGATAGACAGAGAGGCCACCTGGGATACAAATACTTTAAGGAAAAAATGTAATTTACCCAAATAAAACCACCTTCCCAGATACAGAGTTGGACCAGAGGCATGAAGGATACATAATACTTTGTGTATCTATTGCTGAGGCAGGCAAGAGATCGATCTTTCAAGTTCAGAATTGAGTTTAACTTGGATGTTCTTCATATTTGCATTTTGTTTTCCTCACTCAGGAAGAAGCCTACAGATCAATTCCTGAGAGATGCTGTGGAAGCCAGACTGAGGATGCTGATTCCATATATTGAGAAATGGCCCCAGGTATAAAATGAATATCAAGATTGTCTCTTTTTTTGTGTGTATTTTAAACGCTCTGTGGCCTTCAGCGTAGTCTCTCCACTGGAGTAGTTCAAGGTTGTAAATGAAACCCTCACTGGTTTCAGATGATTCATACCCTTCAAGAAAAGAGCACCCTTGGAAGAAGGCAGTTAAAGGTGTCCTTAGAACAACTATTTCTTGCAGTTCTGGAAAGGCAAACCTCTCCGTCGTTCACTCCACCCATCTGGGATCCCCAGGGGATAAGCTGTGTCTCTGCTCAGTCCTATTTGCAGTGTTGCTGCAAGTCGGGCTCCTTGCAGCATTGTTCTGGTTGCACCGGTATCATCTGATGCCTGGAAACGCAGAACTACTGCTTTGTTGCAAGAAACTGCCTGCCTAGCGTGCGAATGACAAACCCTTGGCAACCTGAGGATAGATCTGTGAACTGAGAGGACTCCGTGCTTCAAAATTCAGATTTAAGTCTCAAGCCTTTCTTCCCAGGGTGAGAAGGGAATTGAATTGTGGCCTCAGTAACAAGCAAAGAGTTCCCAACCTTGGGCTGCAAAGATTGCTGCAAAGTCAGCCTCTGTTGTCCAGAGTCACTGCTGGCCTCTGGGCGGCTGAATCCAGCGCTCCTTGCAGAGAGAGAAGACAGGATTCGTGTTTTTGCTCCAGATTAGCATGACTTGTCTTGTGAAGGATCCGGGTGGTTTGTGACTCTTCCGGCATTGTGTTACTACGCTCAAAGGCTGCAGGATCCCAGTAGGGCCATTATGGCTGGCTGTTCTGCCCTCGGTAGCTGCTTTGAGTTCAAAGTCAAATTCAGAGAAACGAGAGATTTGACTCCCTGCCTGTAGGGGCACAGCACAAGTGTGAGTCAGCTCAGCCTGTGCTGTGTGTCCCTGCCTGGAGAGGCAGCTCGGGAGAGACAGCACAGTAGCGTTTGAGCTGAGCGGGGAGCTTTGGGCTCCAGTACAGCCCGAGGCCTGAGCTCGGCTGCCACACTGTACATTCCCCGCAAATCCTGCCGCTTGGAAAGACCGGTGCTAGCTGAAAAGATCTGGGAGGACTTGTCACTGGGAGCTGGAGCCAAGTCAACAGCAACAGGGAAAAGATAACAGAGCAGAGCATCGTTGGTCTGCTTTAAGGCTATGTCCTTCTCTCTTCGACTCTCCCGTTTATCTGTGTGTTTCCTTCGCAGGCTCTGAGCATCCTGTTGCTCCCACATAACATCCCTTCCAGCCTCAACCTCCTCACCAGCATGATCGATGATATATGGCACTATGCTGGAGACCAGTCCACAGATGTAAGTCTTTGTGCTTCGCAGACCGGCTGGTTCTGTCCCTCGGCACTTCAGCAAAATGACGGGTTGAAGTAGGCGTCGGGCCACGTCTCTCTTGAAATGATCCTTTTGTTGAATGAGGAAGACATTTTCCGAAGCACCCGAGGGTCTTTATAAGCGATAGTCTAATTTCCGAAGAGACTTAGGAGCCAATGGGACTAAATGCAAATTAGCGCCAATGGGATTAGTGCAAATTAAAAGGACCTACTTTCCTAGACTCTTTTAAGTACTCTTTCTTTTTTTGAAGACACAGACAAAATTGTTGAGATTTTGAGACTAAGAAGTTGATCCAGTATTCAGTGAGCGAGCAGCGTCTCTGTCGAAGCAGCTGTCTCTTCCACCAGCAGTAGCATTTACAGATTTGACTTGAAAACCTTTAAAGAACCTACCTAAAAATACCAGTAGCTTATTAAAGCTTTCATCTTTCTGGCAGGAAATAAAAGAAAATTATAACCTTGATTAAAGCAATTAATAAATTACTTTAATTCATATAGATGTAGGGAGAGGTGGGAAAAGCTAAATGAACCATTTTAACAAACTACTTTAATAAGCTTCTTTTATCTGAGTATAAAAGAGAAGCTACTGCAGTGAAAAATAAATGAGATGACAGAAAAATGAAAGGAATAAACCAGAAGAGAACTGAAAGACTGCGATTGCATCAGGAACTGCAAGTCCCTTGCGGGTTATGAAAGTCAAATCAACACGTCGGAGTCAGTGTCTGCACTGAGCTGTTCCTAAAGTCTCCTCACCGACGCACAGAGTAGGAGAGGTTCTGAAGTTTGTCTTTTGTTTGCACCTTCTGACCGGTTACAAGAGTTTTCTCGGGAAGCTGTGATGCTGAGCCCCCTCCCTCCTTCCCAGTGAAGGGGTTTAACGTCACTGGCAGCGGAGCCCTCTTCACAACACCAGGAGCTAGGTAGAGTACACCCATGCCTCAGGACCCCTGCATCTGACCGGTTACAAGAGTTTTCTCGGGAAGCTGTGATGCTGAGCCCCCTCCCTCCTTCCCAGTGAAGGGGTTTAACGTCACTGGCAGCGGAGCCCTCTTCACAACACCAGGAGCTAGGTAGAGTACACCCATGCCTCAGAGACCCCTGCAGGTGGTTTTTTCGGAGCAGGAGGAGAATCAACAGAAACAGTTTGGTCTGGGGCACCTGAGAGATCCGGCTGCAAGCGGCAACATCCCTCGTTTCTCCCCTTGTCAAAGTTTGCAGGTCGTGGTGCAGACAGTAGAGCTTTCGAGCCAACTGTTGCTTTAAAAATCAAGGCCAGTGTTTTAATTTCTCTGTTGCTTTGTAATTGTGAATGGAACAACCAGTATTTTTTTCCAGGTACTCAAATAGTTTAGTCACTGCAGTAGCAGCAAATGAAGTGGAAGACTCGTTTTTAAAAATGTTTATGTATTTCGTCTGCCAGTGGTGCAAGTGCAACTGGAAAAACTGAAGAGTTTGAGTTATTTGTGCACCTTTGCACTGTGTAACCTACTGTTGTAACGCATCCTACAGCACTGCTGCCTGCAGCGTACTGATGCACTTAGTGATTCAGCAGGCAGCACTGGTATTTCAGTGATAGGATTTGGGAAAGGTGTGTCTCTGTGTGCTGTCTTGCACAGTTCTGTCCTCCGTTCCCTTTCTTCGTGCTTGTATCTGGAGCGAACTGCAGCTCAAGTTCAATACTAAATGCAGCCGTTTCTCATCTAACCAGATCTAGAATCAGAGCTTTGCATTGCCTGCTAGCGGTCTGTAAAGCAAAGATGAACTCTTGCACCATGCAGGCAGGCTAGCTGGGCAAGGGAGGATTCCTTGCTGCCTGCTGCAGGTGCCTGCTTGCAACCAGGAGCAGGTGGTGGGGATTTTGCTCAGCAGTTTCACACACCGCGCTTGTGACCTCTGTCTGGTGCCACGGGAGCAGCTGTGCTGTCAGATGTCGGTGTTGGCTGGGGGCCCACTGCATCACAGAGACAAGTTATACAGTTTAAGTGGGGAAGGAATGTGCTGTCGGTATGCTATTTTCCTTTGCCGCTCTCGGGTCTGCTTTCGTGAGCTGCGTTCTTGATCTGCATTCAGGTCACACCTTTCTCCCTCTCTCTCCTTTCGTGCCCCTGCAGTTTAACTGGTACACTCGCCGGGCTGTGCTCACTGGCATCTACAACACCAGCGAACTGGTGATGATGCAGGATTCATCCCCTGACTTCGAGGACACTTGGCGCTTCCTGGAAAACAGAGTGGCTGATGCCATGAACATGGGCAATACAGCTAACCAGGTAACGTTACGAGCAAGGCGTACGTGCAGCGTCCCCCTCCTCCCCCAATACATATGCGGACAGACCTGGCTTTTCGATCGTGCAGACCACGCGTCTGCTGAGGGACCACCGTGTACTGGCGGGTGATGGCATAAATGCTGTCGGCTCGACATCAGTAAACGCTTACGTATTTTCCAGTAAAATGACATGCAGGCGCCCTCTCCGTCAGACTGGCCCGATGGTTAGGAGACGTACATTCCCAGGAAATCTCTTCCGTGTTTCTCCTCTCTGGCTATCGTTTGTCTGCAGCGCTTGGCTTCTGTCAGTACCTTTCTGCAGCAAATACATGTTTGTTGTGTGTTACCTCTCTGCGTTTGGGTGGCCACAAGTGTGACTCCAGAAGAAAGCAAAAGGTCATGTTCTCCCTGTGTCTCCTAGGTACAGTCAACCGGAGAAGCACTTGTCCAGGGCCTGATGGGAGCTGCAGTTACTGTAAGTAATGCCGAAACCAGCAGGGCTGTAAGGGCAGAATTGTTTCTCTTCCCTTCCATGCTGAATGTCAGCATGTCTTTCCTCCCAAATCTAGAGGACAGCGTGAAAAAGAATTGTCTTTCATAACTTAACTACATGCAAGGATGATTTTCCGGGTAGTTCGGGGTTAGTTCACTGTTTTGTGGTGAAAGAACTTGTAAGAGAGCGTAAAAAAATTAAGTCTGAAGCTGCAGGGTGAGCTTTAGGGGTGAGAGACAGGCGATCGGAATAAATACAGCCGTTCTCGTCTCTTGTCACGAGATCTCCTCCGCTACCAGTCCCTGCGCCGGAGATCTTGACGGAAGGTCCGTGCTCCCATGGACGCGCGGGAGGTGGCACCTGTCCCTGAGCCACCGCGGGGTGACTTCCTCGAGCTGTTTCAGTTGGCTGCAGTGTCCTTCCAAGAATTCATTCACTTCGTGGTAGCATCCTGGGCTGCTTTGTGTCCATGCAGGGGGAGCTGCACTTCCTCTGGGATAGGAAACAATCTTTTGTGTACCCAGGAATGGTTTTTGAAGGGCTTCAGGGCCTCTCTCTGATTATGTTTTTGGAGAACTCCCATTGCATTTAGCAGCGAAGTGATTTCCTTGTTACCAGAAATACGTTTTCCTTGCACCGGTACAAGACAAACAGGCTGGAACATAAACTGGAAATAATTTTTACTGTATGAAGCAGTTCCCAAGAATTTCTCCCACCTCCTTCCCCCTGCAGTTATGGTGGAGTCGCTTCCCATCTTTAGCATTTCTCAGCCTCTCTCTGCTTACGCCAAAAGGATCCTCCACTAGAGAAATCCCCGTGCTCTGTTTGCGCTCTTGTACGTCAGCGCGATGCTCTCCTGCAGATTGCATCCCGGCAGCTCGGGCCCGAGATGGCTCCTATTACCGGACCTTCAGTCTGTCCGTGCCGCAGATCCCCCGCGCAGATAAACGGGAGGAACTAGGCTGCTTCTGAAGGGGGGAGGGTTGCAGCCAGCTGGTTTTAGGGAAAAATCATCCCAGTGCGTTAACTGTTAGGGGCAACCAGTCCGGACCTCCCAGGTCCAAGGGTGCCGTACAGGTGTGCTGAGTGTACCGCCATACAGGTGTGCTGAGTGTACTGCCGTACAGGTGTGCTGAGCTCTCCAGCTCTCTGCAAAACGGACGGGCAAGCCGAACTCCTCAAAGGCTCAAGTTCGCTGTCGGGGTCTGCCTGGCCACAGGAATAAAACCGAGCTGAAACCTGCTGACCTAGAGAGCAGGTTCAGCTCAGAGGGATGCCTGTGGCTGGATCTAGGGCCATCTTTCTCCACCCCTTTTGCATTCACCCCCGTCCTCTGACCACAAATGGTGCCCTTTGCCCCCCCCGGCTCCCAAGCACACAGGCCTCCTCCCCTCTTCACCCCTGCTCCCGCGGCCTCTTCTGGAGCAAGACTCGCTGCCCGGCAGCGCCGAAACCTCCAGCGCTGGG
>NW_008794457.1:404607-414261 GCF_000699145.1 Aptenodytes forsteri | reverse complement strand
CGGGCGCGCACCCCTGGCGCTGGCCCGGTCAGGGCCTCCGAGGCAAAGCCCGGGCCTCGGCCGGCGGCCGGCGTCCCCGCGGGCAGGCCGGTGCGTCGCGGAGCTCCACGCTCCCTCACGCCTGAACACGGGTGTTTCTCTCCCTCAGGGTGGCAAATTCCATTCGAAGAGTGTTCATCGCAGAAGTGCCCATCATAGGTACCGCCTTGCGCTCGCCTGCGGTCGCGGTCCTTGGGCTGCCGTCCCCACTGCTCTCATCGCTTCCCCTCCGTTTTCCCCTCCAAGCTGCCTTCAGCTCACCTTACCCGTGTTTAGCCAGTGCTATGTATTACCAGATGCCGTCTCAGCTTTGCTGTAGTCTCTGTAACGTTTCCTGCGCCCTGGTGAACTGCTCGGCTTTTCCCCACAGAAATATTTCTCAGCTTGTGACTTTTTTTCCCCTCTGCAGCCATCGACTGGGTCCAGATAGACGCCAACTCCTCCGTGCTCCATGATGAATTCATTGCACACAGGCTGGGTGAGTGCCGGGCATGGGGAGGAAGACGAAGACATGCAGCAAGGCAGCGGTCATGAGCAGAATCAGTCTGGAGACGCTGAAGCACCCTTGTCAGGAGGCTGCTGTTCCTCTGCCCGTCTCGGCAGGAGGGTCGGTGCTCCCGTGGTCTCACTCAGACATTCCCCCGATTTCCTTCTTCCCGCAGGTCTCATCCCGCTCACCAGTGATGACATTGTGGATAAGATGCAATATTCCAGAGTGAGTCAAGCAAAATGTCGTGGGTGCTTATTTTGATGGTGGTGGGTGTCTGATCTGGTGGGAAGTGCTACTAATTTCTTGCTGGGAGAGGTTTGGCGTAAAGGTCTTGACCCGTGTCTGTCGCAGGACTGCACGTGCGATGAGTTCTGTCCGGAGTGCTCTGTGGAGTTCACCCTTGATGTCCGGTGCAATGAAGACCAGACTCGTCACGTCACATCCCGCGATCTCATCCCCAACAACCCCCGGGTCATACCGGTCAGTGCGATCCCTCTGCTTGTTGGCGAGTCCCCGCTCTACGTTCCTGTTGAGGCCAGGGTAGCAAACACACGGGATGTGGACAAAACAAGGCCTTCGAGCACCTTTCACGTTGCCTAAAGCCCCACTTAAAACGCAGTGGGAGAGCAAAGCAGGAGTATCTGCAGAAACAGCAGCGTGTGCCAATGCCCTCCTCTTCTTCGCTTGTTGTCCTTCACTTGCTGTCTGATGGCGTGTCAAAGCAGTATGGCCTTGTTAAAGCCTCATCCGGCATCCCTCATCTCAAACTCTTGGGAGGCTTTAGTGTAGCCCCTCCACCTCACCTCGAACGCTCGGCACGTGTGCGCTTGTGTCCTGCTGCCGTGTCACTGCGTTCTCCTGCCCGCTTGCTGCCGGGGCTCGGGCAAGGTCAGCCTCTTCGAAGGCTTGGCAGCAACCCAGAGGCCTCTGGTTTTCTGGTTCTTGGCTCTCTAGCGCAGCAAGGTGTGAGGAGCCCGGGCCAAACGGCTCTTGCCCAGTCGCCTTGGGGAGGGTTGGCAGAGCCAAAGCAGAACAGATGCAAAGGGACTTAATGGAGAATGTTTTAAAATGCTATTGAGGCCGCATCCGGATGTCGCCACAACCTGGGGGCTGCTTCTGGTAGCTGGTGACAGTGTCTGCCTGGTTAAAGCCTAGCTGTAGCCTGCTGTTTCTTGCTTGCTTCGGCTGAGGTGCTGTCAGTGCTGTGTGTCACCTGCCAGCAGTCGTGGGAGTGACTGTGGGCTGCATCGCAGAACCACGCAGCAGCACTGGACTGGGCTGTGCTGTGGGGGAGAGCGGCTCGGGAGGCGAGCAGGCCGGTGGAGTGGGATATCGCGTACCTAGCTGCAGCTGCCTGAATTGTCCCGATTTCTGTTAAATAGGGTGGGCTGGATTTGTTGCTGTAAGTCACTGTAGAGTGGCTCTCTGCAGTCTGTAATTTTTGTAGGCAACTGCTATTGGATGTGGGGAGAAAAGTTGATCTTGCCATTAATTCGCTTTTGTTCTCCTTCTGCAGGTAACATCTCGGAGCAGAGACAACGACCCCAACGACTATGTGGAGCAGGACGGTAAGCGGCATTTCACTGGGAGTAGGAGCTGGCGGAGGGAATGAATTTTTCTTTCAGGCTCTTTGAACTCATTCTTCCTTTACTAGCTGTGTAACTGTAAGGCAGCTGTGAAGCTGGCAGTTGAGAGACACCGGCATCACTGCATCAGTGGGGTTAGCATTTTGTCTTAATGCCACTTAAAGGTTATCCCCAGAACTAAGTCCTGTGTCAGAGGGTGCTCCTCTCTCTCCTTGTGAGAGCTTAGAGACAGCAAAGATGCAAAATGCTTTGCTGTCTGCTGTTGCCTGGGGGCCTGAGCTGTGCCTCTGGGCATATGTGCAACTCCTTTTTACTCAGCAAGATGTTTCCCAGCTGCTCTGGGGACACAGATGAGCCCCTCTAAGAATCCAAGCGAGCCCTGGCTTCTGGTGACATCTTCCTGGGCGCTAAAAATTCCTGCTTTCACCCTCGTGTGATCTGCACGCTCATTTCTCCTCTGCACCCTTCTCAAACGGGCATGTGCTTTTCCGCAGACATCCTCATTGTGAAGCTGCGGAAGGGCCAGGAGCTGAGACTGCGAGCCTATGCCAAGAAGGGCTTTGGCAAGGAGCACGCCAAGTGGAACCCCACGGCAGGCGTAGCCTTCGAGTACGACCCGGACAACGCGCTGAGGCACACCGTGTACCCCAAACCGGAGGAGTGGTATGTCCTAATGTCTGTCTGGAGGGACTGGAAAAGGTTTTCCAGCAGGCACCTACATTTCAGCCTTGGGGATAATTTGGGTCAATAAGTGATCATGCCTGTTGCTTCCCCTTGCACAGACTCTGCCCCTGTGTTAGGGTACCAAAGCCAGTCGCTTACTTGCAGCTGCATGCAAGGTGGACTGATCTGTGGCCACCTCTTGTCCTTTCCTCACGTGCTGTCACTGCTGTTTTACCCTGCTTGCTTTCATGTTCTTTCCCACGACGTGTTCCTGTTTCTTCTTCCCTACACAAGTGGTCTGTAGCTCGGGGTAAGGTCTGAAGAAGGAATAGATCCACGTGAGGTGGAAGAGGTCGCTATGAGAGCAAAGAGCGGAAGGTTGGGTTGCAAGGCTGATTTTGCAGCCCTGTCTGTTTGAGGATGCCCAGTATGTGGCCCTGATTTCACCCACACGCCTCCTCACTCCTGGAGTGTGAGCTCTGGCAGCGGAGTTTTCCTCTCTGGCCCTTTCCTCTGCTCTGACATGTCATTCTGCACCGGTAGCATGCTGCGTCTCATCTAAAAGTGACATGATTTCGCTTTTGGAAAGCTGCTGCCCTGCTTTGGTCAGGGCAAGGACTTTACCTAGCAGCAGTTTTCCATGAGTAGATACCTGAGCTGCTCCTGGCTCTGCAGCCCAGTGACCACCTAGCAGACATCCTGTCATTGAGCACGCTGGAGCCAGCGGCAGAGCGAGGAGCCAGGTGCTTTAGCCAAGGCAGGCTGAGAGCAGGGGCTAGAGGGGGCGGTGGATATGCTGCCGTAACAGCAGGGCAGCAGCCAGAGCTGCGCTCAAGGTCGGGAAGACCTCAGTACAGGAGCAGGGTTTGGTGCAGGGACTGCAGAAGCCAGGACTGAGCAAGCGGGAACAAAAGCCCGAGCAGAGCTGCAGCTGGAGAGGAGGCTGAGCGACAGAAGGGGCTCAGCGGGTTTTCCTCCTGTCGCCGCCAGGCCCGGCGCTGCCAAATTTGACTCTGCAAATGGCTGCAAGCAGTAGCAGGCAGGTAGTGGGCTGTTGTACCTCCACACTATCCGCTTCGAGCCTGGACGCTCGGACCCATTGCAGAGCGTGGCCTTACGCTGTCCCTTGCTAAGTTAGCTATCGGTAAGCGAGCTTCCCGGAGGTGCAGTTAGCCTAGATTTCACCCCTCAGCCGGACTGCCAGGGGCTTTCTACTCGGGAGCTGTCACGGAGATCCTGTGCGGCTAGGTTTGCACTTGAGAAGCCTTTTGTCGCCAAGGGTGGAGTTGCAGGTGAATCCATAACATGCATGAAATGGGCTGGGATCTGCCCGCAGCCATCCCAGCCCTGTTTTACGGATGGAAGGAGCAAACCCCGCTTGGCTTTGATGGGCTCTGTAGGGCACGTTCGCGGGTCTGGTTCAGTCAGTCTGGGTGAGAACGGGACGTGCCAGGCGTTCGGCTCCTTCAGCACTTCGTCAGGGCGGTGCTCTGGGATCTGCAGTAGGAACCAGGCTGGCTGGTAGTGCTGGAAATCTGGAAATGGGCATTTTCCTTAGCGTTGATGGTCTGTACATGTGGACTGAAGCTGGACTTTGGGAACTGCCAGCTACAGACCAGGCTGTCGGGGTGGGGGCAAAGTCCATGAGAGGCTGGTTGTGGTGAGGTGGTGCAGAGCCGAGGAGGATGCTGCTCGGCAGTTTTGTGGTCAGGAGCATGTTCAAGAATTGATGTGCCGGCCTGTCCTTTGTCACCAGCAGTTTTGGGGGTGGAACTGGATAGTTTTGAAGTTTCCAAATGATTTGTGGCAGGTAAATTGCCCCGAAGTTTAGCTGATTGAGTGATAGATTGGATGCTTGAGAAGCAAGAATGTCTCTGTGATGTGGAATTTCAAATCGGGATTTGAAATCATTTTAGGCTTCATTTTGGTGCTGTAAAAATTCTCTGCTTTAATTTCTGTAACGCTAGAGAGTAAGTCTTTGACACTGATGAAGTGACAGACTTGGAATACTGCTTTGAGTTGGACAGACAGATGCCAGGCAGGTCGAGGTATCATTGGGTTTGCCTTCTTTTTGGATGGGGAATGTCACAGTGTGAATTTAGGAGAGTTAGGGCTTTTGGAGATGTTGGTGTCGCAGAGAACAGCCCCAGGTGCGTGGCGGAGCACGTGTACCTCAGCAGCGAGGTGCTTCCCTGGCTGCGCGGCCCAAGGCAGCTGCTAATGTGGATTCTTTTGTTCGGTGGCAGTCGGCTGTGTCTTCAGGAACCTGGCGTGTTATACAAGCAGCTGGGTAACTGGAAACAGTTTTTGAGAAGTTCCTGACAAAATATATGTAAAAGCTGGAAAAATCCCAAAGAAAGATTGCCATCGGAGCTGCCTGTTCCCTGATGATACGTCTGTCTTTCCAAGTTCATCTGATTTCCCCGTGAAGACAATACAGAGACAAAGGCCTCTGCTATCCAAGGCTAGCTGTTATTTTCGGTTTGGTTTTACATGCTAGTTGCTCTTTTGAGGCTGTTGGCAGAGCACTGGCATGCAGCTGGACTCTCAAAGCAGCTGTCATGGTGGTGGAAACCTCTCCCCTGTTTTTGGACATGGGTGATTTTGCAAGTAACGTGAAGACCCAGCTCCATTAACGCTTTATGTCTCTCAGTGGTTTGTTGCAGACAGAGGATTTGTTTGGGAAGTGCAGGTTTTTTTCAGGCAGCTGATGATAGGGTGCTAGGATCAGCCTTTCTCGACATCGCTGGGGCAGAGGAAGGCCAGCAGGAGACCTTGGTGGGCATGGGATTTTCTGTGCTGGCTTCTCAGACAGTTCAAGGCTTTGGGTTTTCTTGCATGGATTAAGTGCTTCCAGTCTCTCTGGTATGATGCCCTATAAGCCAAGGGATGCAACGGGTAGAAAGATGTGTTGGCCTGGCTGATGCAGGGGTATTGCAGTGATTTTGGTAGTGATGCGTGTAGAGGAGTGGAGGTGCAGGACATCAGGACGGGGCTCACTGATGCAGCTGGTGTCTGAAGTACAGGAGATTGTTTCCTGCTGGGCACAAGCCAGTCGGGCCTTCCCATCCCAGCTGTGCTGCACAGGCTGAGTGCTGGAGTGCTCTGGTGTTTTCCTGGCCCAGTGAAATAGTAGAAAGAGAAGATAACACGAGGTCCATTGCTCCATGAACAGCGTCCGGGCTCCATAAACACAGTCCCTTCAGGCATCGGCATCCCTTCGCTATAAGCACCTGCCAGATTGTGCGGGTGGATGGAGCCACAGTACCCCGCACAGGGCTTGCTGAGCTCGGGCAGAGCGGGGCTGATCCTCTTCCTCCAGCACTGCTGGGTGATTCTGTGGCATTAATAAGCTAGAAAGGGCAACGTGGGACCGAGCTTTTTTCTGTGACTTGGTGTTTGATGACTGCTCCTTTGCCTGCTGGACGTGATCCCCGGTGCTCGCTCTCCGGGGCCAAACAGTGCCGCAGGGTGCCTGGGCGCCGAGGGGCCAGGCTAGAGCGTGGGCTCCGTGCTAACCTTTCCTGCTCTTTGATTGCAGGCCCAAGAGTGAGTACTCGGAGATTGACGAGGAGGACGCTCAGGCTCCCTATGACCCCAACGGGAAGCCAGAGAGGTAGGAAGCTGAATGCGCTGCCGCAGCTGGAAAATGGGGGGACCGGCTGGGTGCATCTCGTCGGCTTTCGCAAATACAAGAGTATCTACTCTGTGCCGAAGTTTGCCAGCCCAGGAAGCTGGTGTTCCCTGAAAAGCAGGGCAGAAGTTGGAGTTCACTGGTGATGAACCTGCCAGGCCTGGCAGGTTTTCCCCTCTGGGAGATACTAGACGGCTCTGCTGAGTTCGTGTTATCAAGTAGGGCAGTGCAGCACTCGGTGAAGTGTGAGGCCTGCGGGGGAAAATGGCTTAGGATATTTATTCACCCGTGTGGGTCTCTCATGCTCTGATTGCTGGTGGTACCCCCTCTCCCGGGTTATTTGCACTACAGAAGTGCCTGCAGCCAGTCTTAACTCCCTGGCACAGGGCTCTGTGCTTGCTCGCAGGTCACAGTGCTGAATGGAGGGAAATCTCAAAAGTGCTCTTGCAGCCTGTGGAGTCATGAGTGTTGGTGTGACGGTTGTAGAGGGGCGGCGCTGGCTGTTGCCCGGTTGGGAGGTGAATGATGCTGATAGTTGGGATTCCCAGCAGATTTCCCTGTGGTGGGTCAGGACGGGCTGGAACTGCTCTGCAGGCGCTCTCTGGTTTTGTACCTCCTCGCGGAGCAGATGGTGACTTATCCCCCTGACTTGTAACCTCAGGTTTTATTACAATGTCGAGTCCTGTGGTTCTCTGCGCCCGGAGACCATCGTTCTCTCTGCGCTGTCTGGCCTGAAGAAGAAACTGAGCGACCTCCAGACCCAGCTGAGCCATGAGATTCAGAGTGACGTCCTCACTATAAACTGAGGTGGCCCCTTGCAAGAGAGTGCTCAGGCGTGAGTGATGCAGAAGGTTCCAGCGCTCTGGACCGAGGCTCTTGCCTCCCCATCTCCCTCTGCCTTTCCTGGCCCAGCTCTGCTGGTCAGTGACACCTCTTCCTTGGCCCCCGTTCCCAGGGAAAGCCATTGTGATGGGTAGAGTAAAGCAGGAAGGGAATCGATGAGCGTCTTTGCTGGGACAGGCTTTGCCTTTAAGTGATCCCAGAGTTTTAGGCCAGAGTTTTGGATTCTGGCCACGTGGCGTTTGGGATCGGGAAGCATGTACCTCGGTTACACAACCCTACCTTATTTGCATGTCCGTTCCTTACTGTGCTGAATAAAGCCTTACCCCCCGTGTTCTGTCATCCCTGAAAACTCGTCCGGGGCTGCAGGAGGAGATGTCACATCATTTACTTCTCTCCAATAGACATTAACTTAATGAGATCTGCCTTGGATGGAGCGTTGCTCTCTACTGCTGATTGCTGCTCTTGACATTATCTCCTGAGGAGACCAGAACCCCCTCCAGCAGGTAGCCCGTTATTTACCGATCCAGCGCTACATTTAAAGCAGATGTTTGAAGCTGGGCTGGTGAGTGAGATGCTGCAGAAGGCAGTGCTGCAGGGGAGCCCAGATGGCCCAGGCAGGCTTAGCTGTATTTAAAGACTCCTTTGGAGCAGACTCTCCCCATGTGCTATATAATCTTTATGTTAGGAGCTGGGATGGCGGGGAGTCTGTCATTAATAACCCCCGGCTCACAGCTTCCAATGTGCCCACAGCCCCAAGGTGGGTTGTGTGCTGGGCTGGAGCTTGGTGCAGGTCCCAAACCGTGACCACCATGCCAGCGGCTGAAGGACTCCAGCAGTTGCCCGGGTCACCCTTTCTCCTCCCCTCTGTCAGTGCCCGGAAGGACTTGGGATGAGCTTCTCGGTGACACTTTCCTGGAGAGATCTGCCTCTTCCTTACCGTGGCGGCTGGGAGGAAGGGGAAGGCGTGTGTGCCACTGCGTTCATCCCAGCGTGGACGTGGAGCATGGGAACGGCTTGGGGAGCCGGGACGGGTGCTCACGCTGAGCCGGAGAGAGCAGCCTGAGTCAGCATTGCCTTCCCCTCCAGGGAAGAGCCACTGCAGCCGGGCTGCTGCTTTACTGTCCTTGCCATGGCACAGCCGGCTGTGGCACGGCTCCCCAAGAGCTGTCCCCGTCCCTGGAGGGAGCACCGTCGCGGCTGGCACGGCTGTCTCACCTTGAGGCCAGCGCTCCACCAGACAGTCATGGCATGGATAACCGAACTGGCACAATTCTGGAAGGGCTAGGAGATGAAGCGGCTTGAAACTCCTTCACCCGGGGATTTGGAGCCACCAGTGCCCTGGCACATCCCCGGAGCCGCGGGCGACTGGAGGTGAGGGGTGACAGTGGGGTGCTGGCATCCTGTTTCACTCGGGGTTGTTTGATGGACTGTGGAATTCGCTCCACCCTTCTCCCCTCCCCAGTGGTTTTAGGGCTTCACTTGAAATGTCCTGGCCGTGGCTGGAGGCAGAGCAAAGCTTTGAGCCAAGCACGCTGCCGGGAGCATTAGGAAATCTCCCCCCATCAGCATTTTTCTCTCTGGCAGGCGCTACTCCCACTTGCACTTCCCGAGTGTGTTTGGATGGAACAGACAAACAGGAAGGGTGGACAAGGGTTGTTTATTCATTGAGCAACTCCTTTAAAAAAAAAGAAAATCCAAACATTTTTTGGTAACAAATATTAAATCTTTTCCAGATGAGGTGTGTAGCCAGGAAAATAGGGTGGGTTACACCTCTCACCCAGGGAAGGATGTGCTACCGGGTGGTGCTGGGGTGCCGATGAGCCCCTCTGCACCCGGCCGTGCTGCAGGGAGCAGGGAGCAGCCCTTCCCCATCCTGCTGTCCCCCCAGCAGCTCCCCAGCCTCAGCCACAAGCTACACAAACCCAAGACACAGTATTTACAGACCACAGGTTCCCACATCACAACACTCCCCGTCCCCAAAGCACGGACCTGGAGCTTTAAGGGCGGAAATAAAACCACCAACCACCCAACCCAGACTGAAAGAAGACTCCAAAGAAACACCAAAGTTTGCACAGCAATAAAAAGATAGCCCTTCTAAAGGAGGTCAATAAATAGGAGAACTAGAAAAAATCAATTGCTTTAGAGTTCAGTACGTGAAGCCCAGCTCCCCCCCCCGCGGCGAGGGCTTTCACCCGGCCGCACTGGCGGATGAGGAAGGAGTGAGGATGATGGGAATGGGGGTGCACGGAGAAACGCAGCTCTTCCCCATCGGCATGGGCTTCTCTGCCCAGGGACTTTTTATATCCACAAAGCTGCCCCTCAAGGGACAGATGCTACTGGCCAAAACTGGTCCCCGGGTTGCCCACCAGCAGATAAACCAGGGGCACGGCTGGGGGGGG
>NW_008794457.1:402175-404580 GCF_000699145.1 Aptenodytes forsteri | reverse complement strand
CGCTGCCTGGCCGCTCACCCCAGCCGACCCCCTGGAAGGAAACCCAGTTTCTCCTGAGACATCTCAGTTCTACAGCGAGTGTTTTAAATAGCTTCGAGAAGTGCAAAAATCAGCTCAGGGGTGCTGGGGTGTCCCCAAGAGCACCCCGCTCTTCACGGAGAGGGGACGAGATGCTGGTGCCCTGCACCTTCTGCCTGTCACAGCCTCATCCTCCAGTGCTGCTCCGTCCCCGCGGCAGGGTGATGCTCCAGCCTCCCCGCTCCCCTCAGAAAACACACCGAATTTCTTGACACCCCCCCCCTTCTCCACCTCCCAGCTGAATCCCCAAGAGTCAAAAACCTCTGAGCACCTCTGCCCAAGGGATCTTCGGCAGCCACGAAGTTTGCGTTCATGTGAAAAGGAAAAATCTCTTATAATACGGATATTCAATATATATTTCAAGTCAGTCGAGGCTGAACCAGCCGTCACCTCCCGTAACGTCCGGCCAGGGCGCGAGCCAGCGACTGCTCCCCCAAGGTCTTGGCGTGGAGGATGCCCCAGTTCGGTCTCCCTGGGGACTCGGAGGGGCAGCTGCCCGCGTCCTTGCCACCCCTTGGGGAAGAAAACGGGGACCGCCGCCACGGTCCAACCCCCGCGGGCTCACGGGGACGATGTGGGCTCCCTGCTTTCGGGCTTGTCACTTTTGGAGGACTTTGGCTTCAGCAAGATGAACCTGTTGAGGAGGTCGGTGTCCGAGCCAGCCTGGGCGCCCGCGTACGCCTCTCCTGGGGACGAAGCAGAGGGTGGGCTCGCGCAGGAGGGGCCGGCCCGGGGGCCAGAGGAGCAGCGGCTCCTCAGTGGGGGACGGGGACGCTCACCGGCATAGCTGGAGGACTCGGCCATGTTCTGGGAGCCGGTGATGTGGTGCCAGTAGGCGCTGCGGGGCAGCATGGTGGTGGGGGTGCAAGGGTAGGAGAAGTGCTCAGTGCCCTTGTTCAGCAGCTGCGGAGGACGAGAAGGGGTGACACGGGGTCCCCTGAGCCCCCTCCAGCCATGTCCCCAGGGTGGGCTGGAGCTCACCCTGATGTTCTTCTCCATCTCCAGCAGGACCCTCTTGTGCTGCTCAGCGATGGCCAACGTGGCGCTGTGCACGCGCTGGTAGATCTGCTCGCCCTCCTGCGTCTGGAAGGTGTAAAGACCTTCCCCCGCGTCGCACATCCTGCAGGGATGGGGCACGGGGCGTCACTGGGGTCCCCAAGCCAGGGATGATAAAAAATAGCCTCCCCAGGTGGCAGCTGGCCCAGCTTCCCATGCTTTAAGTGCCATCCCCATGTCCCCTCCATGGTGCTGAGCTGGGACCAGCTCCAGCCCCAAACCTCCCCGGCTGCGGGGCACCCTATGTGGGCTGTGGCCATCACCCTGGTGTTAGGCCTGTCCTGGGGTGATGGCAAGCAGTGCCACCTCCCGGTGCGCCCAGCAGGAGGAAGGCACCCAGTGGTGGCCCCCATCCCAGCGAGGGTGACGTCTCACCTTCCGGCCTCGAAGGTGAAGCGGGTGGCGTCGCGCCCGTAGCGGCGCAGGGAGCAGAGGGGCCAGGAGACCAGCTTCACCCGGGGGTTGTGCGTGTCCCAGAGGTAGATGTTTTCATGGGTGATCTGCAGCTTGCACTCGCCGTAAACGTCCAGGTTGGGGCAGGGGAGGAGAAACACGTTGAACCGGTCTGGAGAAGGGAAAAAAATAGAAAATAAAATAATTCAGGGGGGCGTAGCGAGGCCGAGCCCCGAGCGAGCGTCCTACTGCCACGTGCTCACCCGTCTGCTCGCACTGCACGCCGGGCGCCAGCAGGTCGGGCTCCCCCAGGCTGATGTCGTTCAGGCGGGCGCCCAGGCACTCCACCGACAGCGTCTTGTACCAGTCCTCCGCCTCCAGCTCTGCAAGGCACCACGGCAGCCGCTGGGTGACCCTGACCAAACCAGGGTGGCCCACCGGCACCCCCAGCATGGCTCCTCTGGGCGCTGCCCCATACCCGAATCGCAGGTGAAGGTCCGAGCAGAGTCATCGGTGAAAACGATGGCCACGGCCTGTCTCTTGGTCTCCTTGGGCAGCCGGGTGATGCACTTGACGTTGCTGATCTCGGTGACCTGCGGAGGAGGTGGGTGGGGGGGCACTGAGGGCTGTACCCAAACCCAGCCCCACTGCACCCAGACCCCAGCTGCTGCTGCACCCAGAGCCTGGCTGCTGCACCCAGAGCCTGGCCGCCACTTGCACCCAGAGTCTAGCGGCACCCAGACCCCAGCTGCTGCTGCACCCAGCCCCCAGCCCCTGCTGCGCCCAAACCCCAGCTGCTGCACCCAGACCCTGTCCCCTGCTGCACCCAAACCTGGCCACCGCTACACCCAGACCCTGGCCCCTGCTGCACCCAAACC
>NW_008794457.1:400755-401734 GCF_000699145.1 Aptenodytes forsteri | reverse complement strand
CCCCAGACCCTGGCCCCGGCTGCACCCAGACCCCGGCTGCACCCAGACCCAGCTGCATCCCTCACCAGAGTGCACAGGGCGACAGCCACCCAGCTCCAGCTCAGCAAGTTTAGGCGAGGAGGGACCCACTCCAGCATGGGGCCCCAAGCAGCGGGCAGCACCCCAGCACCCCTCCACCGCACCCCCTCACCTTGGGGCACCCGCGCAGGCACGCCGACTTCTCATCCGGGTATTTCTCCAGGCGCTGGGGCCCTTTGCTGGAGGATTTCCGGAAGACCAGCCAGCACCGTCGGTAGATCTGCCGGACAGAGAGCGCCGGCGGCTGCCGTGGTGCAGGTGGGGGTCCCCGTCCCCACCCTGTCCCCATGTCCCCATCCCCTTCCCCAGGACCCCTGCCCGGTCCTCCTGACCCTGCTGGCCTGGGGACAGGAGGGGGTGCTGGGGACGGGGATATCCCGGGGCTGCCATCATCCCCCTCCCACCCCCGTCAATGCTAATTAGAGAGCTTAATTAACGAACATGAGCAAGGCTCCCAAGGGGACCCCCATCCCGGCATCTCCCAGTCCCGTAGCGGGACCATCGTCCCCAAGCATGTCCCCCCCTCCTCAAGCTCGCTCCCTCTTTGTTCTCCCTAATTAGCGTGAAATTACCCAGCATGCTCGTTGCTGCCGGCTCCGAGCAATGGAGGCGAGCAACCAACTCCCCTGACCCCCCACCTATGGGTGCTGCACTCCAGCACCCCCTTAATTTGCACCCAGCAGCCCCCCCCCCTCAGCGTGGGTCATCCCCGGTGCCAAAACTGGGTGTGGAGGGTTTCCTCAGGGAAACTGAGGCATGGGGGCTCAGGGACACCCCCCAAATCCCCGCGGTGACCTGTGTCCGGTGAGTGGGTGCCACCTGGTGCAGGATCCGGCCGGTGCAGGATCCGGGCCCCTGGGACTGCTGGATGATTTGGGTACCAACAAGTGGCCTGCCCCTG
>NW_008794457.1:399954-400429 GCF_000699145.1 Aptenodytes forsteri | reverse complement strand
TCCTCCTCCTCCTCCTCCTCCCTTCGCTGCCTGAACCATCCGAGTGGAACAGTCCGGCATTAACCCCTGCCAGCGCAGCAGTGCCGGGCGAGCACGCACAAGTGGTCCCCCCCTGCAGCAGCCCCAACGTGTGTCCCAGGGAGCACCCACGCTGGACCTCGCCCACGGGTCTCCGTCACCTCTCGCACTGCCCCTCCTTCCTCCCAGGCTGCTCGCTTGGGCAGCAGCATGGCCCTGGCCACTGGGCATCAGTAGGGTTCAGTGTTAACGACCTCCTGCCTGGCCAGGCCAGCTCTACCGTGGGTTGTTTTGGCTGTGGCACCGGGTGCCAAAGGGACCCCGGCTCCCAACCTCGCATGCCCCGGCACAAGTCAGCCTCCCTCCAGCCCTGCCGCGAGCTCGGCATTGCTCAGCCTGGTCCCCTCCTGGTCCCGCGCCCGGGGCTTGGGGGTCCAGCCCTGGTCCTGGCGGGACC
>NW_008794457.1:399650-399933 GCF_000699145.1 Aptenodytes forsteri | reverse complement strand
ACCAGCTGGGGACCAGGTTCCTTTCCCAGCTGGAAAAATCCCCTATAGAAGGCAGTAACCTAGGAAACGGGATGGGGCCATCCCCAGGGATCCTTAGGAGCCAGACTGCTCCATGCCGGTGACGCCCCGGTCCCCAAAGCCCCACCGTCCGGGGGGATCCGGCCCCATCCATCCCATCAGGGACAGCCCAGAGGGGCCATCCCGCAGCGACTGCGCCCCAGCATCCCCCTCCAGCCACCGCAACCACCACCACGGCCTGTCCGGGTGCCACCGGGATGGCTTT
>NW_008794457.1:398757-399017 GCF_000699145.1 Aptenodytes forsteri | reverse complement strand
CGCCCCTCCAGGCTCCGCCCCCGGTCCCGGTTCCCCCCACCACCACCACCCCGGGCTGCCTCCTCCGTCCCTCCGGGCCCGGCCTCGCCCGGCCCAGCCCAGCCAGAGCCACAACCGGCCGCCCTGGAAGAGGCTTCCTGCCTGCATATCATTAGGCTTCAGAGTGAACGCCCCGCGGCGACTGAAGGCGGCAGCAGCCTCTCGCCGAGCTGCTGTCCCAGGCTGTCCCTAGGCTCAGGCAGGCGGCTCCCCCCCCCCCT
>NW_008794457.1:393016-398682 GCF_000699145.1 Aptenodytes forsteri | reverse complement strand
CTGCAGGCACCTCCACCCCCACAGCCTCCTTTGTTGGGCCATAAAAAAATGAGTAATTGCTGCAAATAAAAGGGCATTAAAAAAAACAACGCGAGCAGCAAAGAGCCGTGCTTTTAGCCAATCAATTAAAAGGCAGAGCGAGGGGATTAGCTCACTGAAATATTAATTTTTAATAAGGTTGTGTCTGAGCTCCTCCAAAGCCCCACGAGGCCCCGCTCTGTGGGCTGGCCGCAGGGGCTGGGCTGCAGGGGCCTGGGCTGGGGGGGTCAGCACCCATAGGTGAACACCCCTGCACCTCCACAGGGTGAGCAACCTCCACCCACGGGTGAGCAGCCCAGCACCCATGGGTGAGCACCCCTGTACCTCCCCAGGGCGAGCACCCAGCACCCACAGGTGAGCAGCCCAGCACCCATGGGTGAGCACCCCTGCACCTCCCCAGGGCGAGCACCCAGCACCCATAGGTGAACACCCCTGCACCTCCACAGGGCGAGCACCCTGCACCCACAGGTGAGCAGCCCAGCACCCATAGGTGAACACCCCTGCACCTCCGCAGGGCGAGCACCCTGCACCCACAGGTGAGCAGCCCAGCGCCCATGGGTGAGCATCCCTGCACCTCCCCAGGGCAAGCACCCTGCACCCACGGGTGAGCAACCCAGCACCCATAGGTGAGCACCCCTGCACCTCCCCAGGGAGAGCACCCTGCACCCACGGGTGAGCACCCACAGGTGCGCACCTCTGCCTGCCCGGCCACAGCCCTGCAGACGCAGGCACCTCTATGGCCATGAGCCGCTCCGCAGCCCCCGCTTCTCACTTCACGGGCACGGGGACGGGCTTTACCCATGAGCCGGGCTCGTCCCCAGGTGTGGGGACAGCGATGGCAGCGGGATGACGCCAGCAGCCACACATCCAGCCCCGCATGCGGCTTGCAGAGAAACACCGTGTCTCCCCGATGCTGTCCCCCTGCCGTCCCCTCCATCCTTGCTCCTGCATGAGGACAGAGCAGCGGCCCAAGCCACCACCAGAGCCTGGGCCCCTCTGGGCTCTGTATTTATAATAAAAAAATCATATACAAATACATACATATATATAACATATATATAAAAATGTGGGCAGGAGCGTGTGGCTGGCTGCAGGGCTTGGTGTCCCTCTCTGCCCTGCGCTTCCTCCTCCTGGGCTGCTCAGTGATGCTGGCTTTGGTGGCCACATCCATGTCCCAGGAAAGGCCAGTGGCCGAGGGGCATCAGATACTGTCCAAGAGGCAGCGGGCTTGGAGCATCCCCGGGCAAATTCCGCCCCACCGCTCCGTGCCTCAGTTTCCCCATCTACATGAGGGTCACTGCATGGCCGGGCCCCGCGGTGACAGTGGGGTGAGGTGTGGGGGGAGGGCACCCGCCATGGGATGTCCCCGCGGCGGTGGCACCTGGCCCTGGGCTCTAGGGCACCTGGATCTGCAGGTCCTCATCCTCATCGGGGTCGCTGGTGCCGTCCCCGGTGTCGTCGGGGCCGAAGCGGGTGCTGCGCATCTTGCCAAAAAGCGGGGTGCTCTGCTGCCGCCGCAACCTGCCAAGGGAGAGCTGCCGGGGTGGGGGGTGGCAGGGCGCAGCCCCGGGGGGATGCCAAAGCCGAGCCCGTCCCCCCGCACCCCTACAGCATGGCTGCACTCTGGTGTGACTCCATTTCTGCAGCTCCCACCAAGCTCTGGGTGCAGGATCAGCCCCCCCATCCCGGGGCCGACCCTCTGGCGCGGGGCTGGGGAGTCCCAGATGATGCTCGGCACAAGCAAGGCACAAGCTAAAACCCTCCAGGGCCAGACACTGCCACGCCGGGCATCTCGGACCCAGCCGAGAGTGCAGAGCAGGGAGGAGTCGTCCCCCTAAAATTGGGATCACCCAAAAAAACCCCAAGAGTCCCCATTCCCGGAAGCCTGTGGTGGTTTTAGCTCCTCACTCGCCCTCGCGTGAAAATTCATCAACATAAATTTATAAAGCAAACTTGAAATCAGAAGGCCCAGGACCTGGTCAGATCCGACCAGTTTGCTGCGTTTTACTGGAAAGCATGAATTATTTAAGGATGAGTGCACGGGGAGGCTGGAGAGGGGGAAGACGAAGCCTCCATTATTCCTCCATGATTTAATGAAGATGTCCCAATAAAATAAAGGAAGATTATAAACACAACCCCCCCAGCGCCTCCCGGAGACGCGGCATCGATCTCTCAAGGCCATTTCAGCTCTTTACTGCTGGAGAGGCGAGGCGAGGCCAGGGAAAGTTTTTAAGGGCAATAAAACCCACCTCCCTCCTCCCCAAACCGGCGTGGGATGCTCGGAGCCTGCCCTGGCCCTGGGTACCAGCAGGTCAAACCCCAAGCGGCGTGAAACTGGGCTGTACTGGTCTGTGGGCAGCCTTGTGCCGGTTTAACTGGGAGGTGAATGCCATCCAGCTTGCAGCGGGGTGAAGGCTGCTCCAAGGATGGCTGCACACCCTCCAAGGACGTTGGAGGCGCTTTGGCCCCGCTTAGCCCGGGGTTCAACCAGGGAGATGCCGGTTGAGGGATGGTGGCAAGGAGAACGTCATCCCACCCTTGGGTCCTTGCTGGTCCCCACCATGGCCCACCCCAGTCCCCCACTCACCGGGACTGCAGATGCTCCAGCTGCACCTGGAAGCTCTCGCTCTGCTCCGTCTGCTCATCCAGCGACCGCTGCAGCTTCCGCGTCTGGTTGTGGGCCTCATCCAGCTGCGGCATGGGATGGGATAGGATGGGATGGGATGGGATGGGGCAGGGCTGTCGGCAGCCACAGAGGGAGCGGAGCTGCCCACCCTGACCCCCTCCACCAGCACAAGCTTCCCCACCTCGTCCTCGGCTTGGGCCAGCTCCTTCTTCAGCTCCTCCACCCTCAGGCGCAGCTTCTTCACCTCGCCCTCGTGCTGCTCCACGCGGCGGTTGGCATGGGCCAGCTCAGCCATCTTCTCCTGGTACTGCTTCTTCAGCTTGGTGTGGATGTGCTTCAGGTCGGCCAGCTCCTGCAGTGGGCATGGGGTGGGGGGCTGAGCGGGTGAGAGCCACCCCCACTGTCGGGTGCCCCCTTCTCCCTCCCCAGGGACCTCTCCCACCACCTCACCCCATGATGGAGGAGCTGATGGAGGAAGGACAGGGTGACCACCATCCCCTACATGAAGGGTGGTGGCAGAGTTTGGGCTTGAGGAGGTCCTGGGGGATGCCGAGCCACCGCTGAAGTGACAGGGTCACCCAGGGAAGGGGTGGTGGGGGACAGGACCACCCCCATGGCACCTTGTTCTTCTCGAAGAGCTCGGCCTGGATGGTTTTGAGGTCGGTGTCCAGGGCGCTGGCCGTCTGGCGCCGCTTGCGAGCCAGCACCTCCTCCAGGTCCTCGATCTGCGCCCGCAGCTTCTTGTTCTCCCGCTCCAGGTTGAGCTTCTCTGTCTCCAGCCGCTCCCGCCGGCCCCACTCGGCCGCATTCTCCGCCTGCAGCCGCTCCATCTGGGACAGGGACATGGGGTGGCCGGGGGGCAGTGGGGACCCCCCTCACCACTCCCTTCGCCCCCCGCATTGGGGTTTGGCCTTACCTCTGCGCGCAGCTCGGCCAGCTTCTTGTCCATGCTGGAGCGAGCACCCAGCTCGTCCTCCAGGTCCTCAGAGATGCGCCCCAGCTCGTCCTGGTGGATCTCCTTCAGGATGTTGAGCTGTGGGGGGGACACAGCACCCAAGGCGGGCAGCGAGCACCCACCTTGCACCACCCAAGCCCTGCCTGCACCCATCCACCCAACCTCTGTGGACGGACCAACTGGCTCTATAGCACTAATTAGGACCCTTAATGAGCACCCTGGAGTTGGGGAGGTGGCTGTAGGTCACCATGTCCAACCATCAGGGCACGCCACCCCCCAGGGCACAGGCCACCCCCCCGGGGCACCCCTGATCCCCAGGCACCTCGCTCACCTGCTTCATCACCTCCTGCTTGCTCTTGTTGAGCTCTTCATACTTGATCTTCCACTGGCTGAGCTCGCCCTCCAGCTTCTCAATGCTCTTGCTGAGCGCCAGCTTGTCCCTGGGGAGAGGCAACGCTGGTGACAGCCGGCAGGACCCCATGGGACGTCCCATCCCAGTGGGGACTGGGCTGGGCTCGGCTGGCACCCCACGAGGATGACGCCCTGAGCACTCACTCCCGCTCCTTGAGCAGCACTTTTTGGGACTCATCCAGCCTCAGCTTCAGGGCGGTGACTTTGGTGGCATCCTCCTCCATGACGCTGACATCCTCCCAGAGCAGGCGGCTCCGTTCCTGGCGGGTGAAGGAGGCCCGGGGGCCCCGCTGCTCCCAGCTCTCGTCCTGCTTGCTCGTCAAGATGTTCTCCATCAGCTCCAGCTCCTGTGGCGCCGTGGGTGGCCCAGCACAGGGGACAGGGAGTCACCCGTGGGTGAGGGGGCAGCCCTGGCTTCCCACCCCCTACAGCACCCAGCCTTCACCCCATAACCAAGAGCATCCCTCCAGCCAAACCCAGCAGCATCCCTCCCTCCAGTCCCCAGGGACCCCCCCGAGACTGGTGGAGAGGGACCCGTCCCCCGAGGGGAGCTCCCATATACCACCACGCTCTGCTGCCGGCTCCCCGCCTCGCTGGAAATTTGGGATGAGGTAATACCGATTTATTACACCGACCTCGCCGCAACTGCCACGCGGGTGATCTTCTACCAGGCTCTGCAAAGCGCGCGGTAAATGAGCTGCAGGGGTTTTCTGGGGATGGGACGTCCCCGGGGACCAAGCGGGGAGCCCGCGGGGGATGCTCAGATTAGGCTCAGATTTGCCACTCAGCAGCCGTGCCGTCAGGTGGACTGAACCAGCATGGCACGGCACCCCGAGCGGTGACTTCTGCACCGTGACAGAGCTGATGGCAGCAGAGAGGGGATGGCCGGAAGAGCTGGGAGCATCCCTGGGGTGGTTCCGGTGTCCCCTCCTTCCTCCTCCTTCTCCCTAAAGCACAGACCTCTGCCAGAAGCCTGTACGGACACCCTGGCATTCGAGACGTTGCTGGGAGATGCCACCAGCACTGCCGAAGCCACTGTCCCCTGTACCAGCACACCGGCTTTTGCCTAATGCCTCCAAAGGGAAAGCCCTGAGAAAGGGACCAGAGCCGGAGCCAAGGTGATCCCACTGCATGGGGCTATGGGGGTCCTGGACCCCCCCATGACACTGCTCTGAGAGGGGTCTGACCCCACCACGCTGCTCCAAGAGGTCTGACCCCCGAGGCTGCTTTGAGAGGGGCCTGTCCCCCCCACGCTGCTCTGAGAAGGGTCTGAGCCCAAAATCCTGCTCCAAGAGGGGTCTGACCCCGTGACACGACTCTGAGAGGCGTCTGACTCCATCATGCTGCTCCGAGAGGGGTTTAAGCCCAAAATATTGCTCCAAGAAGGGAATGGCCTCCCCATGTTGCTCCAAGACAGGTCTGACCCCACGACACTGCTCCGACAGGGGTCCATCCCCTCCATGCTGCTCTGAGGGGACTGACCCCCCCATGCTGCTCCGAGAGGGGTCTGCTCCCCCACGCTGCCCGCCTTTGGGGGGCAGGGAGTGACCCCGTGGGCACCTGCAGGCAGTGGTGGTTTCAGGGCGCAGGCGGGCAGCTGCTGGGGGTGAGGAGCCCCCCCACGGCACCCCGCCA
>NW_008794457.1:390740-392459 GCF_000699145.1 Aptenodytes forsteri | reverse complement strand
GTCTCCCCTAGGGCATGGCCGTCACTGTCGGGGCGGCGCCTCCGCCTGGGGACCTGCAGGAGAGAGAAGGGTCAAGGGATTCCGGGGGGCTGCAGGAGGTGGCTGGAGGGGCCCAGAGGGAAGGGGCACGGCCCCTGCTTTGGCGGCCGGCACACTGAGCCATGAGGTCCCTGGCATGGACCCTGCTCAGGTCCCTGGCGAGGACTCTGGCGATGTCCCCAGCCAGGTCCGTAATGATGAACCCCAGTGACGTCCTTGGTGATGACTGCAGCAAGGAGCCAAGTGATGGCCCCAGCCAGGTCCCCAGCGAAGACCCCAGTGAGGTCCCCAGCAAGGACCCTGGCAAGGTCCCCAGTGAGGACCCCGGCGAGGTCCCTGTTGACGGCCCCAGCAGGATCCCCAGGGAAGACCCCGGCGAGGTCCCCAGTGAGGACTGCAGCCCAGTGCCCAGCCACTGGCACCCTGTCCCAGCCTGGCACTGCAGCAGGCACCAGCCTGGCCTGGGGCACCTCTGCCAGCGCACTGGAGGCAACAATGTCTACATGTCATCCAGATAATGTCATCCACATGAGGTCATCTGGATGACATCATCTGCAGGCCTCCAAGACCATCCCTGGTGCTGTGGCGGGGGGACCCGGCTGCACCCCGACAACTCCGGCGAGGGTTAAAGCCCGGATCCGGCGCCAGCAAGGCAGGAACGGCTCCGGAAGAAGAGCCAGAGCTGCGGAACCTGCGTGGCGGCAGGATGCGTGCAGATGCGTGCCGAGGCGGCCGGATGCCCTCTCCAGTGATGCGGCAACAAAGGGCCGGCACTGACCACCTACGTCCCGGCAAGGACCTCACATCCCGGCTCGGCCAGGCGAGTAAACCGCCCCAGGAAACCTTAATGGGAGGCTGCTGCGCGCCCTAATGGGATAAGTACAGAGTCCGGCCGCGGCCAGCCCGCAGCCTCCCGGCAGGTTTTCGGGACGGTGCAGCCCGGACCCGCCGCCAAATCCAGCCAGGCTGTGAGAGCCGGTGCCAGAGCAGCGGGAACATCGGCCGATGGCGATTATGTGCTTTGCACAGGGCTAAAAATTAATTTCTCTGATTATATTTGCTGAAAACGGTGAAGTTTTGGTAAAACTCAGAGGCGAGCCCTGGCCTGCGCTCTCCTGCTGCCTGCATGGGCTGCTGCCCCGGGGAGGAAATCCGGGTCCTGGCAGGATCCGGCACCGGCAGAGCCCCAGCTGCTGTGCAGCGCCCACGGGAGCACCGGCACCCGTGCAATGCCCACGGGAGCGTGGGCACCCGTGCAGAGCCCATGGGAGCAGGCATGGGGCACGGGCACCCGTGCAACACCTGCGGGAGTGCAGGCACCCACGCGATGCCCATGGGAGCACCAGCATCCCTGCAGTGCCCCCAGGAGCACTGGCACCCGTGCAGCGCCCGCGGGAGCACACGTGGAGCATCGGCACCCACGCAGCACCCACGGGGAACATGCATGGAGCCCAGGCACCCACGCAGCACCCACGGCGAGCACGCATGGATCGCGGACACCCCTGAAACACCCACGGGGAGCACACGTGGAGCACCGGCACCCGTGCAACACCCACGGCGTGCGTGCCTGGATCACGGGCACGCCCTGGAACACCCACGGAGAGCACGCGTGGAGCACCGGCCCCCGCGCAGCGCCCGCGGGAGCGCGCATGGATCGCGGCACCCCACGAGCGTCGCGGG
>NW_008794457.1:386351-389321 GCF_000699145.1 Aptenodytes forsteri | reverse complement strand
CCAGCCCGTGGCTGCGGGTGCGTGTCCTGCCTGCGTGGGGGCTTCCACGCTGCTTTTGGCACGCGGGGGGACGGGGGGAGGTTTGCTCGTGGGCGCGTGCTTGCCCGCGTGGGTTTCCAAGCGGGTTATGCTCGCGGAGGCTTCGCGCGGGTGTTTGCACGTGGGAGGCCGTGCACAGCGATGCACACACGTGTTGCATGTGGCTGCACGCTGGCATGCTTGCACACGCGTGCAGGTGGGTGTTTGCCCACGGGGGAGCTTGCTCGCGGGTGTTTCTGCAGGCGTTTTTACGTGCAGGTGGGTTGCACGCGAGTGTCTGCACCAAGGAGTGCGTGCACAGTGATGCCTGCACACACACGTGTCGCAAGTGTTTGCACACAGGCGTGCTTGCGCACAAGCGTGTTGCATGCGAGTGTTTGCACGTGAGAGGTTGCACGCTGCTGTTTGCAAGTGGTTGCGGTTGCTCATGGGCGCTTGCAGACATGCACCGGAGCATGCTTGCTTGTGGGTGTTTGCGCACGAGCATGGTGGACAGAGGGGCTTGCACAGGTGCATGCTCACACGTGGGCATGTTCACCCACAAAGCGTGAGGCATTTGTGCCTGCTGGCGCGTGGGTATTTGCACATGGGCGTCCCTGCATACATATGTGTTGCATGCAAGGGTTTGCACGTGAGGGGTTGCATGCTGCTGTTTGCACACGGTCGTCGTTGCTCGTGCATGCTTGCAGACATGCACAGGAGCATGCTAGCTTGTGGGTGTTCGCACACGAGTGTGGTGGATAGAGAGGCTTGCACAGACGCATGCTCACACGTTGGCATGCTCGCACACATTTGCATGAGCAGTTGCACACAAGCGTGCCGGCGCACAAGTGTGATGCACATGGGGCTGCAGCTGCCAGACTTCAGCTTGGCCCCCGGCTTCTTTCCAGCCTGGGCCTCTTCAGGGTTTGAGTGCTCCTGGAGCCGCTGGCGCCGTGGCTGCAGTGCCGGGGGGGCCGGTGCCGGCTGCCGGAGCAGGCCTGACCCTTCTTCCCTGTGGCTCTGGCTGCTCCCGCAGGATTGGCATCACTCTGCTCCAAATCCATGAGTTGGAAGCTGGGGCTTGGGAGGCCCGGGGGGGGGGACACACAACGACAGGACATCCCCACCCAAGGGTCCCCACGAGTGAGCGGGTCCCGGACGGCCACATAAGCACTGCCCCTGCATCCCTGCACATCCCAGTGCTGGCGCCGTCCTGCTCCCAGCCAAGCAGCAAAGCCCCAAAACACCATTTTCCCCCCAATATTCTTCCCTTTGCTGGATGCTTTTCAGCCAAAAAATTAGGAAATACAAACGGCCAAGAGGATTTGTTTCCCACGGGATGGGGAAACGATGCCACAGGACACCGACACCCTTTTCTCCCCCAGCATCAAGCAAAGCAGGGAAAAATAAATCAAAGCAAAACTGCAGATGCCCGTGCATGTTCTCTCCAAGCCCAGTATTTTTCCACTGGAAACAACCTCAAAAAGCTGGAGGCGGGGGATGCTTTGCTCTCCCACACCCTTATCCCTGCGTTTTGCGCTGGGGAAGCCCGAACCGTCGGCTTCGCTTGCAGCCGGTAAAGTGATTTTGCAGGCGGTTTGGCCAGAGCTGCTGGTGCATGCTGGCGGGTTGGGGTTTTAACCCACTCCCGGCATTAAAACCGGGCTTAGAAAGCCGGCAGAGTTTTTTCCAAGTGTGTCTTCACTGTTTGCTTGGATGTGAGCATCTCGGTGACACCAGCAGGTTCAAGGATGCATCGCAGCATCCTGGGATCTGTGGGTTTTTGCCCTTGCAAAAATCAAACCTCCTTCGCCCAGGGCATGTCACCTAAGGATGTGGACAGTGACCCATCTCTGTGGTCCATGGACCATCCTCCTGGCACCCTCCTCCTCCTCCAGCTCTGGATTTCCAGCCTGACCTAGGGTGCCTGGCCATGCCCAGCAGACCCCCTTAAATCTATCCCCAAAGGGCTCCCATCTTCGGGGTGGGTCAGACGGAGGCAGGTTGTTGCCCTGCGCTGTGAGCTGAGACCTGGAGACTTGTTGCATGAGGGGCTGCAGGCGCTGGGCAAGCACAGAGCGGCATTGCTGCCCCGTGGCGGGCACCGGTGTAGCTGAGCTGTCCCCCCTCCCTCCGCCTCTGCACGTGGCCACGTCCCTGCTGCTGGACCCAGCAGCCTCTGGAGCACAAGGCGAAGCCTTTTGGGGCAAAACTAACCATTTTGGGGGGGAAAAAAAAAAAGACCTTTTTTCCTTTGGCTGGGCTGGCTGGCATCTCTGGGGAGCTGTGCTGTCACGGCTGGGCGCGTTGTGGAGGATGCTGGCTCCGTCCCGGCAGTAGCATCAAACTGTAGTATCATGGAATCACAGAATATCTTGAGTTGGAAGGGACCCATGAGGATCATCAAGTCCAACTCCCCGCTCCTCGCAGGACTACCTAGAACCAAACCGTATGGCTAAGGCTCCTCGCAGGACTACCTAAAACCAAACCGTATGGCTAAGAGACGCTCCTTGAACTCTGACAGGCTTGGTGCCGTGACCACTTCCCTGGGGAGCCTGTTCCAGTGACCGACCCCCACTCAGTGAAGAACCTTTTCCTAATGTCCAATCTGAACTTCACCTGACGCAGCTTCATTCCATTTCCTCATGTCCTATCGCTGGTCACCAGAGAGAGGAGATCAGCACCTCCCCCTCCGCTGCCCCCCTTGAGGAAGGTGTAGGCTGCGATGAGGTTCCCCCTCAGCGATGAGGTCAGCCCTCAGCGATGAGGTCACCTGTCAGTGATGAGGTCCCCCCTCAGCCTTCTCTTCTCCAAGCTGAACAAGCCAAGTGACCTCAGCCGCCCCTCGTAAGTCTTGCCCTCGAGACCCTTCACCGTCTTGGTCGCCCTCCTCCGGACACTCGAATAGTTTGATGTCCTTCTTGTATTGAGGCACCCAAAACTGCACAC
>NW_008794457.1:372762-386099 GCF_000699145.1 Aptenodytes forsteri | reverse complement strand
TAAGGCCTCTCTACCCTCGAGGGAGTCCACAGCTCCTCCTAGTTTAGTATCGTCAGCAAACTTACTTAATGCACATTCGATTCCTGCTTCCAGATCATTTATAAAAACATTAAAGAGCACTGGCCCTAAAATTGAGCCCTGGGGAACCCCACTGCTGACTGGCCACCAGCCTGATGTGACCCCATTTACTGCAACTCTTTGAGCCCAACCCGTCAGCCAATTGCTCACCCAACGTATGATGGACTTGTCTAGCTGTGTGCTGGACATTTTGTCCAGAAGGATAGTGTGAGAGACAGTATCAAAAGCTTTGCTAAAATCCAAACCCACCACATTACTGGCTTCCCTTGGTCAACTAGATGGGTGACCTTGTCGTAAAAGGCAATTAAGTTGGTTAAGCGGGCCTTTCCCCTTGTGAACCCGTGCTGGCTATGGCCAATGACTGCAGTGTCTCTCAAGTGCTTTTCAGTAACTCCCAGAATTACCTTCTCCATCATTTTACCAGCACTGAAGTGAAACTGACAGGTCTGTAATTACCAGGGTCTTCCTTCTTACCCTGCTTGAAAATGGGGACAACATTTGCCAGCTTCCAGTCAACTGGGACCTCTCCAGACTCCCAAGACCGTTGAAAAATAACGGAGAGAGGTCCCGTGATGACACCGGCCAGCTCTTTCAGTACCCTGGGATGAATCCCATCAGGCCCCATAGCCTTATGCGCATCCAGCTGGAGCAGCAAGTCTTGAACACGTTCAGGGTCAGCTGGGAGTTTATCTCATCCCCTCAGTCATGGTCTTCCAACACAGGACTCCGGGGGTCCCAGGGCCCATCATCAGTGTTGACGACAGAGGTGAAGGCGGCATTAAACATCTCCGCTTTGTCTATGTCCCTATTTGTGAGGTGACCGACCTCATCAAGCAACAGACCAATGTTATCTCCGATCCTCCTTTCGCTATTAACACATTTAAAAAAGCCCTTTTTGTTGTCCTTCACAGTGCTGGCCAGCCTGAATGCTAATCGAGCTTTGGCTGCACGCATTTTCTCCCTACAGTGGTGAAGAGCACCTCCGTAGTCCTCCCGTGTTGCCTGTCCTTGCTCCCAGTGTCCGTATGCTTTCCTTTTCCACCTGAGTCCTAGCAGCAGATCCCTGCTCAGCCATGACGGCCTTCTGCCCCGCTGGCTTGACGTCCCACACTTACCAAACTGTGCCGTGTCGATGCTCTGCTTGGAGCCCAGCTCCTGCCCCAGTGCCACCGCCGTGGTGCCGGTGCTGCTGCAGCAGCCGGCCAGGCTTTTCAGCACGGGAGAGCAGGGGTTGCCGGTGAGCCAGTGGCGGGGAGAAGCTCATTAGAAGCAGAAGGTTAATTATATCAGACATGCCCGGGGAGCAGGTTGTCTTTGGGCCATGACAAATCCAGCCGTCTGCCGTGTCCCTGGGGTTTGGCGGTGCCGGGGATGCTCTCTCCCCCTGCTGCGGTCCCTCACTGGGCTGCGAAAAAGAGTAAGCAAAAGGAAATGTAAAAATTAAATTGATTTAATCTGCTCATCTGCATATGAACACTTCCTTTTCTGCTGCCCCAACAGTCGCGCAGGCAGAGCCGGAGCAGCCGACGCAACCGTGGTGGTGCTGACACCAAGAGCTGCCCCGTGCCCAAGGTAGGGGCTTTGCTGGAGCAAGGGGGGGATGTGGGGGACGGGCACGGTGCTGGGGGCTCGCCAGGGTGCCAAGCTGCTCCCCACGAAGGCAAAACCCATCTGAAACGATATCCGCGCCCTGCCATTTCTGGAGGGCTCGGCAAGGCAACAATGCCCTCTCCCACTTGGCGGTGGCAGGGATGGCATTCGGCATTGCCGGGCTGCGCTGGGTGGCAGGGGAGGTCGGGGCCAGCACCCGCATCGGGTGCCCCAGGGTTCTGAGGGTTACGTCAGTGAGAAGTAAAAGCGTTATTTATTGCAAATCGTCCTAAAGGGGATGCGGTGGCTGTCCCTCGCTGGGGGTCAGAGGGCAGCCCATGCAGGCAGCTGCCCAGTGCACTGCCCACTGCGCTGCTGCTCCTGCCCCAGGAGGCTCCAGCTGCACGGGCCATCGCCAGCCTCAGCGCCTCGAAGCATCAATCCCATCGCTGCATCCACAGTAAAAACCATATGTGCATTGGGGTTGCACCCCGGCACTGCTGGACTCGCAGCCTCTCTCTCCCTGGCTGCTTTGGTGCCGAAGGGGGGGATGTGGGGGACGGGCACGGTGCTGGGGGCTCGCCAGGGTGCCAAGCTGCTCCCCACGAAGGCAAAACCCATCTGAAACGATATCCGCGCCCTGCCATTTCTGGAGGGCTCGGCAAGGCAACAATGCCCTCTCCCACTTGGCGGTGGCAGGGATGGCATTCGGCATTGCCGGGCTGCGCTGGGTGGCAGGGGAGGTCGGGGCCAGCACCCGCATCGGGTGCCCCAGGGTTCTGAGGGTTACGTCAGTGAGAAGTAAAAGCGTTATTTATTGCAAATCGTCCTAAAGGGGATGCGGTGGCTGTCCCTCGCTGGGGGTCAGAGGGCAGCCCATGCAGGCAGCTGCCCAGTGCACTGCCCACTGCGCTGCTGCTCCTGCCCCAGGAGGCTCCAGCTGCACGGGCCATCGCCAGCCTCAGCGCCTCGAAGCATCAATCCCATCGCTGCATCCACAGTAAAAACCATATGTGCATTGGGGTTGCACCCCGGCACTGCTGGACTCGCAGCCTCTCTCTCCCTGGCTGCTTTTGGTGCCGGCGGTGTTACTGCAGCGGGCGTTGCTGTGAGCGGCACTGGGTGCGGTGTTGCAACGGATGCAAATCTTGCTGCCAGCCGCCTTCCCCCCGCCCTGCATCGGGGATGCTTCCTCCTCCCCAGCTCGTCGCTGGGCCGCTGCCAGCAAGCCCCAGCACCACAGTAGAGCATACTGGCGACCCTTCTGGCTTGCAGGCTGCTTGCCGGGGATTTGCAACCATGGACTGGGATGGCAAGTGAGGTCCAAGTCCCGGTTGTTGGGGGGGGGAAGCAGAAGCCTTGCCCCCACGGTTTTACAACCTTAATGGTAAAATGGATGCGAAGGGCATCCTGCACCCTGATTGCTGCGGCAAACACCCTCCTCCTCACCCTCCACTTGTGTCCGCTGCCAGTGCAGCCGCTTGGTGCTTCTGGGCTGGGGCTTTGCTGCCGCAATGGCTTCGGTGGGGCTTGGCTGCTGGGGGTGGGGGGAAGCCACCAGGACCCCATCCTTGTCCTGCACCCGGCGTGTGGGAGAGGGCTGAGGTTCTGGGGGACGTGGGTGGGGGCTCCGGGGAGCTGCCCAGATCCCGGGTGCCTTTTGCAGAGGAGGACCATGGCAGTGCCCACCCCACTGTTTATTGCCCTCGTCCTCTGCCTCACCACCTCTGTCCTGTGGGCTCAAGGTAAGGAGGTCTCCCTCTCCCATCCTGGTGTTGGGCTGGGTGCTTTTGGGGCCGTTTGGGGCTCCCCAGGCTGGGGCGGGATGGGGAGTGAGGCAAGGTGCCGTACGCCGAGGCTCAGCTCCCGAAATGGCTCCGTCAGAGCTGGAGCTGGAGAGTGACATGGACATCCTGGAGAAGGAGCTGCAGCAGGGTTGCAGCAGCGCCCTCCATGCCAGGGAGAGGTGAGCGCTGTCTCCCACCCCGCTGTCTCCCAGACTCCCCACATCCCCCCAGACCCACAGGGGCTGAATCCTGCTGCACCCTGCCCCAAACACCCTCCCTGTGCAGGTTAAACCGGCTGGAAAAGCAGCTGGTCTGCTGCGAGAAATACAACTTCACGGGCAGCATGATCGAGACCTACATGTTCAAGTTCATGGCCAAGCACTTCAGAGGGTTGAACATCAGCAGCAGGATGGTCGGTCCCCCCAACGCTGCTGGGGCTATTTCCAGGGGATGCCGGTACCCCCCTGGCCCCCTCTGTCCCTCCACCCCCAGTGGGAGGTGCCGGGGGATGCTGGGGTGGCTTACGCTTGCCCACACTGGGTTTCCATCATCCTCCAAGGATGCTTTACACCAGCAAAGCCTCCTGAGATGCGGCTCTGCCGGGGTGCTGCAGGCAGCTGGGGCTGCGGGTCCCCAGCACTGTCGCTGGGATAAATCCAGGGGCTTCTAAAGCCAGGGGGTGTTCTGCAGCTGAGAGCCAGGACTTCTGTTCTGAAGCTCTTCTGATTTATGAAAAGGGAAGCCCTGGCCCCCACCTCCCTGCGGTGGGAAGGGAGAAGGAAACCACGGCAGGGAGCGCACAGGGCAACTTCCCCGTCCCGGTGCAAGGGGGTTGCGCAGCGGCACTGAAGCACTTCCCCCGGCCGCAGGGCTGCCCTGCCGGGGAGGTCCAACCGCTCCGGCCTGAGGTCCCTTCCTGCAGGACAAGGCAGGTTTTGCAGGCAGGGCTACCTGCCTGCCAGCTGGGAGCCCTGGCTTGGGACCTGGGAGCAGAGACTGTCTGGGGGAGCCCACCAAGGTGTGAAATCCCACTGGGAAAGCGTCCAGGTGCGATGCCGTCTGCCCCGTGCTCGCCCCATGGCGGGGCTGGCGGGACAGGTGTGCCCACCCATGGGTGATGGGCCCCCCCACTCACAGCCCTCCTGTGTGCAATGGGCTGGGAGGGCTCCGATGTCGAGACGGGAGTGGCTACCGTATCTGCGTGTCTGCAGGCACCGCGGCAGAGCTGGAGCTGCTGCCGGGGCTGGGGGGTGCCGCGAGACCACGCCGATAACTGGGGTGGCTGTGCTAGGAGGGGCAGCCGGGGCAGCACCCTGACCCCACCCCGAGCCAGCCGAGCATGTGGCCACCAAACCCATCTCTCCCCTGCCCGCCGGCGCAGGATGTGAAGCTGAGTGGTGGCAGGAGGCTCGGACGCACCATGAACTTCCCGGCGGAGCTTGTGGAGGGCGTCCAGGCGCAGGGGGTGGAGCAGAAGCTGGTCTGCATCTACATCCACAACTCCTGCATCTTCCAGGTGAGCCACAGGTCCTCACACAGACCCCCAGAGCACCCTCAGCCAGCAGCATGCCTGCCCCATCACCCACCCCCTGCTGAGATGCTCGGGGCAGGCGGGATGTCCTGGGGATCCGGGACTCTCCCCACAGGCACCCTGACTCTTGCAGGATGCCCACAACAGCTCCGTGCTGAACAACTACGTGCTGGGAGCCTTCCTGCAGAGCGGGCATGTGGCCGGGCTCAGCCGCCCCGTGAAGATCCAGTTCTGGCATGACAGAGTGCTGGTGAGCAGGGCTCCACTGCGGGCATGAGCCAGGGGGGTCCCCAGCACCAGCATTTCCCCTGGAGCTGGGGAAAGATGAAGTGTCCCCTCTTTGCATTGGGACCAGAAGGTTTCTGGGGTCCCCGGGGAGCGGAGAGCATCCCCAGCTCTCCCCCTCTGTCGCCTTTCCACCAGGATACCTCCAATGCCACCTGCGTCTTCTGGCAGCCCGGAGCCGGTAAGTGTGGCCGCGGCCAGGACGGGGGCAATGCCAGCTCGGTGCCACCCCGAAGGCATTGCCTCTCTGCCTCCTGGGCAGCCCTGGCAGGGCTCAACGTCCCCTCATTCTCCCCATCCCCTGGCCACTGTGCCACCCTCCGATGACGGCTCTTTGGCAGGCGCGGGCAATGCAGGCAGCTGGAGCAGGAAGGGCTGCAAGACCACACACAGGGAGGGCACCGTTATCTGCCACTGCAACCACCTCACCTACTTCGCCGTCCTGCTGGTCCACAGCCCTCCTTCCTTCTTCCTCCTTCCTTCCTTCCTTCTTCCTCCTACTCCCATGCTCCTTTCTCCTTCTCTCCTTTCTGCTTCCTCCTTCCTTCCCTCTCTCCTTCTTCCTTCTTTCCTCCTCCCCTCTTCCTCCTTCCCTTGTTCCCTCCTTGCCTCTTCCTTGCTCCCTCTTCCTCCTTTCTCCTTCCCCATTTCCCTCCTTCCTGCTTCCTTCTTCCCTCCTTCCGCCTTCCCTCCTTCCATCTTCCTCTTTCCATCTTCCTCTTTTCTCCTTCCCTCCATCCTTCTTCCTCCTCCCTGGAGGTGTGGGTGTAGGTGGGTGTGGGGGTACAGGTTGTAGGGGGGGTGTCCTGCAGGAGAGGGTGGCCAGGGGGGTGGTTTTGCAAGGGCCCCCCACTTTCCCAGCGGGCGGGTGCTGCCACCGGACCTGCCCCGACTCACCCCCTCGCTCCCTGCTCCCGGCAGCTCCCGGCGGGTACCCTGAGCCCAGCCCAGCTGGCATCGCTCACCCACATCAGCACCATCGGCTGCTCCCTCTCGGCTGCCGCCACCCTCTGCACCCTCCTGCTCTGCTGCTTCTCCAGGTAGAGCCGAGCTGTGCCATGCTGTGCCATGCCATGCTACGCATGCCATCTTGGGCCATGCCATGCTGTGCCATGCCATGCCATGCCATGCATACCACATTGGGCTGTGCCGTGCCCTGCCATGCCATGCCATGCATACCACCTTGGGCTGTGCTGTGCCCGCCCTGCCATGCCATGCCATGCATACCACGCTGGGCTGTGCCATGCCATGTCGTGCCGTGCCATGCCATGATTCACCATGCCATGCCACACTGTGCCATGCAGTCCCATGCCATCCGGCGGGCACCCACCAGCACCCCCTGCCCTCCCCCCTCTTGCAGGCAGCGGCTGAGGGACAACACGACCAGGATCCACATGCACCTCCTGGCCGCGCTGCTCCTGCTCAACTGCAGCTTCCTGCTGAGCACGCCGCTGGCCACTGGCACCGAGGGGCTCTGCCGGGTCGCCGCCGCCCTGCTGCATGCCAGCCTTCTTTGTGCCCTGGCGTGGATGGCCGCTGAGGCCTTCCACCTCCTCCTCCTCCTCGTCAAGGTCTACAACATCTACATCCAGCACTACCTCCTCAAGCTCTGCCTCTTCGCTTGGGGTGAGTGGGCACTCGCCCGGCCCTGCCTGCCCGTGCCTGCCCACGGCACGGCTGCCCCGGCACAGCCCCACACAGCCTGTCCTGGGGCCCGCAGGTCTGCCCACGCTGGCCGTGGCGGCTGCATTTGTCTTCAAGGGAGATACATATGGGTACCACACCATCAGCACCTCTGAAGGCTACAGGAACGCAACTATGTGAGTGTAGGGGGCTGCCAGCTCCCCGGGCATCCTGGGCACCCTGTAGACCCCTGGCACCCCTGGCGTGCCATGCACCCCAGGCACCCCGGGCACAGCATGGACCCCGGGCACAGCATGCACCCCGGGCACCCTGGCACCCCAGGCACAGCATGGACTGCAGGCACAGCATTGCAGCCCAGGCACAGCATGCACCCTGAAAACCCCGGGCACAGCATGGACCCCAGGCACAACATGAACCCTGGGCATGCCAAGGCACCCTGGACACACCAGGCACCCTGGGCACTCTGAGCACACCATGCGCCTTGGGCACACCAGGCACCGTGGATGTGCAAGGCACCCTGGGCACATGGGGCACCCTGGGCACCCTGGGCACACCAGGCACCCCAGGCACACGGGGCTGACTCAGGGCTGGGGCCAGCAGGAGCCAGCCATAGCTCTGCCGGGTGCCACTTTTTGGTGAGCCCAGCTCTGCCGGCTGCCTGCCTCCATCTCGCTGCACGTGGGGGCACCCGCTGCCATGCCCCTCCCGTGCCCTGCTCCTTCTCGGGGGTGCTGGCCCTTGTCCCCAAGAGAGTCTCCTCCGCCAGGTGCTGGCTCACCAGCCCTCCGGCCCATTACGCTACCCTCTGCTATGCCAGCCTCATCCTGCTCTTCAACATGCTGGTGCTGGGGAGGGTGGCGATGATACTGCGGAGGATCCAGCGGCAGAAGGGGCAGGCGAGGAAGGACTGGGCAACGGTGCTGGGGCTCACCTGCCTGCTGGGTACGACCTGGGGCCTGGCCTTCTTCCGCTTCGGCATCTTCCTCATCCCCCAGGTCTACCTCTTCACCATCCTCAACTCCCTGCAAGGTCAGTGGGGAGCACTGGGGGGGGTTTGGGGGACGAGCACCCTGTGGGTTGGGAGCAGCGGGGTCCTCGTCACCTTCCTGCTCCTCACAGGAGCTCGGTGCACCCACGGCAGTGACCGCGTTGCCACCCACCCACAGGTCTCTTCATCTGCCTCTGGTACGCCACCGTGCACCGCCGGAGCAAGCAGGGCTCCGTCACCAACACCTCCAGATAACACGCCCCAACGCCGGGGTGAGGGGCTGCGAGGGGAGCTCAGAGGCTGCTCCCCGAGGATGCGGCGTGGCAGGATCCCCTGGGCTTGACAGCTGGTGCCATGGACGCCGCGGGTTTCTTCAGGGGAAGCATTTGGGCTGCAAAGCCAGATTTCTGGGAGGCGGGAGCTGCCTGCTGCTGGGGGGGTGCGGCTCAGGGCCCCGCGGGAGCTGCGCTCCCCTGGGGACCACAGCTGCCCCCGTGCCGGCCCAGGGCAGCCCTGCCAGCTCGCAGCAGTTAGTAACCAACACTGACTTCTTCTGCCAAAGGTGGACACTTGTCATTAAAAGCAGCCTTTAATTCCCGATGCAGGTCTCCTCCGCCGCCGGAGGAGCGGTGCAGCTCTGGCCGGGGTCCCGCAGCCGTCTGCTGCCACCTCGTCACCCCCGGCCCCACGGCGGGCAGAGCCAGCAGCCACGCTCTGCCTTGTCGTTAGCGAAGGTCCCACTAGATGGCATGAGGATTTCGAAGATGGTCCCAGCTCTGGACTGTGCACACGGCAGGGCTGGTCGGCAGCGGCGCGGGCCTCCGGTGGTGCTGGTTAGCGATGCCGGTTAGCAGTGCTGGTTAGCAGTGCCCGTTAGTGGTGCCGGTTAGTGGTGCACAGGAGCCCCCTGACAGCTGGGAGGGGATATCCAAGCTCCCTCGGGGAGCTGCCACCGGCTCATCTCACATGAGACAGGCAGAAGCGGGATCTCCCCAGCTACATTCCCCCCGATCCATTTGGTGCCGGCACGGCTGTGGGCTGGCGAGCGTGGCTGTAAGGTCGTGGCACCCCCAAACCCCCCTGATCCCGGGTTTTCACCCATGACAGCACCCCACCAAAAGCCCTCCTGCCGGCCCCAAAGCCAGCGCGGGGACGGAGGCCACCTGCAGCCCTGGGTCGGCGGGCTAACGGGAGAGCAGGGCTTCAGCTTGGCATTGGGCGGACATGCCGGGGCAGAGGAGAGGGTGGGAAGTGAGTAAGTGAACTGATAGCTCGGCTTTCCTCCTGCTCTCGCCTAGGAAGGCAGACCCTGAGCAGAGCTCTTCGATGCGACTAAACGCTTTATCGGGGTTTAAGCAGTCCAGCCTGTGGGAAATAAACAGCAAGGGCAAATTGCAGGGACTAAAACCATCAGTTGGAGGCAGCGAGGCAGCCCTGAGCCCCCGGTGCATCCCCGTACTCCAGGCTTAACCCAGAACTGCACCCACAGTTTTGCCTTTCCTGGTACCTGAGATTTTGGAGCTGGGCATCTCGCTCTCCCTGCCGGGATGCAGAGCAGCATCACACTGCAGTGATGCTGGCATGGCTGCGAATCTGCCTGTGGTGGCAGCAGGGTTCCCATCGTCCCCATGCTTGTAGCTTGTGGGGTGCACCAGCGAGGTGCCATTTGCTGGTGTTGCCCATTTCTGGTCTGGTGGCAGGGGACCGGGCATCACCGAGCAGCCTCACGGGGTGACACGCTGCCTGTCTCTGCCTTCCTGTGCCACTCTGCCGAGCGGCGTTTCCCTTTCTGGCTGCTTCCCGGGGCCTGGTTCTGGGCAGCGAAGGAAGCCGCTGGCTCTTGTTCTTTGTTCTGTGCACAAAGGGCAGCCAGCGCTGCCGAGTTTCCATCCCTCCTGCCGGTGGCCAGGACAAAAGCCCGTCCCGCCGGGGCCATGTGCCCCCGCCTTCCAGCCTGCCGGGCACCGCCGTGCCCCCGGCTCGCGGGCGCGCTCCCACCGCGTGGCGATGAGCTGTGCATGTCTCACCGCTCTGGCGGCTGACTTCAGCTATTAAATGAGAAGCCTGGGGGTTTGGTGAGGTGCCAAGCACCCGGCTTGTCCCCCATGAGCACCACCATGGGACAGTCGCATCCTGGCTGCGGCGGCTCCATCCCCCCGGTTGCTCTCAGGGTGCGCTTTATGTGCCCCTTCCTCCCCATCTCGAGATTTCGGGGCTTGCGGCATGAGTCACACCAGCTGCCGGTGCCTGTGTACGCACCAACACCGGCGCATGAATAAACCTTGTTCCGGTATCCGGTGGCGCTTGGAAAACAATCGCTTGGTGGTTGCCTCCTGGCAGCGGGAACATGGCACCCATGGGGCACGGTGGTCCCCGGTGAGCTGAGCCTGTGCTGGTGACCGGGGGGCAGAAAAGGCACTTTTCCCACCCCGCCGTGCCAGGAGTGGGGTCAAAATACTCCCCGAGGTCCCCTGGGAGCGCAGGGTGGGCTCCCACCTCCCACCACCCCCAGTGCCCCCCAGCGCCGGAGCCACCTCGCCCCAGCCCCAGGGCACCATGGGCAGGAGAAGGGGGAGCTGGCCCAGCTAACCTCCCCAAGGAGAAATAATCCTGTTTACCTTCCTCTGCACCTTATCAGGCAGGAGGCCGGTGCCGGGCTGCCGGAGGGGGTTGTGCCATCCTTTTTTTCCCCAGGAAAGGTGGCCTGGCGTCACCACGGTGCCTTCAGGCTCCAGTCCCAGCCCTAGCCCCAGAGGGAAAGCTCTGGAAATATTGCAAATCCTCCAAATTTTGGGAAACAAGCAGCCAGGGAAGAGACTAAATCCATCTAGGAATTGGTGTGTGTGTGTGTGTGTGCAGACCTCAGCTCTATTTTGGGATCCAACTTTGGGACTTGGCTGCTGGGGAGCAGATGAGCCCAGTTCCTGCATCCCGCGGGAGCATTCTCACCCAGTGCTTGTGCAGATACCCCCGGGGACCAATTTTCCCCCAGACTTCCCTGACATCATCGCGGGTTTATTTGCAAAGCTGAGCCTAACCAAATAAGTCAGGTTTATTGCTCTCTCTACAGTTGGGTTTTACAGCCCTGGCACCTGGTGAGTCACTGTTATCATTGCTGCCTGATGGAGAAACGCCGACATGGGGTGGGGGGACCCCACTCCCCATTTGATGTATATTTGATGTATGGGGGAGCGGGAGCACCCACAGCCGCCCAAGGCAGCTGCGGAGCTTCCTTGGGCTCCCCTGGGATCACCATCCTCCGAGGTTCCCAAGGCTGCCCTGGCATCGCTCACCTGATTTGGATGGGGGACCTCCAGGCATCCCCTCCCACCAGCACTCGTCTGCTTCATCACCCTCCTCCTCACCCTCCTCCTCCGCCCACCGGAGCTGGGCTGAGCCCCGCTCGCGGTTGCAACTCCCCTGGGAGCACCATGATCTCCCAAGGGGCTTTTAGGGGGGTCTCGGCACCCTGGGCTGGGGCTGTCACCGCTTGGCAGCGGGACTGGTACTCGCTGGCTCACTCTCGGCTTCAGATGGCGCCGGGGCACCTCTGCCCGTACTTGCCTCGCCTTGGCTGGCAGCAGCCTGGCGGGATGTGTCCCCGCCTGCCGGAGCCTGCCCGTTCCATGGCCACGCCGCCGCGCTCCCCTGGCACGCTCCTGCGCGCCCGCCGCCAGCACTGGGGCCTTGGGGAGCTTTTGGGATCTTTTGGGGCTTTTAGGAACTTCTAGGGCTTTTAGGAATTTTTAGAGCTTTTAGGACCTTTTAGGGCTTTTAGGAGCTTTTACAGTTTTGAGGAACTTTTAGGGTTCTTAGGAGCTTTGAGAGTTTTCAGGAACTTTTAGGGCTTTGAGGGACTCCCCAGCTTGAGCAGTAAACCCTTATCAGGCCGAGTGGGTGCCGCTGGCCTGAGCCCAAGGGCAAATGTCCCTTGCAAGGGACAACGCAAGGATTTCCTCCCTCCCCGCACTCAGCCAGCGTCTTTGAAGACAGCAGCAAGGCCTGCCGACTTACAGATAATCCCGATAACATCAACAAGTGCAGACTCGACATCGACCTAAAAATAACACCTGATAACGTCAAGTGCGGACAAAAGGCTCTTTGTTCCATAAACAGCGGCAAAAAGATGGCCTAAAATGTCCTTTCCTCACTGGGACACGGGATCTGCACCTGATCCCCTGCTCCAGGAGGGCCTGATCCTGCGGGAGCCGCTGCTGGGTTTAGCAGCGTTATTCCTGGGAGGCGGATTTACAGCATTTCCCAAAGAAGCCAGTCGGGATGACCCACAGCAGGAAGCTTGGCTCGCCGCGATGCTCCCGTGGCTCCAGCTGCCATGAGCGTGCGTTTTGGAGCCGGCCCCACTCCCCGCGGCGTGGGGATGGTTGGGCTTCAAAGGCGGCCGTGTTAGCCACGGTCCAGCCGCGTGAGGCCGCGTGAGCTGCTTCCCGTGGGAGCCCCTTCCCATGGGAGCTGGGGAAATTCGGGGCTCGGAGCTGGAAATTAAACCAAGCTGGGGGGTGATGCGAGCGTGTAGGATGTCCCTCGCTCCGGGGGTCCCAGTGCAGCGATGGCACCTCCGGTGCCGCGGCCGCCTTTTATCTCCATCGCCTTCCCTGCCGGAGAGGGAGGTTGTTTCAACCCTTCCCCCAGCAGAAAGAAAAGTCTCATTCAAGCCATTGAAAATATCTGCAAGAGCAACTATTTACCCAGGGCACTTCCCGGAGCCCTCCCCACCTGCCCTCCTCCCTCAGGCTCCCGGCAGCCCCGGCTTTCTCCCGCTTGGCTGTTTTTCAGGGCACACAAAGGGCTGGCATGGCTGGATGCAGGCACTGCTTGGCCACGGCTTCGTCTGCTCCCGCAGAGCCCATCGCTGTCACCCCCCCCCCCCCCCCCCCCCCGCCACGGGGTCCCGAAGGCGAGGGACAGCGCGCCCATCTCCAGGATGGGTGGTGGGAGCTGTGTGCCCTGGCCGGGGGATCGCATCCAGGCTCTGCACCCCACATCCCAGCCCACCTCCTCCAGGGATGTGCCATGGGGGGCATGGGGGACCCCCTCCCCAGCTCCCCCTGGTTCGGGGCCTGGGCTCCTTGCCCTGCTTCTCGCCTCCCTCGTTTCCTGCAGGGAGCGGGACAGGGTTCACATGGACACTCTGTCCCGGCTGCTTTCCCATTAATTGTTATTTTTTAATCCCATTTGCAGCCAGGCGTGCAGCCGCCCAGCTCCTTCCCTCCTCTGGATGCCCGCCAGCCCGGAGCTGAAGGGCGGCGGGATGGGGCACCCCCGGCTCCCGGCTGTCCCCAGCCGTGGTCCCCCAGCCCATCCCGGTCCCGAGCCCGGTGCCGGTGCCGGTGCCGGTGCCGGTGCCGGTGCCGGTGCCGGTGCCGGTGCCGGTGCCGGTGCCGGTGCCGGTGCCGGTGCCGGTGCCGGTGCCGGT
>NW_008794457.1:370928-372183 GCF_000699145.1 Aptenodytes forsteri | reverse complement strand
GGCCTGTCTGGATGGAGCTAAAGGGTGTTCCATGGGGGGCTTTGGGATGCACCCTGCTCCGGGAGGTACGGGGACATTTTGCCTCCCTGCACCCGAGCGGTGGGTGCGATGCCTCCGTCTGGGCAGGGACCAGGCGTCTCCGCTCGTGGCCAAGGTGCAAGTTGTCTGGTGAACATCCTTGCTAAATGGGGCTCACCCTCGCCTGCCCCGCCGCCCCTCGCCCCTGCCCTGGAGCCAGGCTGAACTCTTGGGCCGCGGAGCCACAAAGCCCCATGAGCCGCCCAGGACCAGCTGCTCCCGGCTGCTGCCAGTGGCACAGCTGAGCCCCACGAAGCCCCCGCCGCCGGGCCGGGCCCTGTGTGTGGCCACCGCTTCCCACCCTGGGAGAACCACCAGTGCGCCCCGTTCCTCCTCCTCCCTCCTGACGGAGGGCACAGCATCCCCGTGGGACTGCCGGCGTGTCTCGACAGGGTGATCTCCCTCCCCTAAAATGCCTGTTGGGGCGATTCCTCCTGCAACATCTCAGCTTGCTGCTGCCGGTCCTGGCACGCCGCTGCGGGATGCGGGATGCTCTGTGTGCTCCCTGCCCGCAAGCTGCCTGAACTACCCCTCCAGAGGGACCAGCAAAACCCAGCGAGGCCAGCTGGAGAATTGAAATGAAGTCTCCTGGAATAACCTCCTGGCAGCAAGTCCGAATGGCTGTTGAGGAGGGAAGGCAGCCAAAACTCATTTCACAGTCTGAGGGCTGCAGTAACCCCCCTCCAAGCTCCACCGCCAGCGGGGAGCCAGGAGTGTTTCGGAGATGTGGGGGGGGCAAATCCTTTAAGCCCAGGACCGCAGCCATGGTGGGTTTTGCCGTGCCCCTTACTGGATTTGCAGCTCCCACGTAAATTAAGCCAAGGCCTAAAAATGCTGCACACTTGGTTGCAGTCCAGCTCTTAATCCTGCGACCCGGGGGCTGCTATTCGCAGAGCAACAGGTTTGCAAGCAACTGCATGCTGCTGGGACGGGGACCCCCGGGGCTGGCTGTCCCCGCACCTTGCACTGGCACCCGTGGGTGTCGGAGGGACGCAGTGCTGCGGGGTTTGCAGACAGCGGGCCGGGTGGCTCCCAGCGTGCCAGTGCCTGCGTGGTACAAGCTGGGTGGCAGCCTGCCAGCGCTTGTTTTTCAGGAGGGCTCCGACCCCCCAACTCCTTTCCCGTCAGCTCACTGACAGCTGGGGTTTGGCAGGGATCCGGGGGGGGTGGGGGTGGT
>NW_008794457.1:344086-370760 GCF_000699145.1 Aptenodytes forsteri | reverse complement strand
TACTTTCCCGTGATCTCACTGACAGCAGGGGATTGGTAGGGATCCGGGGGGGGTGGGGGTGGTGGGCATGGCCTCTTACCTGGCTCCTCGGGTGCTGCAGCCTTCGCCCCGGCTGTGCTTGGCTTTTCTGCAGCCGGGAAAGCCTGCCTGGATCAGGTTCACCCTTGCTGGGCTCCAGGTTGGCTGCTTCCCATGCCAAACCCCAAATGCCTGGGAGCCCAATTTGGGGTGGTCCTTGGGCTGCTCTGCACTGCCCTGTACCTCCCTTCCCCGGCACCCACAGTGCGGGCAGACGATGGGGACCTTGCTCACGCAGAGGGAGACAAGACCTGGGAGGGGACGGGGTGTTTTGGAAGCCATTTAAAACCCAGGGGGGTGGTTTGGGTGGAGGGAAGGTACAAGCTGACCCACAGGAGGAGGCCAAGGGGTTTCTCCCGAAGAAGGCTGAGCAGTGGGAGCGTGCTGTAAGGACAGCTGTCTGTACCCCCCGAGGCCGGTGATGTGGCGTGGGGTGACGGGGAGGACAACCTGCACCGCTTTGTTCCCGTTTCATGGCAGCCCTGAATTTGCCGCAGGTGTACCTGGTCCTTTGTGACCATTTGCAGCCCCTGCTGAAGCCACAGGCTTTGCATGCCACCGAGCCGGGTGCCGTGTTGCCCAGGCGCTGGAGGAAGCGCTGGTTTAGTTTGCTGCGATATTTCTGTCTGTGGTGGTTTTTAGGAAATGGATTTTTTTAAAATTTTGAATGTTACGATCCAGCTTTAAGCAAAAGCTCTATCTCGAGAGCCTCAGATACCAGCGGTCTGCCTGTGCCAGCCTCCTCTCGGCTCTCCCCACGCCTGCTTGGGAAGGGATGGTTGCCAGCGGCTGGTGAAGGACGGATCTGGCAGGGAGCTGTGCCGCTCCCGTGGGAATCTTTATCGGGTCTGGTTTTGTCCTGTTGGCAAAACTCAGCTCACGGGTGCTGGGTGTTGCATGCAACCCCACGGCCCAGGAAAAGCCGATCCTGCGACACAGGCTTGGCACAGCCGGGCTGCCGGCGTTGTGCAGCTGCCGCTCAGCTCCTCGGGCATTCACAAACGCGCCGGGTCGGACCCTGCCGCCCACCGGTGACGGGAAAGGCTCGCATGCCGATGCCGTGAATAACGTGCGGGCTGGCCCGTGTGCGCACGGGCCGCTGGCCAAGGACAAGGGCACTTTGTGAAACACCCGGGTGACCGATGCTGGAGCATCCCCTCCGCGGGGGGGTCCCCGCCGGGGTACCTGCCTCCTCGGGCAGCTCCAGCTCTGGGCACATCGTCTGCGGTCCCTACGATGGAGGCTGGTTGTGCAAAGCTCTTCTGCATCTTGGGGAGCCCGTCCTGGATTGCCTCTCCGTGCCTCAGTTTCCCCATCCGGTTCCCATGTTCTTGCCTGGGTAACAGGCTGCGGGTGATGAGCTGTGGGCTCGTTAGCATCTCGAGGAACAGAGCATCGGCGTATTTTTCTAACGGACCTGGAAGGAAAACAGAGATAAAAGCCCCTGGATCTCCCCGTTTCCGGTGTTTGTTTGAGGCGTCAGAGCATCTTCCCTTCTCCTCGGGAAAAACGTCACGTCCAAAAGCCACGTGCCACCTCCGAAAGCTTAAATACCTGCTGCCAAGTCACCCAGAGAGCAGTAAGGTGGTAATAAAGTCCAGGCTTTTTTTTTTTGTGATTTAGTTTTTTTTCCCATTTGCCTCCAGGTTTAGAGGCCGCAATATTATTCCTTGGCTTTTCTTTCCGAGATCAGCATGTTCTTTTAGTGGGAGGATACAATGTGATGCCCAGGGCTGAGCCTCCCTCCGTGCCGGTGGTGAGGGAGCCTGGTCCAGACTGCATAGCGTCGGCGGTGTCCCTGCCACCTCTTTTTACATCTTCTGGCTGATTTTGGAGCCAAACCAGGAGTTTTTCTATGCGTTATTGTTCTTGGAGGAACTCAGCCCCCAGGCTCTGGCTGGGGCAGCGGGTAAAGCCATCCTGCCAAAGGGGGTCTCTGCTTGGTCACCATGATAGTGCGGGGCTTTGAAGATGGGTGACACTGGGGAGATGCCCCGGTGGCAGCGGGGATGCACGGCATCGCCACGGGTACCCAGGGGCGGCGATGCCGCGTGTCCCCACTGCCACCCAGGGATGGGAAGATGACGGAGCAGGATCCAGCCCCGGCGTGGGCTCGGTGCATCCGCCTCCCTCCGACACTGCTTATCGCCGGCATGGATGGGAACCTTGTTCACCCGCTGCAAAACCATTTTTGGGGGATTTTCTCTTGCTATTGTTTGGCTCAGGAAACTGCAATCGGCGTCGGGGCGAGCGGGACCATATAGGGCTTGGAGGGGAAATACCAGCTCCCCCACCCACATCCCCACAGGGATTTCTGGTCCCGGTTGAGTAACGGCTGAAAGGGGCTGATCCTGTCCTCCGACCGCCCCAATAGAATCCCAACGGAGCCAGCGCAGTGGGATGGGTTGAAGCCTTGTTGGGATTCAGCATTCCCCACCCGGAGGGGATGCTTTCCCGGCAAACTGGCTCTGTGCCATCACGCCATGGTTGGCATTCGTGTGCCGCTCCGTTGCTTTTAAGCGATCCAGGTGTTTCCCATTGCCACCGGCATTTTGCCACCCCGGATCCGTGCTTTTTGGATACACGTGTGTGATTCCCAAGTGTGCGGCAAGGCACCGGGATGCCAGCCCCATCCGCATCCAGCTACTGCTGCCAAGTCATGCCTGTGCCATACCCTCCCAACCCACATTGGGGAACCTCGTTAGCGCTACACTCAATTATGCCCATGGCAGCAGGTTAATTAACTACCCGAAGCCCCTGTCTTCCAGTGATAAACTGCTGCAAGAAGCAGACGGGGAGGGACGGTGAGCGGGCTGTGCCAGTGCAGGATGTGCCCTGGACCCGTGCCGGCCGGAGAAACCGCCAGGAGAAACCCGTGCTGGTGGGAGAAACCTGCTAACAGGGACGCCAAGTTTTCAAGCAAGTGGTTTTCCCCCCAGCCTTCCCACCTGACGACTGCTGGGTGCCTGGGAGAGCTCATGAGCCTTTGCAGGTTATGCTGGTGGGTGCCCTGGCACCTGCTTGTGGCACACGAAACAGAATTTGGCCACTCAGTGCATTTCAAGGAGGGTGCTTTGAGAGCGGCACAGGAGTGGGATGCAGCAGTGGCAAACCAGATGCCGGCTTGGCTTTGGGCATTGGCAAAGTGTTTGGCTCTGCTGGCCGGTCTGGCGGCTCCTGCCGATGCTGTCCCACCCTGGGGTGGCTCTCGCTGGTTGCTGGACCCTGGCAGGATGGGTCCCACCAGCCTCGACCCGTTGCTGGGCTGACAGCAGTGTGAGGAGGAGGTGAAGCTCGGTGCACCCCAGCAGCACCGGAGATGCAGTTCACGGTGTGGGGAAGGCGGAAAGTGCGATGGGAAGGGCTGCGGGTGCGAAGGCTGTGGCTGAGTGGGGCACGTGGGTGTGGCAGCACCCTAGGGTGCTTGGTGCTGGCCTGGGTGCAGGTTACAGGAGCCCTGACCACATATAAAGACAAAGAAAAGGGTGGTGAAGCAGAGTGCAGGATGAAGGGATGGGGAAAGGGGATGCGGAGGACGTTGCCCGGCTGGTCACAAGGGGGAGAAGGGGTTTTGGCAGCCATAGTTGCTGTATCGGCATCGCCGGCGCGAGCCCGGGAGAGCCCATTTCTGCCGGGCTGAAATAACGGAGTGGTTTGCAACATTCCTGGCTCCTCGGCTAATCTGCAGGAGCTGAAAGCACCTGAGAAAATAGTTTTAGGGCTGACGAATTAGGAAACCACTGTTTCCTTCTGTTTCTATCACTCACGATAAGAAGCCAAGGCCCAAACCAAGATGTGAAGCAGTGAGCGGAAGAGGGGACCCCTCCCGCGCTGAATCGTTGGTGGTTGACGCCTGTGCCGGGGCAGTGGGGCACCCTCCCTGTGCTGAGAGCCCGGCGACCCGGCTACTGGCCTCCCCATCCTTCCAGCCCACAGCCGGGCGGGATGCCCGGTGCTCGTGGCTCCTCCTGGTGGCAGAGGCACTGGGGAGCTGGCCGTGACACCGGACGGTGTCCCACTGGCACAGCCTTTGCTCTCCATCCCCTGACCCCATGATATGGGTGGTACCTAAATACTCACGTGGCCCCTTTCCTTTGTACCCTTCCAGGCTCTGCTTTCTCCTCGGAGGCCAAGCCAAAGCAGAGAGCTGCCCGGGATGAAGGTCCTCCTCCTGCTCCTTCTCTCCCCCCTCCAAGGTAGGCTGTCCTCAGCCACGTCCTGCCCCGGGCCGGTGGGCCAGGTTTGGGCTGCTGGACATAATTGGCAGCCCCAAAACATTGGCTGGGAGGCACCAAGGGGTGTTTGCAGCTGTGGCTTCCACAGAGGTGAAACATCTCATGGGCTGCCTCTGGTGGGGTGTCCGGGGCAGGATGGGTCTTTTCCAGAGTAAGGAGATGGTCTCCATCCATCCCTTTTGGAGATGGAGAGCTCCTCTGTCCGTCTCTGCCGACGCAGGTGGTGACACCTGGGAGAGGGTGGCACCAAGATGTGGGAAGTCCTGCTGCCCCAGGAGCCTTGGCTCCCCGGCAAACCCTCCCAGCATGGCCATGGGGATGTCAGGGAGGTGGCCGACATCACGCAGCCCATCCAGGACGGGGTCGGGATGTCTGGGGCAGAGAGCCCAGTGTGCCACGCACGGCGGCTGCCATGGGGGTGGGGAGTTTGCCAGGGGTGGCCGCCCCTCCGGCTGAACCGGCATCTCCGTCTGCTTGTGCAACGCAGGTGTGGGAGCCAGCAGCCACCGGGAAGAGGACTTCTGCTTCTGCGGTGACCGAAACCAGACCCAGAACAGTTCCGTCATCTATGAGCATGGCCCTGCCACCATCACCATCGAGAACACGGCCCAGGCGCTGATAATAAAAAGGCCCTTTTTGCCAAACAGAAGAAACTCTTACTACAAGTACAGCTTGCCCCCGGCTTTGGGCAGGTACCGCTTCTGCCTCTACTGGTTCAAGGCCAACAGGACCCTGAGGCTGGTGTATGGGAAGCAGAGCTTCCTCCTGGGTGGGGACCTGTCCAGCAGCATCACCCGGGGGAAGGAGAGTCAGAAGACTGAACGAACCAGCACCTCCATCTTCAATGTGTCCTGCATCTCAAAGGGTGGGAAGAACACCTCCCTTGACAGTGCATCTGAATACTTCTTCCCCGGTAAAGGCAATTCAACGTTATTTTAATGAAATAAAGCGTTCGTTTCATCCCCAGCCCGTTCCCTAGCCATCGGCAGAGCATTGGTGGTGTCCCAGTATGTGCTACAGCGTGATGATGTGAAGACACAGCTGAAGGGTGATGGAAGGGGACATAGGTTTGCTTGAAGAAGCCCAGAGGCAGACCCCGGTACCCAGGCTCCCAAAAGATGAAGATGGAGATTTTCAAGTGTTTTGCCCCTAAAATCCTGGGAAATCATGGCCTTTGCAGAGGTCTCCGAGGGTCCCGTCTGCACTGCTAGGCACCTAGCTAGCCTCAGCCAGCCTGGTCCCGATGGCCTTGGTGGGAGCCGAGCTCCTGGCAGCAGGAGAAGCCCTCTGGGTTGGGGTCTCCATCAGCTCCCTGAGCTTGGGGTCACCTTGAAGCCCTCTGCTTTCTGCTCCCACCAGGACTGTGCCCGGTTGGTTCGGGGCACGGGGAAGCCTGCTCTGTCCATGCATCTCACGACGTTTCCTTTTGTGTGCCCGTCAGCCTCTCCAGAGAGCATGCCCGTCTGGGAGCAAGATGTGGAGGAGCAGCTCACTGCCTTGGACAGCCTCATCGCCCAGCCCCCGGCGCCGGCCGCGGGAACCACAGAGCAGCAGATGCTTCGGCGGTGAGTTCCTGGCTTATGCTGTTCCCACTGCTGTCGGTGCGGTGCCTGCTGCATCCTGCTTACTGCACCCCTTCCCCGACAGCAAACTCGGGGAGCTGGAGAAGACGCTGGCCAAGGTGGAGCTTGAAGGGCAGAACCAGACCTTTGGGAAGGCCACCGTGCACGCAACCGTCCTGAGGGTCCAGCCCACCTGGGCTCCTCAGCACCTGGCCTTTGCTTCCCAAAGAGAGGTGGGTCCTGGGCAGCCTGCCCTGGTGGTCTTGGTCCGACAGCACCTCTCCCAACCTCTCTCCTGACAAGTCTCTCCTTGCAGGAGGGTGGAGAGGTCCATGGGTTCGCAGTGGACCTGCCAAGCAGCCTGTTCGTGACAGCAAAGGAGAGGGAGGAGGTGGTGGAGCACAGGGTGCTCCTCATGGACATCAATAGCCAGACCATGTTCCAGGTAACGCCCACACACGTGGCATGGTGGGGTGTCCCCACCGTGCCGGGGGCTCCGGTGATACAGGGCAGCAGGGATGCCACCCAGACCAGGGTGCTGGTGCTCGCTTGGAGAAGATGCTTCAGAGATGAGCTAGAAGCTTGACGGGGAAAGAGGCATGGGACCTCTTTCTTGGGGACTCTCACCTGCTTCATGCCCAGCAGCAATCCTTCCCATGCTGCCATCACCTCCTCTTCTCCCACAGGATGAAAACAGCAGCCATGTCCTGGGTGACAAGGTGATCGGCATCTCCCTGGTGGACACAGTGGTGGCCAACCTCTCCGATCCAGTGGTCCTCACTTTCTTCCATGACCAGCTGCCGGTAGGTGGGGAAACAGCCTCATCGAACCTGGTCCCACCAGGAATGGAGGGGCAAGGAGGGCTCAGGCCCTGCCAGCTTAGAAAGTGGTCACAATCCAGCAGGTCTGTGCCCTTGGCCTGCCTGTACAGGGTCTGCTACGTCTTCTGGGGCTGTATCGTGATCACGGCTTCACTGTGTGCACTGGTGGTGGCGCTGCCTGCTCCTGTCCAGGAGATGCTGCTTTGCAGATATGTCGCCTCCAGCAGAGTCTCCAGGGCTGGGGGACACTTTGAGTTAACAATCCCTTGGCTCATTCATGACCCTATCAGGCGCCTGCTCAAAGCTGAACCCCTTGTTTGAGAAAGGGGACCTGGGAGGAAGCGTCTGCTCCACAAGCTGCCAAGAGAATGGTCTCCACCTGGAGCCTGCTCCCATGATACGGGATGGTTTGTCTCCTGAGACCGTCTCGCCTCCTGCCCCATGTTCTTCCCTATCAAATGTGCTGTCCGGGCGACAAATCCACAGCTCCATCCTGATCAGGGCCCATGGTTTTGTCATTGCAGAGGAATGTGACCCCGCTGTGCGTCTTCTGGCAGGAGGACACCACCGGTGAGTGCTCCTGCACTTGGGTGTGAAGCCAGGCGCTGCCTTTGCTCCTTTTGCAGGGTACCACAGACCTGCTGGTAGGAGTAAAAGTCGCTCCACACCTCCCTTCCTCGCTCCAGCTCTGTAAACCTTTCCCATGGGGTTGATTTCAGGTTTTCCCCTCCATATCTAATTTAAGAGCTTTCTCCCTCCCCTAGGGATGGGTCCTGGTGCTGAGGGTGCTGTCTGAGTGTGTATGCTTGGCATGGGACAAACTGGGACCCCCACTTTTGTCCTCCCCCCTGCCATGGACACCTTGCCCTGAAGATCCACAAACCCGAAGCAGATGTTCCTGCTGCTCACCAGACACTCTCCCTTTCTCTTGCGCAGCCAGCTCTGGGAGCTGGGACAGCTATGGTTGTGCAACAGCAACGGGGGACAGCCAGACGGACTGCAGATGCAACCACCTCACCTACTTTGCCGTGCTGATGGTGGGTAGCGCCTTCCCGCAGCTCTCTACATCATTCCCACCGGCTCTTTTTCCTCACCATCTCTCGTTCCTCCTTCTCCTCAGGTATCCTCCCCAGAGATCGCCTACATACACAGGGATTACCTGAGTATCATAACCTACATCGGCTGCCTGATCTCAGCTTTGGCATCCATTTGCACCATCTTCTTCCTCTACTTCAGGTATGGTCTGACAGATCACCCCACGCTCCCCGCCTGTGTCCTGTCCATTGCCACTACACCTGGGTGGGAGCAAGCTCTCCAAACACAGTTGGTGTCCTGGCTAGAAGCATGATGAAGGAGCCATGCTTGAAGAAAGCAGAGTTCTGCTCTCCAGAAACCACACCCTTGGTCAGGTCTCCCGCAGGGTGCTTGAAAACACCAGCTGTTTTCAATGATTTTGGAAAATCAGCTTGGTTGTTGTTATGGATCCGGCAAGCAGAAGCCTGCAAAGACCTTTTCAAGGGCCCGGTGGAGAACATGAGTGTCTTCTCCTGAGTCATGTCGCTGGATGATTCAGAGCTGAAATGATGTCACTCTCTACCCCCCATGGCCTAGACCTGAAATGCAGGGTCAGCTGCAGGGACCTGAATTTGCACATGTAACGGGTGGTCCTACCCGTGGGGTTAGGCTCTCAGCCAGAGGGTCTCCTGGCTCTTCTGGCGAGGGTGAGTTGCCCCACGTGGAGCTGTGGGGTGTTGTAGGACACCAAGCATGCTGGCCAGGCACGGTGGTGAGGTGTCCCCCCTCCTCGCTTCTCCAGAAGCAAGCAGCGAGACCAGATCACAAGCATGCACATCCACATGAACCTGCTGGGTGCCATCTTCCTCCTGGACGTCACCTTCCTCATTTCTGAGCACTTGGCTTCCAGCAGCAGCGAGGCAGTCTGCAGAGCTGGGGGGCTGTTTCTGCACTTCTCCCTCCTGAGCTGCCTCACCTGGATGGGCATTGAGGGCTACAACCTCTACCGGCTTGTGATCGAAGTCTTCAACGCCTACCATGACCACTTCCTCCTCAAGCTCTGCCTGGTGGGCTGGGGTGAGCATGGGGGAGGCAGAGATGCCCTGAGGGCATGGGCAATGGGGGTGGAGGGGCACCCCGCTAGGTCTTTCCCACCATCTGTGGTGCCTGGATGGGGATGGAGACGTAGCTGTGGGGGAGCAGATGTCTGAGAGCAGAGGGGTCTCTCTGTTGAGAGACTCGGTGGAGGAGGAGACTTGGTGGCTGAGAGCAGAAGCTGGTGCTAGAGCAAGGGTGGGTCACCCAGCAAGGGAGGCATGTGAGAGCCACTGCTTGGGGTCTTTAAATAGTAATGGGATCCTCTCTTTCTGAAAGAAACATCCAGGGCAGCCCAGAGACATGGGTTTGATGCAGGAAGCACCCACGCATCTCTGCCATGCTTTGGGCAGGAAGCCGCGGTAGGAAGATCTCATGATCTTTTATGGCCTAAAATTCCGCGGCCCTGGGAGACCCCCAGCTGGGGTCGATGCAGCACAGCTCGCTCCCGGGCCGGGGCTTACGCCAGGTGTCCTTGTTGCATGCTCCATCCTCAGTTCCCCCTTGGGAGGGAGGACATTGGTTTGTAGTCTATACGGGCAGAAAGGGGCAACAGATCCTTCCAGGAGGACTGAGGGCTGGGGACTAGGGCAGCCGCCTCACTCTGTTCTTGCCACCCAGGACTCCCTTTCTTCTGCGTGATGCTGATCTTCATGGCTAGCTGGACAAACTACGGCCCCTTCTCCATTCCCGTCTATGAATCCGTTGGTGGCAAATCCACCAACGCAACCATGTAAGTCATGGGAAGTGTGTTGCCTGGTCCCTGGTCTTAGATAAAGCCAACTGGCTAAACCTTCATCGTGTCCTACAGGCTTTCCTTAGCCCACCTGTGGGTTTTCTGGGGCTTTGTGCAGGGTGGTGGTGGGGGATTCCCCCTCCCTGTTTAACTAAGCTGGGCGCTGGGTTTGCACCACACCTTCGTGCTTCCCCCAACCCCTCCAATTCATGTCCCTGTGGGATGACACAGCATAACCCTCTGCCCTTTCTCCTCTCTCCAGATGCTGGATCACGAGCCCCCTGATCCATAATGTCGTGAACCTGGGTTTGTTCAGCCTGGTGTTCCTCTTTAACTCGGTCATGCTGGGGGCCATGATCCGGGAGATCCTCCGGCAGAACAAGAAAGGCCACAAGCTCAAGCACGTCCTAGCCCTCTTTGGGCTGAGCATCCTGCTGGGCATCCCCTGGGTGCTGGTCTTCTTCTCCTTCACCTCCGGCGTCTTCCGCCTCGTCTCCCTCTACATGTTCACCATCATCAACTCCCTCCAAGGTGAGCCTGGGATGCCGGGCTCCTCCAAAGGGCACTGGGGCTTTCATGGGGTATTGATGGGGTAGTGATGGGGTACGAGCTGTCCCCAAGCTGGCTGGCTTGCTCTCGACTGCTGTTGGTCCTTAGAGGTGGTTCACCCACCCTTCCTTCCCTTTGGGTGTTGGTCTCTTCTCCCAAGTAACAAGCGAGAGGACGAGAGGAAACGGCCTCAAGTTGCGCCAGGGGAGGTTTAGATTGGATATTAGGAAAAATTTCTTCACTGAAAGGCTTGTCCAGCATTGGAACAGGCTGCCCAGGGAAGTGGTTGAGTCACCATCCCTGGGGGTCTTTAGAAGACATGTAGACGTGGCACTAAGGGACATGGCTTAGTGGTGGACTTGGCAGTGCTAGGTTAATGGCTGGACTTGATGATCTTAAAGGTCTTTTCCAACCTAAATGATTCTATGATTCCTCCCTCCTGTCCCAGGTTTCCTCATCTTCCTCTGGTACTGGACCATGGTGCTGCAGGCGAGAAAGTCCCCTGACTCGCAGAGCAGCTCCGACAGTGTCAAACTGCAGCCCAACAGCAGCCAGAGCCACCTTGGCTGAGCCCCGCAATGGCCCCACCGTGCCGTGCTGGGGCTCCCCATGTGGAGGACAGCCGCAGGAAGGACTGACGCCGTCCGCTTTGCTACTGCACCCACCTCGTAGGGCTGCTAGGAGCCCAGGGACCTGCAGCGGGGCCGGCCGCCCCGAGCCCCTCGCCTCTGCCGGCCCCCTCCCCAATTTTCCCATCCACCGCATCCTGCTGGGCAGCGGCGCATCCCTCGGCTTGGCATCCTTGAGGCAGGAGGGAGGGATGCTCGCCCAGGCAGCAGGGGCTGTAGAAAGTGGAAGGGGCAGGGACAGGGTCCCCAGTGCCTCCGGACATCCCCTCTCGTGCCCCGAGGCCAGGGATGATGGGTGGGAAAGGCCCCGTCTTCAGCCCTTGCTGGTGGTCACCGAGAGGGTCCTTCCCCAGTGAAGACAGAATAACTCTGCCCCCGCAACACCCTCCAGCAGCTGAAATAATCTATTTTTGTTATTTTGTTGAATGTCTATTTTTGGATGGTGTAGAAGTTTAATGAGCGCGCCCGCACACCAGACTTGTGCCCATTAAAGTTGTTCCTGCTCAGAGTGTGGCTCGCCGAGGACTCTCTGCTGGGTGCGTTCGTGGGCTTTCCAATGGGATCCATCCGTCGGCCGGGGTTGTCCCATCCCTGGGGCGGGACCCGGCGTTTCACCCTGTAGGATCCTGCTGAGCTGGGACCAGTAAGTGCGCTCCCGGCAGGGCACTGGCAGCCCGGTGCCGTAGGGGTCGGGGTGATGGAGGGGGATGCTGTGGCTCAGGAAGCTGCTGCAGTCTCTGGAGACCATCACTACCCAGTGGAGAGGGAGGCCAGGGGAGGCCAGGAATCCGAAGAGGGAGGTTTCGCAGGGTGGGAATCGCCTCCCTCGGTGGCTGCGGGGCCACGCAGAGCACCGCTTTCCTGGCTGTGCCGCTTGTAAGCGCAGCACCACGTCTCCCAACCCACCAGTTCCCCTTCCGGACGATGCTCCGCTTGCAGCTCATCCCCTTCCACCCAGCTCCAGCTCCCGTCTGGGACAGGGGGACCTTCCCGGGAAGGGGATGTTTCATCCCTGGCAGCTCGCGTCGATGCCTGGCGGCGTACCCAGTTTGGGAGAGGGATGCCCTGACACATCGCTGGGCTGGTGGGGATCATCGGCCAAGGACTTGGCAGGACGCGAGGGAGAAGGGGAAGGAAAAAAAGCACCGAGTCAGTTGGGGGAAGCGGCCAAGGGGGAAACAACACGGCTCTGACGGTTATTGCTGTTGCTGTGAGCTGGGGCAGGTCACTTGCCAACCGAGGGGTTCGCAGAAGGGAAATGAGGACACAGCCGTTGCCTGAGGAGCAGCCACAAGCCCCGGGGGAGCCCGGGGAGGAGCAGAGCTGCTGGGACAAGGGGAGCAGAGCATCGTGGGATAGCCGGGGGCAGCCAGGAGACCCCACAAAGCAGCATGAACCTGCTCCTGGGCATTGTCCTGCTGCTCCTGGTGCTGCCCGGTGAGTGGCGGGTGAGCGGGACGTGGGCACCCCTGGCTCAGGGTATACGTGGACTTGGGGGTACATTTTCCCATGGGAAAGTGTTGACCCAAAGACTGTGGCAGGGTTTCACCCCAAAATGTGGCCGGGCCAGAAGGGAGTGTCCCCCCTGGGCTGTGCAGAGAGCTGGCAGAGGCGAGTGGAGCGGGGGGGGGGTTTGCTGCTGGGGGCTGTTTTAAAACCTGGGACCAGCGGCCCAGGGTCTCTTCTGCGAGCCACCCTGGGTGGTGTCAACGCAGGCATGGTGGCTTTGCCTTCACCAGCCCTGACAGCTGTCCAGCTGCTTTTTGAAGCCCATGTAATTGTAGGGCTGCTCCTTTTGAACCTGGCAGCTGCCACGTTCTCCTGCCTCCCCCTTCCCCTGTGGGTGGGGGGAGGACTGACCCTAGATTTTGGGGTTTTTCCCCCATTTCCCTATGCGCTCTTCTTCCAGACGCTGCTGGGGGACAGGAGAGCTGTGCCAGTGAGTGGTTCCCCCCAACCCTGCCCTCGCCCCGGTGCCTGCCTGGTGCCACGGTGCCCAGCGGTCACCCCGCTCCCCTCCTCCCCAGCCCTGAGGAGGGGTGACAGGCACCACCACTGCTGTGACACGGTGGAGTCAGAGGAGCAAGGCGACGGGACCCCCAGCCCTGACTTGCCCCGGCGCTGCCCAGAGCTGGGGCGCTCCAGCAGCCCTGCTTGTGCCTGCCTGCGGGAGCGCTGGCTCAGGTAGCGGGCAGGTGTGGTCATGGCGGGGTTGGGGGACTCAGCCCCCCACATCCACCGGTCCCACAGCCCTCCTGCCCTGCAGGCTGCTGCAGTCGGCGGGGCCGGCGCTGCGCAGCAGGCTGGCTGGGCTGAAGGTGCTGCTCCTGAACGTCAGCAGGGCTGTCACCCGCGATGTCCTCATCACCTTTTCCCCCACGGAGGTGAGATGCACCCCTCTCCCTCACTCAGAAGGTCCCATGCCTTCCAAGCATCCCTCCGCCCCTGCCCCGGGGCTTGGCATGCCATGGCGTGCTCTTCCTCCGCCCTGCTCCATGGCTGCATCGTGGACCCACGTCAGCTTTAGCATCCCTTGGCAAGGAGTCATGTGAAATGGTGCTTGGGAGGGAAGAGCCCTTCCTAAGGAGCCGTCCCAGCAGCAGGAGGGTAGTCAGGTGGAGGGGGAGGAAGAGGAGGAATGTGTGGGATCTTGCGTCTCCTGCTCACCCGCAGGTTCTCCCACTCTCTGGATGTCCCAGGGGACCATGTCCCATGGGGTGATGGTGGCTTGGGGCTCTCCTGGGAGCTGCTCCCAGCTCTGCTCCTTTGCTGCTGGGTGCTGGGGATAAGGTTCTCCCGTTCTGCCCTTGGGGCTCCTGCTGATGTTGCTGAGCAAAACCCATCCAGGCAGGGCTGAATTTGTGCCTGGAGCAAGGTTGGTGGGTCCCAAGCAGAGACGTGACGCTGCCAGCAAGCAGCCCCCCACCACTGTTCGCTGCCGCAGGGCCCTAGGATGCTGAACATAACGGAGAAGGGGAAGGCAGGCAAAATCCAGCTCCCCAGGGAGATATTCCGGTCCCTGAGCAGCCAGACAGTGCGTGTGGTGGTGACGGTCCTCAACATCCAGCGGCTTGGCATGTTCGAGGTACGAGCTGGCATTGCTGGCATCCCTCTGGCTGCTGGCACTCGCTACCTGCCGGCTCGGCTCAGGCAGCGTTGACCCCACGCAGGAGGTCAACCAGACAGGGCAGGTCCTGGACGACACCGTGGTGGGCATCATGGTGGGAGAGACGAGCATCTCTGGGCTGCAGGACCCCATGCAGCTCACCTTCGCCCACGGGCAGCTGCCCCATGTAAGTCAGCTGTGCCCTGCCTTCACCTCTCCTCTGGTGTCCCTCACTGTGGCGTCGGCTGACGCTGCTCTCCCCCCTTGCAGGGCATCACCCCGCAATGCGTCTTCTGGGATCCCAGCAAAGGTATGGTCCTTGGCAGGGCCAGGCGCGGGGCCAGGCGCGGGTGCTGCGCCCGGCGCTCACGGCCGGTGCCCCGTGGCTTTTGGCCTGGCGGCAGGAGTGCCCAACGGCCGTTGCCCTGTGCCTGTTGCAGGGCAGGCAGGAGGCTGGAACAGCAGTGGATGTGTCATGCAGCTCGGGGACAAGGGGACAATCTGCTCCTGTGACCATCTCACCTTCTTCACTCTCCTCCTGGTGACAATCTCACTCCCTGCAGCTCCTGCTCATACCCCAGCTGCGCTGCCTGCCCTGCCTCAGTGGCCCCTCGGGTGGCACGAGTAGCTGCCCAGGGACAGTTATAGCTGCTCCCAGGCAAGCCCAGGTCCCAAAATCAAGCCCAGCCCTAGCTCAGGAGGGCAGCAGTAGCTCAGCAGAGTGGGTGCAGGGTGGAAATGGCCTCCAGCCTAGTGCAGGCTCTGGAGCAGCGAGGCTTGGGGTCTTGTCTCCTGGTGGAGGCTCCCAGGAGGGTGCTCATGGTGGTCCATCATAGCCTTCACTCATCCCTCACCCCACCCCAGGGAGCATCTCCTCTGAGACACCACTGCCCTGCTCCTCCTGAAGACCTTCTGGGGGAACAGACCAGGGGCTTGCGTGGGGTCCCTGCAGCAGCCCACTGGGGTTATCATCAGCGCTGTGGCTCTGGTAGCTGCAGTTGGGTTTTTCTAGGTTGGTCCAGGGCCTGTCTAACCCAACATGCGCATGTTTGGCAGAACCCAGCTCTGGACAGGTCCACGGCACAAGCCTTGATGACTGTTGCCACCGCTGGCTGTGGGGTAGCCATGGCTTTCTCCATCTTCACCATCGCCTTCTGCATCTTCTTAAGGTAGGATGTGCCAGCAGCTCCCTGGGGACTCGTCAGGCTGGGAGAGATGTGGGGCAATTCCCGTGTCTCTGCATGAACCTGCTGCAATATGGCATGGGGCCTCACTCAGCTGTGACCCCCCGCCTTTTCTGCTCCCTCTGGGGATGCTCAGGTGCAGGTTCAGGTCCGAGGAGACCCTCTGCATCAACCTGGGGCTGCACGTGAACCTCATGGGCAGCCTGCTCCTCCTCAACCTGGCCTTCCTGCTCAACAGCGGGCTCTCCAGTGGGACCCAGCCAGGGACTTGCAAGGTCCTGGCGGGGCTCACCCACTACTGCCTGCTCTGCTGCTTCACCTGGATGGCATTGGAGGGCTGTCACCTCTACCGCCTCTTCGTCAAGGTCCTCGGCACCTACATCCACCACTATCTGCTGAAGCTGTGCCTGGTCGGCTGGGGTGAGCACCACCAGCCTGGGTGAGAGCTGGGGGGAGAGGGGGGCAGTGGAACAGTTACAACCAGGGGTGATGCAGTGGTGGGCAGAGAGCGAGCAAGCCCCCGTCCTGCCCGCAGCTCTTCCAAATGCCATGGTCAGGGCCGGGAAGTGTCTTATATGGGCTCAGGGCACCAAATTCAGGGCAGCACCCACAGGCACCCTCCATCCTGCTGGGGACCAGCCTCCTGCTCATCAAGCGGGTGGTGTCCTTGGGGGTCTTTGTTCCCCCGTTGCCAGCCCTCCATGGCACCTTGGAGGGCACCAGAGCAGATGATCCCGCAGAGAGGCTGGGGGACACCTTGAGCCCCGCCGCCCAGCTCTGTCCTTCCCTCTCCACATCATGTCCCAGCAGCAACCGTTGTGCCCCCGGCACTTGTGCAACCTCAGTGGGTTCCTAAGCCCCATCTTCCCTGAGGTCAGCACATCCAGGGAATGCAGAGACCCCAAGCTGACCACCTCGCCCGCCGCTTTGCCTTTCTGGCCTCCTCCACATGTCTCCCTTGTTCTTCCAGGCTTCCCTACTCTTGTGGTGGGGGTGGCAGGAGTCATCGGCAGTTACGGAGAATACAGCATCCAGACCGTGGACCACCAGGTCATAGCCCACCTGTGCGTGTGCCATCGCCCACAGGGCTTAGGTGGCCCTTTGGCACGGAGAGCGGTAACCCGGCCCTGCCGGGAGCGCAGCGGTCGGGGGTTGCGCCCATCCTGCTCGGCTTTACGCCATGCTTCCGCTTCCTTAATTGTGATTACAACACGGCAGCTACAGCCATGGTCACCACCACCACCATCTCTTGTGCCGAGCCTCCTCAGTCATGCCTGCAGGCCACCAGGTCATGGAGGGACATCCAAGGTCCACCTGGACCTTCTCCAGGCTCCCTTCCAGCTGAGCAACACGAGGGCAGCGGATCTGCACCACTGTCCCCCCTGCTTCACCCTGGCCTTGGAAAACCCCACCAGCACAAGGGTGTCCCTGCATCCCCAAACATGTCCCCCTGGGGAGGCTCCCATGGGTGCTGCCGGGGCTAGCAGAGCCACTGGAGGCACTGTGGTTGTCTCTTTTCAGGTGCTGGATCACTTCCAAATATCTCCTGGTCCACTACATCACCAACTGTGGTTACTTCGGCCTCATCATCCTCTTCAACATGGCTGTCTTTGGGGTGGTGACCCAGAAGAGCTGCTGCCTGCAGGGCACGGGGGCAGTGCAGGGAGACCGCAAGGCTTGGAAGGTGGCCCTGGTGGTAGTGGGGCTCTTCTGCCTGCTGGGAGCCACCTGGGTCCTGGCGTTCCTCACCCATGACACCTCCTCTGTGCCCATGCTCTACCTCTTCACCATCCTCAACTCTCTCCAAGGTCAGGGCCGGCTCCAAGCTGGGCTCCCTGGGCTCGGGTGGGGAAGATGGAGGAGGCAGGAGCCAGCCTGGCAGTGGGTTGACCAGGGGTCCCAAGGCACCAGCATCTTCCCAGCACTGTCATGCCCTTCCCTTTGGCAGCAGGTCCCAGCCACCGGCGTGGAGCTGGTCATGGCTCTCAACCATGTCCACTCCAGCGGGGGTGGTTTTCCTCCAAGGAAGCCATTCCTTAGCAGAGGAACAGGGACATTATCCACCAGGGCATGTCCCAGCCAAATAGCTCACCTGAAGCATGGGGAGACCCTCCTGCAGGAGCAGGGGCGAGCTGGGGGAATGCCCTGGAAGCAGCAGGGAAGTGCCGGCAGCATCCTGGCAGGATGTTTCCCACCATCTCCTGCTGCTGCTGCTGAGTGTCTGCCTTCCTTTCCCTGCAGGAATCTTCATATTCATCTGGCTGGTCATCCTCTACTACCCGAAGACGAGGGAGACTGCTGGCTCCCTCTCCCACATCATCAGACACGACAAAACCGTCACGGTTTCCCAGGACTAGCTGCTGGCTAGACCTCCCTCCCTGCCTGTGCGTGCACCCGCTGAGAGCAAGCTTCGATCCTGACGGATGCAGCTTCCCCACGGACGATGAGGGCTCAGTTTACCATGCCTCAGTTTACCCTTCAGTGGGCATGATCCACCTTAGCAGGGCTCTTTGCTTCGGCCCTTTCATTCCTAGTGGCCTGCCTTGGGCAAGGAGCTCCGGAGAGGTCCCGTCTGCCAAAGTCCCTCCAGGCTGCAGCTCCCCCACGGTCTTGAAGTGCCCCGTTCTCATTCCCCAGGGGCTCTTGCGGGGGCGAGGAGGGAGCCCACAAACCAGCCAGGATGGAGCCATCCCCCTCTTCACTAGAGATGGCCTTTGGTGCTGGACCAGCCTGACGGTGGGTTTTCCTGCTGTTGGAGGTGGGAGGACTGACTTGCTCCAGCCCAGACTCAGGAGGTTAAGGTCTGGAAATTAGCAAAAAAAGAGAAATCCCACAAGCTTCTTTGCAATATGTCCTCTCCAAACGGACCGGGGCCGAGCTCTTCGGGCAGGGATCTGCTGTATGTCTCTCCTGCAAAACACCCTCTGGGGCCAGCAATGATTTCCACGAGGACATCGTGCTTCAGCCGAATCTACGCATACAGCCCCCTCGCAGGGAAAACACACCTCTCCTTATCTGTGTTTTAGCATTAGCTCCCTGCTGGCTGTCTGAGCACTATGGATTTAGTCTTTGATGCTTACAATATTGTTTGTTATTTGCTTTATATCAAGAATGTATTGATGGGCAAAAATCTTGCTGGCAATTTGTCATCGCTCAGAAGGAAGAAATCTGTACGAATAGGTGTATATACACACGCATGCGCTTGCGTGCACAGAGCGGCCCTTTCTCTGCTACTGCTGCATCTGCGTCACACAGAACCACGCCAAGTCCAGCTTCGGTGGGCAAGTATCTAGTGCGGGTACCTCCTTCTCCCCACGCGCCTGGGTGACTCTTTGCTGGCAATTTGTCATCGCTCAGAAGGAAGAAATCTGTACGAATAGGTGTATATACACACGCATGCGCTTGCGTGCACAGAGCGGCCCTTTCTCTGCTACTGCTGCATCTGCGTCACACAGAACCACGCCAAGTCCAGCTTCGGTGGGCAAGTATCTAGTGCGGGTACCTCCTTCTCCCCACGCGCCTGCGTGACTGGGGAGGAGGGAAGCAGGAGGAAGGAACCTCCCATCCCTGGGTACATGTTTCGAGTCTAGAGAGCGTGGGCCAGGGGGGGATGAGAAGGTCCTAGGGATGCTACAGGGAACAGAAACACTCTGATCTGACTCATCTTTCAAGCACCGTTTGCATCCAACCATCGCCTCCTTCCCAAAAAAACCCTGTAAAGACACAGGCAAGAGCCTCTCTGCTACTGTCACATTTATTTGGAAACAGCCGTTTTCTACACCATTCGCCGCCTCGCGCTGACGGCTGCAGCAGCCACAGTGAGCACACCAAGCGCACACAGCAGGATGAGGGCCCTGGGGAGCCACGGGTTGGGTCCTGCCGAAGAGGAGAAAGGTTGGTTACACATCTGGGTCTCCCGAGTCTGCACTGAGCCCTGGCACGGCATCTCCTGGCTGGGGGCAGATTTGGGGGAGGTCACCTCCTGTGAAGGGTAAGAGCCGCCGGAGCTGGGGGTACGTCAGGGCCCTGAGGGCATTAACAGGACTCGGTCACCCCAACAGGCCTCACCCGGGGCCTCCACCTACACCCGCTGCCCGGGGGCTCCATTTAGCTCGGCATTCATGCCCGGCCTGAGCTATGCTGTAGGCGGGCTTGCCCCCAGCTCTGGTCCTGGTCTGCCACTTGGATCTCCTGGATTGACCTCGGTGCTCGGAAGGAGCCTGCCTTGCTCGGTTGATGTGGGGGTCCAGCGTGAAAACCCAGCCTTCCTCGCCTGGGGTGCTGCACCGACAGCCTTCTGGCTCCTGGTCCCTTCCCGCCCAGCTCCCCTGCTCAGCCCGACCTGTGCCTGCTACGGAGCCGCTCACGCAGAGCTAACCTCTCTGTGCTGGTTTGTCTTCTGGAGCACGCCGTGCGTGGCCATGACACCTGAAAGACTCCACGCTTCTGCGCAGGGCAGTGATTTTAGCAGCCCTTTTTAATAACCTGGCATTGCCTAGACAGTTGCAAGTGTCTGTGAGCTGCTCCTGCCCTCCCCAGAGGGACATACGTACCCCCCAGGTCCTGTTGGTCAATCCTGGAATTGTGGGTCTCTGCTCCCAAGGAAGGAGCAGCCAGTAGGTGGATGGGCCCATAGGAGACAATCTTATTGTAGTCATCCACCGGCGCCCGCTTGCTCCTCCATTGCCTGGGGCATTGCTGTCAACAAAGCCAAGGGAAGGGTGATGGGACCAGAGGGCAGGGGAGAAGCCTGCTCCAGGGGGCAAGAGCTGTCCTGGTGGTCTCCCCCTGGCAGAGGCACAGTTGGGGCTGCAGCCTGGGAGCAGTCAAGACACCAGAGCATGAGAGGAGCTGGTTCCTGAAGGACCTTAGCCTGCTCCTCCCCAAGTCCTAGCATAACCTCTCCTCCTGCAAATACCCAACAGACAGAGGGAAGAGGGAAAGGAGCTCTCTGGTGGGTTCAAGCCCTCGTACCTCTAGTTCAGGGTGCTGGGGTGAGCTCCTGCTGCTGGGAGGTGTTTATTGTGCTGAGGCACCCGAAACCAGAGCAGAGCCCCTTCTCCGAACTGCAGGCCAAGGGAAGGGAGGTCCCCCTGCCCGGCACACACCACCGGGAGAGCTCACCTTGGCACAGGGGTCTGGGCTGTCGGGGAGACAGAGCCGGACACGGCAGTGCAGAAACACCTCGGGGTAACCAACAAACTGAAACATCTGGAAGCTGAACTTGGCAGTAGTGCTCTCTCCAATGGCATTCAGGTATGTCACTGTCTCATCGTGGGGACACCTGGGACACGATGGCTCAGTCAGCAGGTAGCAAACGAGGGGGAGCATCCCAGCCTGGGACACCAGAGCACACAGGGACCGGGTGCAGCCCCCAAGCTTTGCTGAACAGGACTATTTCTGTCTCGGTGCCGGTGGGGATGCCTTTCCTTGGCACCCTGCGTTGTGCCCAGCTCAGGGAGGAGCTGCCACCAGCACAGGAGCTGGCTCGTGTCTTGCTCTGTGGGGCCACAGCTGCTCTGCAGGGGTGGAGTGAGCCTGGCTGTAGCTCCCACTTCCCAGATATCCACGTTACTGGCTTTAGCTTGGCTGCAGCCACCTCTAATGCAAGCTCTTCAGCAGATACCTCTATGCACATCCCAGCAAGGTCTCCCCTCTCCCCTCCTTGCCCTTTGCCTCCCCAGCTGGCCAGGAGTGATGCTAGAGGGAAGGCAGCACTGTTGGCAGCAGAGCAGGGTCTCAGTTCAGAGCAGGTAGGGAGCTCATCTGTGGGGCTGTTCCACCTATTCAATGATGGTGTCCAACCATAGGTTCCACCTATGAGCAGTGATGGTGTCATTGCTCATTGCTCCCTCACAGCAACCTGTCCTTAGCACCCAGCAAAGAGACGCGACTGTGCTCATGATGCAAGGAGGCCAGATGCGCTAGGGGCACTCCACTCACCCCTTCTCAATGAGCTCGTGCCGCACGTCCTGGTAGGGATCCGCGCTTGGCGTGGCCCAGCAGTCCTCAACGCTCAGCCGAAAGTATTTGAGCTGGTGCTGTCCTTCTATCTTCAGCAGGACATAGAGCGTGTCCGTGATGGGGATGGCCGTGGTCGGCAGGTGATAGGGTTGGAGGTAGGAGGGAGTCTTATACAGTCTCATGCTGACGTTGAAGTGTCCTTCTCTGACCACGAACTGCACCAGCCTGCACCAGCCTGAGAGGAGAGGAGAGGAGAGGAGAGGAGAGGAGAGGAGAGGAGAGGAGAGGAGAGGAGAGGAGAGGAGAGGAGAGGAGAGGAGAGGAGAGGAGAGGAGAGGAGAGGAGAGGAGAGGAGAGGAGAGGAGAGGAGAGGAGAGGAGAGGAGAGGAGAGGAGAGGAGAGGAGAGGAGAGGAGAGGAGAGGAGAGGAGAGGAGAGGAGAGGAGAGGAGAGGAGAGGAGAGGAGAGGAGAGGAGAGGAGAGGAGAGGAGAGGAGAGGAGAGGAGAGGAGAGGAGAGGAGAGGAGAGGAGAGGAGAGGAGAGGAGAGGAGAGGAGGAGAGCTCATGAGCAGAACGAGAAGGCAGGAAGGACGTAGCACAAGTCAGGCCACCGGTGCAGGTGCACTGACTCTGGACGTGCCTCTGCTCCCGGGTGAAGCCTCGTGAGAGCCAGGCCCCAAGCTGCCTCCTGGCTGGTATGTCCGCACCATGTGTGGACAGAGGCAAGGAGTTCCAGGGGCTCCCACTGACCTGCTGGACAGTGAGGGCTACGAGAAAGGCAACCCAGGGGGTCCTAACCTGCACCTCCACAGGGGCCTGGTGAGGCCTGTCTTCCAGTTCCCACCCTTTATTTTTTGGCTAGCTGGCTTCAAGCAGTGAGGATAGGAGAAAGGTAGATTGTGCGTGCCCCAATTTGGCTCTGTCCCAGGCCCAAACCTTGTGTTGAAAAAGTATGTAGGTAAGAGAAAGGGAGGCACCCTGATGTAGTATTGCTCTCAGAGCACTCTAGTGGTTCCGCATGGCCTTTGCAGATCACCTCATCGAAGGCATCTATTTTTCCGCAAGCTCACAGATACCACATCAGCAGCAAGGTGAAGAGGGACCACTCACTTGTCAACAGCAGTGAGAGCGAAGGGCAGTTTCACGACCCGCTCACAGGCGTAGACGCAGGAGAAATGCACCTCCAGCTGAAAACTCCGGGAGATCACGCCCCCGCGCGCTTCCCGCTCTGACTCAATGATGTTGAAGTACGACACATGGGAGCTGTTTTGCTGGAACGACACAGAAATCAAATCTCCAGACCATGTCTAAGTCCATACACAGAGCTCCAAACTCCAGTTCAGATGGTACAACTCAGCTATAGCTGCTCCAGGCCCCCTGGATATCTGCTGGGGTTTTTGCTCAAGCCCCGTGTCCAGGGACTGCTGGCAACCATCACTGGAGCAGGAGGAGTCAGCATACTGACCACAGGTGAGGGCCCTCCTGTGCAGTGCAGAGCTGGAGCACTGGTTCCTCTGCACCCTCCCTGACCCATGAATCAAGTGGCTATAGCCAGGGCTGCAGAGCTCAGAGGACGCTGCCAGAAAGCCGAGGGCTGTTATCAGCTAGTAAAGAGCACACTGAGACTTCCATGCTCTGCTGAATAAGACAAGATGTGCTGCCAGCAGGGGTTTGGTGGAGGCAGAAGAGCTTTCTGACAGCCCCCAGGGAAGCCTTCCAAGGGGAATGAGAACTTTACAGCACTTATATAAAAGGAAAAGCCTCTGGGGCCTCCCCATGCTGTCCCCACTCAGCATGTCTGCTCCTCTCATGGCTTCAGAGCTATGCAGAGAGGCTTTGCTGGATCCTCACCTGAATTATTGATCCACAGGCAGTGTGGTTTTCACCTGTGAGAGTGGCTGCAAAAAACAGCTCACCCTCTTCTTCCCTTTCTGAGACCTTGCATGCCTGGTTCTTCAAGTGGACAAGCTCCCGGGGGATTTTCAGGAGTTCAAACACCTCCTTCCTCACCATCATCTTCATGTGCTCTTCCTCGCAGGCCAACTTCAGTACCACATCTGGGGGAAAAAGCCATCTGCAATAGCAATAAGGAAGAGGCCTGAAGGAGCCCTAGGTGAGCTACAGGATGGCACAGTACCGCTGAGCTCAACAGACCCTCATCCCAGCCTTGTTGGAGGCTGCTGGTAGGGCTCTTCAGAGACACTGGGCAAAAGACAAACCTTTGGGAATGCGCAGAAGTTAATGTGGGTCTGTCATTTTCTACCGGTTGCCAAGACCTGCACAAGTCCATGGTTGCCACTACTCTGAACACACACAGTCCTTAAGCTCAAGACATCAAAGGCAGATGTTGTGGGTCTGGCCCACGAGGGCTGCCTACAGAATCACTGCAGCCTGCCAAGGGCACCAGACAGGAACAGCGATCCTCTCTTTCAGATGAACAAGACACAGTTTTTGGCCAGTGTCTGGAAGGAGTCTTCACTGCAGCTGTGCTGGAGTCCATGTGGTTGTGCCGAGACTGTGAGGCAGCTGTGCTCCACAGCACGCCCTGCTTCCCTGACACGGCTACACCATGGCACGGCTTCTTGACAGCCAAGGTTTCCTTCTTACAGGAATTAAGAATTTTGGGGAGGAAGGAAATGGCCTGTGACTGGGTCTTGTACCAATATGTAGTCAGGACATGGTGGTGGTGGTGGGGAATGCACCTGAATCAGGAGCTGGGATGTGCTCCTGGAGCCTGCAGTGGAGAGCAGTGGTAACACCAGTGCACCGTGCCCATCACCCTTCCCTTTGGTGCCTGTGGACAGACTGGGGAGGGCTCATCAACACCGCCAGCCCTACCTTGGCAGAACGACCCTGTGAAGCCTGGTTTGCAGCTGCAAACTGGTCTGTCCTCCATCACCTGGCAGTCACCCTGGTGCTGGCACGGGTTTGGCAGGCAGACGTCTGGGCTCCTCTTGAGACGGAGGGCAACCCCTCGCCTCAGGCCATGTGGGCTCACCAGCTCACCTGCAGCAAAGGAAAGGCGAGTAAGCTGAAAGGCAGCAAGAATATCTCCCCTACGAGAGACGTGAGAGCGAACTCGCCCCACGGCATGAAGCCCTGCACAGCTCGCAAGGGCTGAGATCCTCGCCTGGAGCCAGAGCAGGCACATCTGAGGAAAAACCTGCTGCCTCAGCTTGCCTGGATGAGGATGTGACTGAGAGCCTGGGAGACCTCCTCATCATGGCCGTAATCTGGATTAGAGCTATGGAGCCTGCCACCAGCTAGCAAGGAGAGTGATGGCACGTCACAGTACCTGTGCCCATCTCCACAGGTTATATACCATATGTGGCTGGGACGGAGAGCCTGAGGTTTCTGCCTATTTTGCCGGCTCTTGCACCCCAGTTCCTGCCCCCCTGAGCCCTGCTCTGTTGTCCCCCCTTAGCAGCCTTCAGCAGTGCCCTGAATGAGGACCCTGGACACGGATCAGGTGAGGGTTTGACCTCTCCTTTCCATACCACCTGTCTGTGACCCAGCAGGGACAGTGTACAGGGAGACTCACTCTTGTTGCCTTCGCAGCCAGCCAGGCAGAGGGCAGAGACCAGCAGCAAACATCTCACAGTCCTTTCCTGTAAAAACAAGCAGGCTCTGGGTAACTCGGGTTTTTAGCATGCTCGCTGGAGATGTCTGCAGTCATTCAGAACGAGCCAACCCTCAAGTATGGGTGCAATAATTTCTGTACTGTATTTCCTCCAAAAACGCTAGGTTCAATGGCACAAAGTCATTTCCTATCCCAAGGGGCAGAGCAGCAAAGCCTCCCCCCCTGGCCCAGCCAGGCTAACACAAGGGTCAAATACTGTCCTGAATTTAGGTAGCTATTCCAGAAAGAGGGGGTGGGAGAAACCAGACCTCGAACCTGCAGGGATGTGCTGGCAGTGATAAAGCCACATTTCGGTAAGAACAGGCACTTTGAGTAAAACCGCACAGCTGAGGCATCAGTCCAGGCTCCCCGCAGAGGAAAGGAGTTTCCCTCTTCCCACTACAGCTCTTGTGAAGAGTTAGGATTTGCGAAAGGATCCTTGCTTTTCCAGTAACCCATATCCATAACAAGGAGACAATGGGATAAAAACCCCCCAAAGCCTTGAACGCAACTAAAATTAATGCTACAAAGCCACAGATTAAGTCGATGTCCCCCATTGGTACAGATAATGGATTTCTGTAGGGAAATTAATGGCACGATGCTGGATGAGCCCTGGACACTGGAGTCTCCTTATCAGAGATGTGGATATGAGTCAGCCGGGGCCGGTGGCTGGAGTGATGCTCTGCCACCCCTCTGCCCTGCAGGTGCACTGAGAGTGGGGCAAAGCCTCACTCTGGTCTGGCAGCACATCGCTGCCCTACCCCTTCTGCTCGACCCCGAGCGGCTGTGACCGCCAGACCTCCAGGCGAGGAGGGTTTATTCCCCGCTCTGCTCCTTGCTCGCTGCAGCAGTCCTGGGAGGTCCCACCAGCGTCAAGGTCTCCCCTTGTTCTCATCACACTTACCATCGCCAGGCCACTCTATGCTCCTTCACCCACCGCTGCCCCGGGTCGCTCTCGTGCTCCCTGCCGCGTGCCTTATATTGCTTTCCAGCAGCTCATCCTTCTCCCCCACGCAAACATGCTGCCTCCGTGATTGCACAAGAGCCAGCTTGGCATCCTTTGGCGGCGGCTGGGGAGGAAAGGACTCTGCGAAAGTCCATCCTCCAGCACGGATGCCCCTTCCGATTAGCCGACGGCTCGCGCATGCTGACTCAATTCACGGCCCTGATGGGATCCCAAACAGGGGGAGTATCTGCAAAATCCCCGGGAATCTGGGGTTTTGTGCATCCAGCTGGTTTTGTGGTACCTGCCTTTGACACAGCAATAACAACAGATACCACAGCAGCACACGCGAAGGCCAGATAACTGTGTGTACTGAATACACACGGTTTCGCAACCACAACATACATTTGCTTCGGCTGGTTTTTTTAATGAGTTCTGACATCTAAGATCTGGTGAGAAGTAGCAGTGAGAGATGGAGGGATGAGGGCTTGGTCCTACCATGCTTTGTTTGGGAAACAGTAACCAGCTGCAAATAGCAGTCATCATTCAAAGTGATGCTTCTTGATATATATTGACTATGCTCTGTGCATCCTCAGAGCTTTAATTGCTACAGTCACCATAACATCATAGCAGCAAATGTGAACATCCATCCATCCAGTTTTTTTCCTAACCACAACGAAAACCAGGAAACAAAAGTGTTCAGCACCTGACCCTGCTCACAGCCTAATGAACTACCAATTAAAAAAAAAAAAAAAAAAGGCCTGCTGCCAGCTTTTGGGTGAGAATCTCTGCTTTCCATTATGTATTTTACAAAGCAATTAACCGGGAGAGAAGCTTGCACAGACTGGCTTAGAGATGCAAAGGCAGTGCAGCCCGCAGGCTTAGAAAGCAACAAAGGAAAAGGATGAGGAATGGGGGGGGCTTTTTTTTTTTTTAAAGAGGGTGAAACTCGTGAGCCTTGTGGTCTCTGAGAGGCTGGTGGCAAAGCTGTCCTGGTGGCCAGGGTTTGCCCGCTTTCCCCCTGTTTCGCCTAAAAATACTCTGGACAGAGGGGGCTGCCACCAGAAACGCGCCTTCTCCCCGGGCGGCACCGGGGCGGGTGTCGGGAGCCAAGGAGATGCTCAGGCCAGTGGCAGAGGA
>NW_008794457.1:337358-343648 GCF_000699145.1 Aptenodytes forsteri | reverse complement strand
CCCCTGCCCCCCCCCCGGTGCAAGGTCTGTGCCTCCCTCTCGCTGTCTCCTCCTCACGGGGTCAGCCTGACCGCAAGGAGGGGGAAACAAACAGCCCCCAACCTCCCTGAGATGTAAATAAATAATATAAGCAGCCCTCTGTCCTTGGAGGCTGCTGACTCTGCTGCCAAAACATCCCCCTCCCTTCAAGGCCCCTGAGCGGCCGGCCAGGCTCAGTGCAGCCCGCAGGCTCTGGCATGGGCCATCGGCAGGTGCCCAGCAGATTTCCAGAGCTGTTTTCCAGCCGGCAGCACCCCAGGCAGGACGGAGGACGCAGCATTTACATGGGCACGGGAAACAGGGGACACACCATGATCTGAGACTGAACGTGGGGATGTGCTGTGCCCTACCAAGCCAGGCTCCCCCCGTTCTGCCATCTCCCCCACGCTCGGGGGGGGCCCAGGAACATGCAGCCACTTACTTACCAAGCCCAACCCAAACTCAGATTCAGTGCTCACCCTTTCCTGTCGCAGAAATGGGAATCGCGCTTCAGGCTGCTTCAGCCGTGCTCACGTACTAGATCACTGCGGCCAGAGTGCGAGTGTTGCTGTGTATCTGGGTCCCACCCCTGAATTCACCCTGGTGCGTGCATTTCTGTAGTGCACAGGAGGAGGCAGAATGGAGGTCCTGGAGGAGAAGGAGGAAGAGGAGCAAAGAGAAGAAGAGCTGAAGGCTTTGGAGATCAGTGCTAAACTCCCGGACTTGGAGACGAAGCTGTCCATGGAGCAAATCTGCATCCCAAGTGATGTACCGTAAGTTACGTGTGTCTGTCAGCTACTGGGATGAGCAGAGATGGTCCCTTTGGGGTCCACGGGGGGATTGCACACGTGTGGATGGCACGTGTGGTCCCCTTGCACAAGGAGGGGAGTGAGCGAGTTTTGCGTGCCTGGTCAGTTTGTCCAAGAGTGGGCACGTGCGAGTAAGACAATAACTCACTTCATCGTACGTTCATTTACTGCTGTATCGTGACACTACATAAAGATCCCCTGAGCTTCTGGGTATATGTCAGCTTGCCATCACTCCAGAGAAGCTTGGCTATGTCAAAATCATGTCCTTGGATATGATCCCCGTTTTTTCCCTGGGAAACAGGGAGCCCCTGCCATGTTTTGATAGCAGGTCATCTTGCCTGAATTGCTCCCGGCTTATTACCTGTGTCTCTCTGCCTCCCCCTGTCCTGGAAGTGATTTTGACTGGAGCTCTATTGACACGTCCCAGTTACCGTCCTCGTACAAGACAAATTCCCTGAAGGAAAAGAAGCTACTGCACATCGCTGACCATTTCCTCCAGCAGTACGCTCACCTCTGCCCTGACCGCAAGCCGCTCTTCCTCCACCCGGTCAACGAGTGTGGCGTGGAGGTATGGGGTGGCGTGGGGCTGGGCCGCAGCGGAAGGGACACTCGGCTTCCATAGTGCCAAATGCTGGGGAAGGACAGCAGCCCTTCCTGCCCTCCCCCCTGGCCGAAGGGAATGGGAACCCGCTTGCTGTGCCCACAGCACCCCGAGCAGGCACACAGCACCCCGAGCAGGCACACAGCACCCCGAGCAGGCACACAGCACCCCGAGCAGGCACACAGCACCCCGAGCAGGCACACAGCACCCCGAGCAGGCACACAGCACCCCGAGCAGGCACACAGCACCCCGAGCAGGCACACAGCACCCCGGGAACACCCTGGCTGTCCAAATCCACAAGTGCGTTGTACCATGCACATGGTGGTGGTGCCATGTAGGCTGCAGGCAGCTCGCAGCCCTGCAGCATGATGCTTAGGAAACAGGAAAGACCACAGAAACATAAAGGAAAGTAAAAGAAACACATGAAATAGATAAGGCTCAGGCTCAGTCACAGATATGGAGTCTGGATCCAGAGTTAGGTCTTATTCTGAACTTCGCAGAAGTTACAGGCAAGGAAGTAAATGTGGAAGTTTGTGGTCTGGTTTTGTTTGGGACTGGGTCCAAGCTGCACAACTGTTGCCTAGTTCTGGACCTGATGCTCCCCCAGGCATCTGGAATTGCTACTTTGGACCAGCTTTCCCCAACGTTTATTATATCATTAACATACAAGGCAAAAAATGCTGGAGGACATAAAAGCTGGAAAGGGCAGTAGCTATTTGTCTTGCTTGAAAGCTAAGAGAAGAACTGGCTCGCATCTGTAGTGCGTCTGAGATGAGCTTGAAGTTTTAGCCACAGACAAGCAGGCGGCCTCTCAACCTCATGCAATTTCCATCTCGGAACAGGTGAGGGGGGTTACTGACGCTGTTGATATGCTCTAGGGAGGTCCTGAATGAGAGCTGTAACATCCAGGGGTGGTCTGAAGATGGCTTTTGACAGGAGACTCTGTCAGGCGTCTGTTGGCTAACCGAAGTCCTCTTGTTGCCCTACAGAAGTTTGTGAGCACAACGGTGAGGCCAACCCTGCTGCCTTATACAGAGCTGTACCACTGGGATGGCTGTGCCAGCTTTGTCTCTGATTACCTCACCGTGGAGCCCCTCAAGTCCCCTATCACACCGGTAAGAAAGGGGCTGCAGTCCCATCAGAAACAGCCCCGTAATGGAGGTGACAGAAGGGCTGCTCAGCAGGACACAACGTGGAAACCCCAGTGGCTGGGATTACAAAGGTCTTTGACCCCTCCATCATCCCCTCATTACTTAGGCAACCCCCCGATTTTCCCAGGCCCTGTGCGCTCTGTTTGGATCTGTAATCCCAGTACAGGTACAGTGTTGTACCTGTCAAGCAATTAAGCACCATTTCTGCAAAATTGGGCCTGACCCTGCTCTCAGTCACCCCAGATGACCAGCTGGTCTGCTGTGGGTTGCAATGGCTGACAAGCTTCCCCTCCAAAGACCAAGACACCTCCTGCCCATCTCTCCCTGTGGTTAAATGTCACCAGATTTGGGGTCAGAATTTCCCCAGATCGCTTTGGAGGGGACTTTTGGGGTCTGTGGCTTATATGGGAATTTTATATAAGAGATTCCCTATGGGTGCAGAGCCCAGGGATATGGGCAATGCCCTCTCTCTCTCCTGCTCTCTGCCTGGTGCGTGTTTCAGCTTCACAAGAGCACTGTGAACACGCATCTCTCTTTTTTCCAGCCCAGTTCACTCTATTCCCCAACCACCATCCTGAAATACCAGCGAGGGAACTGCTTTGACTTCAGCGTGCTGCTGTGCTCCATGCTGATCGGGGCCGGGTATGATGCTTACTGTGTGCACGGATATGCCACCCGCGAGATATGCACCCTGGACGAGACTCTGGAGCTGTGCCCACTGCTCAGGAAGCCACAGGAGGTGAGATGTGCAGTGAGCGGGCAGGGAGGAGCCCACCATGCATGCTCAGCCTGTTCATTTCCAGTGAGGTCCGGAGTCGAGCTAGGGGGAACAGCTTCAGGTCCACACTGGGTTTCAGGCTGTACCAAGAAGGGACATCACCAAAGGGATCTTTTGAGTGATTTTCCACAGTTCCTTAAGAGGCCTCTTTGGCTTCACTGCATTCCTGCTCACCAGGTCCAATACTACAAACTGCCAAGGGTTGGGAACTGGGAGGTACCTGTAAGCCATACATTTTCTCCCTTCTCTTGATCTCTGCTGGGTTTCACAGCAACACCCTGCTTTTGTGGAGGCAGGTACCAAAAGAGGGGATGAAGAAGTCGTCCAACAAGTATAGAGTTAAGCCCCCACCAGACCTGCACAGCAAGTTTGAGCTTCAGCAGGAGGCCAAGAAGAAGGCAGAAACTGAAGCTGCTCAAAAGAACAAGGAAAGAGAACAGGAGAAGGTCATGGTGAGTTAGCAAGGTCCACCTCACTGTAAACTCCAGGAGCAAGAGCTGAGACACAGGTAATGGCTGACCAAAGAAAGGAGCTCACCACCCTCTGCCGTGAAGTGTGACACAACCCTGACCATGGCCATGAGCACTTGGCCCCTGGGAGCACAGTGTGTGCTGGCACAGGAATATGTACTGGATATGTACTACGTCACTCTTCTGAAGAGTGTTAGTGGCCTGGAGATCTTTAGAAGTGGGCAGAGGAGAGAATAAGATTGCCATTGGGTTGGACTAAAGTGGCAATAAAATGGCAATAATTACTGCTCTGTCCTCTCCGCTACAGGAACTGGAAAAGCCCAGGCGTGACCCTTTGTATGGCTTACGGGTGCACGCATGGGTTTTGGTTCTGTCTGGGAAGAGGGCGGTTCCCGAGACCTTCTTTATCAACCCCTTCACGGGAAACAGCCACAGCACCATGGATGAGCACTTCCTTGGGATCGAGAGCGTCTGGAACCACAGGAACTACTGGGTGAACATGCAGGACTGCTGGAACGGCTGCAAGGTAATGAGCCCTTAAGCACCCTGTGCCTGGGAGGGACAGCTGGGCCAACCTGAGTCCTGGGGAAGTCCAAGATCAGAGGTCACCCCAGTTTCCACTTAACCATTCCCTGTGTTGGCTCTGGTCATTTTGCCCTGATTACGTAGACTTTGGAACTACTCCAGGACATCCCAGACCCTGAGCTAGAAAATACTTATCACACCTATTAAACCCCTACAGCGCTAGAATATCAGCTTTTAAGGCTGGCTGGACACTTGTTCTCTCAAACAACAGCTTTTAAGGCAGAGGATGTTTTGAGCCTGTCAGGCATGGCTCAAGGCAGGAAAGATCTTGATGAGGCTCTTCCCACACCTCAGCTACTCCCCAGCTGATACAAAGTCTGTGAGGCGAGGGTCTGAGTTAGAGCAACTTTAGGCCTGTGTGGATGACCTTGGGGCCATGCATGCCCCGAGGAGGGAGGCAGAAGGATTTCCAGCAACTTCCTCTCATCTGTGGCAGAGGCACCACGAGGAAAGGGGTCTGTAGCTCTCTAGGCACAGGGGCAGGCTTTGGGGTCCCGCCAGCCAGCCAAGGGTCTGAAGAGCCCACCTCACTGAGATCCAGGGTCTGTCTAGAATCCTTTAACTCTCTGACATCCAGCCAGGTCCAGAGCACCGCAGATGTGCAGGGGCAGCATTCGGTTTAGTGTCAGGCCCTTGAGACTGCCCTGTAGTTAAGTGGGTTTCTTCTGTATGGCCTAGGACCTCATCTTTGACTTGGGTGACGCTATCCGCTGGGAAATTATGCTTTCGGGGAGCAACAAGCCTCTTCAGCTGCTCCCAGATGCTGAGGAGGAAAAGGAGTTATCTGACAGGGACATGGATGACATGGTGAGTGACCCAAATGATGGCTCTCGTGCAGTGGGGATGCTGTATCGAACTGGTGTGTTCGTAGGCCCGCGTATGTCTGCCTGCCTGCTGCCCCCTCCAGGTCAGATCACTGTTGCTCTAGCTACGTTTTGGTTGGCACTTTAGATTCCTTCTCAGTCTTGAATAGTTCTGATGCTTTTTGAAGCAGGACCCCAAGTGGTACTTCTGGTGTCCTAAGTGGCTCGGGACCTCTGTAAGCCTCCAGTGCATTGACCTTTGGGATGAAATAATTTAAAAAAATAAAATCCAAACTGAAATTTTTCTGGACACTCTTTCTCTGCTGGTCAGCACCCTGCTTTCCTGGCTGCTAGGTGGAGTTGCCAGCCAGATGTAGAAATAATGTATGTACTCTAACATACCAAAAAATGCTGTGTACTGGAAGCAAAAAATGGTATGTTGTCCTGGTGGGAGAACACAGCATGATAAAGCAGGCATGGCACCAGCACAGCAGGACGGAGGAACGCCAATAACAGTACGTTCCCTCCTGTTATCTACCCTCCTCAGCCTGTGCCCATAACTGGGGAGCAAAGCACCCTCCATGGTCTACATAAAACAAGCTGGTCATTAGTTTGAATGACGATTGTCACAGTCATCCCCTATCCAGCATGAGCGTTAGCCAGAAGAAGATCATTTCATCAGGCTTGAGTAGGGGTGTGCTAGTGAGAGTGTGGGGGTGCAGTAAAGCTCTCCTTCCACGTAAACTGCAGTGTGCTGCTTACCTCTGTCCTCAGGCTGTGTGTGACCGACACAGCTCTCGTAACTGTGCCACCGTGTTCCCCAGGACCAGCACAGCCTCGCACGAGCTGAGCTCTGATCACTGCACTGCATTCTCTAGAACCAAAATGCCTCCTGGTACAGTAAGAGAAGCTGCCAAAAATGCAAAACTCTGCTTCTGTTTCAGCAGGAAAAGGAGGAAGACATGAGTTTTGACATGCCACCATCATGGGTAGCGCCAATTCAGATATCTCCCAGAGGTATGTATTCTTCCTTTGCCTTTTGCTTGCCCCCCAGCTAACCTCTCTCCCTCCCCGC
>NW_008794457.1:327049-337282 GCF_000699145.1 Aptenodytes forsteri | reverse complement strand
TTCCTGCCAGCTGAATGATTTTGCCTGGGATGCACTTTCTGTTGCCACTACGCACAAGGTACTGCCCCTGCATTATCAAATATCTGCTTTGGGAGAGAAAAGAGTTATTATACTATTATAACATTAAAGCACAACAGGCAGGGCCTGAACAGCTTTACTGGCAGCTGAACGCAATCAGTAAATGCGTGGTTTCCCTTAGACCATGGTTTTCTCCCTTTCGAATTCTTTTTCCTTGCGCTGAGTACAAGGGAGTAATTTTTTCTGATACCTCTCTTGCTCACTGCAGAGTTTGAGACCCGCTGTTCCCAGGGGAGGAAGGTGATCCTGTACAGGAAAGCAAAACTGGAGAAATGGGCACCATACCTGAATGGAAATGGGCTGGTGAAACGCCTCACCATCTACGCAGACTTAGACTGTAAGAGGGACGAGTGAACACACTCAACGCACTGAGCAAACACAGCCTGGGGTGTGCTGATGGGAAGGGGGAGGTGGTCCCCTTCCTGCCAGAGTCTCTTGTGCTTTCTCATCCTCCTTTCACATTTGTGGGGGACTTATCTACCACATCTTCAAACGCTTCATCACGCTCGCTGTCTGTCGAGCCCCAGAACTTTCCAGCATTGCTAGGGGTTCCTGCGAGAGTTTGAATCTGTTTACACCCCAGTGGTGAGGCTGTTCGGTGTCGCAGGTCAGCTGCTTGGATTTTCAGTCTTCAGAGAAATGGAAGGCTGGTTTGATTTGATCCAATAGTATCACTGTTCTTATTGGTGTTGACAGGAGCCATAGAAAGGGGCAGCTACTGACTGTGGATATTTCTGTGCTCCAAAGCATTATTCTTCAACAGCTGGTCCAAGAGACTGTGCAGATTCCTAACTGGACATACAGTGTCCTGTCCTCGGCACTCTTGGATAGTGTAATGCCCCTATCTCATTTCCCTTCACTCCTGACACTGTCATTAAGTATTTGGGATGGAATTTCCCTTGCCTAACCGTAGCCATCCGCCATGCCACCTTCTCCCCCTGAGCTGATTCCTTTAGTTCTTGTTGATGGAGAGGAATGAACCCTCTTAAGGTGTAATTCATCTACTCAAATGTAGATTAGGATTCATCTACAAAGTGGCTATGCGATGTCTGCTTTGGCTGTATCAGGTGCACAGTGTGCTTGCACAGACACTGAGAGCTCATCAGATGAATCTTGCCACCTCCGACAGAGTGACATAAGGTTGTGAAACGCTTTGTCTCCTGCCAGGTACTGAAGTAGTGGAGGTGAGGGAGTGGTTCAAAAACCGAGAAGACATGTTGGATATGAGAGAAGTGAATAAACAAACACAGCTGACCACAGACTACTTCAGCCCAGGACACCTCCTCAATCTTAAAGGTAACCCAGCTCATCTGGGCAGCCACTGCAGCTGATGGGACTTCATGTGAATCCCTTCTAGCAGTGGCAGAAGCCCAAAGTTGGGGTGGCAGCAAACTTGTGGGATGAATGGCCGAGATAAATAACATAGTCTCCAGTGGAGAGCAGCAAATTGGGTTGTTGGCTTCCAGTCCTGGACAGTGCTCCCCCCCAGCATAACAGAAGAAAAATACATACCTATCACATATATAGGGTGATTTACCAGTAGAGGTGATAGGAGTAGAAACTTTCCTAACTTACTTAGGATTATGTTCAGTCTCTCTGTGTTGTGCAGCTGGAGGAGAGAAAGTCCTGCACCAGATCTGTTGCTAAAGCAGCATTTCACCCAAAGAGGCTGCGCCCATTCCTGGTTTGGGAAGAGCAGGGTCCAGGCTCCACTCACTACTGCCTTACTGTGTAAGGAAGGCAGCGGCCCTGCAAAGCTGTCCTGCTGTCCTTAGGCTGTGGCGTATTGGTACACAGCAGTGAGGAGATAACATTCCCTTCTTACGCTCTTATGTGCATTTGATTTATTGGCTGCTGAAGAAAATGAGGCTTCCTCTGGACACACTTGTGTTCACCATATTATGGTTGCTAACTCTGAAAACGTGTGCAATCTCTCTTACGTCCTTAGCTCACACCTATACGTCGCTGGAACCAGAGACTGAACATACGATGGAGTTTTACAATGAGGCGCGAGTCGATGGCCTCCAGAAACGTGTTGAAAATGCTAACGAGATGACAGAGTACTTCGTGGGGCGGGATGACTTCCTGCATGTCCGGCACATGGAGTTTGGCAAAAGAGGAAAGAAAATACACTTGGCTGGCACCAGAACTGACATTAACTCCCAGCCTATAGTGGTACGGCCAAGGCAGGAACAGAAAAATATCTGTCACTGTGATATTTATACTATGCAAAACATACTGCCTAGGGCTTTAGGTTCATTTTCAGTGGGTGCAGCCAAGGCAAAACTGCAGATGAGACGTCCAAGCCTTGTTCAGCTGCTGTGTCTCACAGTTGCTTGCCTGACAGAGAGCTACAGTGTGACCAGTTGTCACGAACTGCATTGAGCAGCTAGAATGAAACTAGGAAAATGTGTGTCAGAGGAAAGGAAAAAAGCTTGACTATGATTTTGGAATGAAATTTTCACAAGACTCAAAACTAGTCAAATGATTTCACGTTCTGACCCCAAACTAATAACGTTTTAGGTTCCTGATGAAGTATCCCATCGCTATGATTGCAAGCAGGTAATCTACCTCTTCCTCTAGTCAGGTCTGATTTGGAGAACAGAAGAGGGAGGAAATCTGACATCTGGCAGCATGGCTCAGACACTTCACCTGCCAAGACAGAGCCATGCAGTGGCCTGCCTTTGGACCAGCACCCAACATGCTCCTTTTCCTTCCCTATGTTGGGGAATGTGGGAAACTTTTTGTTGTGCTCCAAAATACCTTGCTTCCTGCGGTTGCCTCAGGCAGGGATGCATCCCAAACTCACTTTGAGCTTGGAGAGCATACTCAGCTTCACAAATAGGAGACTTCTCTATTGCTTTAAGCAGCTTTGTGCTTTTTTTCTCGGGCACAGGAAAGAACAGTAGGACCATGGGCCAAGAGATGCCATCGTAATCCAGGCAGAAAAGCCCAATTTTTACCATGGGTTTTTACCCAACTTTGCAAATCTTGCCAGTTTTCTGTGTTGTCTAACCTGCTTCCATCTCTTTCTTTTCACCCCTCATCAGCAAATCAAGGAGCGTTTCCACAGAAACCTAGAAAAGCCTGCTGATGAAGATGTAGCAGAACGTATCTTTCTGATCACAGAGGAGACAATCCATCTGACGTATCACCTCAAGGATAAATACATTACTGCCTCAAAGAAGGATTTCTTCAAAGCGTCAGAGAGGGATAGGAAAGGAAATGAAATCGTCATGACCCCAGAAATGTGCATCACATACCAGGTATGGAGAAAAACTACTTATATCTTGAAGTTTTTCTAGATCACAAGACACAAAGGGAAGGTGAAATGTCAGTGGAAGAACTACAAGCATGACATACTCCATGCTGCCCCTCTGCTCCGTCTGCACACCTCCCTCACAGACAGCCTCTAGGCTGACAACACAAATGCCCCTGGGGATGCATTACCATGCTGGAAGTGACTGGGCACGCAGGACATAGTGTAGCGTGAAAGGCTTGCTCTAGCCATGCCTGAGGCCATCTTCCCAGACTTGGTCATCAGGCAATGTAGACACAGCCATTGGGAACTTGCAAGATGCTGGTTCAGCAGCTGTTAGGCTCATTTCTGCAGATTCATGGCAGGGAAGCTGAAATTTCCTCTGCCGTTCTCTCTTGAAGAAGAGACTACAGCAGAGAAGCAGAAGCAGACATCCTGGGTTCTAGCTTCAATTCTGCCATGGACTTCTTGGGTCACATCATTGCTTAAATCTCCCAGAGTTTACCCTGCAGATGCAGAGCAAGATGCTGAGGCTTAATGCATTGCTGATAGATAGATAGCCTTAAATAAAAGATACTATAAAAAAAGTGGAGTGCCGTCATTAAGCCAAATTCTCTCATTTGGGGCGGGGGGGTCATTCCACTAACGTTATTGATGGGAGTCTGTAACCAGGGGCAGGAGTCTGCCAGTAAATTCTGCAGTGATGCTGCACAATTACACTTAGGAAAATCAAAGAGAGATTGCAAATACAGGATTTTTTAGCGTTATGCACGTTTTCTTAAAGTTTCTATCTCCCATCGGGCAGAATACACAGAACGCATCTGCTGTAATGCCATCCTTTCATCTCTAATCCTGCACAACCGGTTCTAACCAATAACAGCAGCATCAGCAAAGTGCAAGATGTGCCATCTGGCTCCCGTTACTGATAGACTCAAAATCGAAACGAAGTCTAATAAGTTGTTGACCATGGGTTAGATGTTTCAATGGTGGAAATCAGTGTCACTGTACTGACTATAGCAGAATTGTGCCAATTTCTGTTAGCAGAGTACCTGGTCCCGTGCACCCAGAGAGCGCTACTGTCTTTCACTAGCTTATCTGCTTCCAGGCGGGGTCCTCTGAGAAAGAGAAGAAGCTGCTCCACCTGTACAAATTGTTGCAGGAGCTAACAGAGGAAGAGAAGCGGCTGAAGCAACAAGTCCGGCAATCTGAAGCAGAGGTAACAGGGAGGTGTCCGCACTGTTGTCAAAGTTGGTCAGGCATGGAAATGGTTTTGGCTGACTGGTTGCCAAAGCATCCTCAGCATAAACTGTGACAAAAATAAAACTCTGGTGTCACAAAGCTGGTCTCCATGCTGAATTATCAAGCTTGCAACCCAGTCATTGTTCAGTAAAGACGTGGCTTTAATATATTTATGGAGAGGCACACACTTTCCAGCTCCTGCTCTTACTCTTCATTCTCTGGGAGGAAGACAGTTTCAGAGGGCAAATGACAGCATATGAGTTGGGGCACCTAGAAACATATCTGCCTTTTGCCTGGGAATGAGACCTAAAAGAAAAGATATTGTATGTAATGTTGTATATCTAGTTGCTAGGCATTTCCAGGAAGTCTTCAAAATACTGAAGTGACTTTTTGTGGGAGCAACTGTAGAGAAATACTTCATAAAATACATTGCTTGTACTGCTAATCACACTGTGACCGGTGTAACGAATCCATGTTCTTAGAAGTCTTTGTAATTACTTCATGATAAATACCACCATTCTAGCAGATGGAGGCAAAGCTATTGGATTTATTTCTTTTTTAAATGTTTTTGTGAGGAAGAGGAGGAGAGCTGGAGAGGGAATGCTCAACTATATTAGCACAGAATACTAGGAATAATTAAGAACAAGATGGCAAAATTCCCTTTTTTTCCCAGAAATCTGAAGCTAGTTCACTGTGACCTCATGAACTACCTTGCCAAATTTCTCAGTCTTGATGTATTAACAGGCAAAATATTCACATTGCTTGTGCTGTATATCCTGTTAAGACAAAGAAGTAAGCCGAAGCTATCAGTGCAATTTCAAAAGTAGTGGCAAGACTGTGACTCCAGAAGAGCTTTCTTAACAGATAATAATTGTGTCCAAGAATTTCATGCAGAGCAGCAATCTAAAAATAAGACCACTATCGGCTTGATCTGACAGCAGGATATGAACATATTTGTATAGATCTTCTATATTTAACCTTATGCTACAGTTCTTGTATGCAGCATCTGCTCTGTTAGCAGGTCAAGCATGTAAAAGTACTGTCATTTGGTAGGAAAGCTGAGGGCTCTTTCTTCTGATTTTTTGGAAGGTGTTAAATATTTTGAAGATCCCTGAGAATGAAGAAACTGCCGTTAAATTGTCAGTTTCAATTTATAATAGAGAGAGGAATGAAAAGAGAAGACAACAGAATGAAGCCATGGTAGGTAGACTTCATTAGTCCCAGTATTTATTACATATACACAAAGAAATCCAGAGTAAGCTTTTTCTGTCTGAGGAATTATCTCTGAAGAGCTTTTAGTATCGTTAAAATATACTGGGCCAAATCCCTAGCAGGTGTAAGTCAGCACAGCTTCAATTGACTTGCATGAAAATATAACATGATCATGCTATGACCTTCTGACTTTCTGGAAAAACTTGCATCACCGAGAAAGATTATTGTTTTATTTTGTTTAGTTAATAAAGAAAATTATCAAGGATTAGTTGATAATAGGGATTATGGGGGGAGTATGATAATGGATTCCAAGCTGCATCTTTCTAGCCAGGGCTCATTTTGTTAGGCAAATACACACTACTTTGTGTGATACGAATCAGCTGTTTTCTTGGTTTTCATTATTACTTGCAAAGCCAATTCTGTTCCACCATCTCTGTTGAGGAATTAATACCTTATGCATGTTATGGACAAATACAAAAAGATTCAAGAATAATTACTTGCAATTTTTCAAGATCTCTAAGATGCTTCTTGTGAATGTTTTTTAGACTGAGCTTTCCTGAATAGAGATTATAAAAGGTGATATTAGGTTTTACGATGCCAAACTTCTGGCGTGAAACACAAGCAGGGGCAAAGATGCAAGAACCAGCTACTTGCCAGCCTACAAGCTGCTATCGCTCAAAATACCCTGTCCTCACCTCTTTCTGTCCAAATACAAACGCATTTTGTAGAGCCCTCCTTGTACCTCAGTGGATAACACGTTTTGTGTAAGAGACGTCTCTACAATCAAGGAAATTAGGAGAAATGTTAAAAAGGACGGTAGAAAATAAACTACAGAATAAAAACTGCATTGGGAAAGGGTTGGTATGCAAAGCTAATGCAAAGCAGTAGTTTTGATCAAACTGTAGGAAAAAGAAACGTTATTTCCTCCTGGGGGAGGGGGGGAGGAGGATTTTGGCCTTTGCTTTTATTTTGCCTTATCACAGGGTGTTTGGGGAAACAGGTAAATGGGACCATGACTCTTTCTGTCCTTTCCCCTCCAGAAGAACGCAATGGAGGATGAGCTCCCAGGACAAGAGGAACAGGATCTGGATTACCTGGCACCTTTTCTTATTCAAATTGGCTACAGAGAGAAAATGACCAAGGGGCAGGCCCTGCGCGTCAGAGATAACTGCCTGACTGATTTTAAGCGTCGACTCATTGATAAAGCCAATATCATCCAGGCCCGCTTTGAAAAGGTATTGCCAGCCTCGCTCCAGGATGTGTTGTTACTGGAGTCTCTTCTGTACTGGCAGGAGGCTAACACATATCTCATTGTGACAGCAGGCAAGAAACAAACCTTTGATTACTTTGAGAGCCATAAACATGCCTTTTTTTTTTTTTTTGTCGTTAGCATGTGAAATCAAAGAACAAAATAGCTCCAGGGTGAAATTTAGTCCCTATCTCAGTCAGAGCTGACTTGGTTCTCCAGTGCTTCTTGACTATAGTGAGGCAACGCATTCAGGTTTTGCTGCCTCTCGCTGTTCCATGTTTTTTTTGATTCCCCATGTTTTCTTGTTCTGTGAGACCTCATCTCAAACTTATTGCCTCCCATAAAAATAAACCAGCTCTGATTTGTGGTTTCCTTCATCTCGGCTCCCTGAACTTTGAGTTCCACTCTTGTGTGCCTTTGCTCCTCTCTCTCCTCTCTATTACCCTGACTTCTGGTTGCTTGCTCCCCCAACAGGCGGTGGAAGAGCTGCAGAAGAAGGACCAGTGGTTTCAGGAAAAGAAGAATCAGCTCAGCGCAGAGGAGGAGGATGACTTCCTCGCCCGTTACTCTGAAACCATGTTCCATATCCACATTCTAGCGCTGAGGCTCAACAGGTATTGGGAATGACTGCCAGAGTACAGTGCCCAGGGGAGGTCTACAAGTCAGCCCCCCAGGAACTCAGCACTGAAGCTATTCTGTAAAATACCCTACTCGATGTCCCGCTGCAGTTTTCCTCCGATATCCCCCTTCTCGTTCTAGGGAAAAGCAGACAGCACCACAGAAATACCTTGCTCTTGAAGAGAAGCTGCGCAAGGATCCTCGCCTAGCTGAGCACCTCGGTCATGCCCGATTTCTTTATTCCTTCACACCAGACACTGGAAATCAGTGCTGAAGCCTGTTGGAAGCAGCCTGGGAAAAAAGGTGGAAAGGTTTTCCTACTTGCCTGCAGTAAATCTTTCATTATCATTGGATTCATGGAGATTTTAATGAACTTGTAGCATTCCACTGTCTTTCTTTTCCCTCGTTTATTTTAAGGCCCATCTGCAATTACATCAATTGTCTTCTCATGTAATTCTATTAAGTTTGAGACTGAAGTCTGAATGAGACCTCAGCTTTAAGGTCTGCTTCAGAAGTTGCTACAAATTATGCACGCTGTATTGCAGGGCTTTTCTTCCCCAAACCTGCTCCCTAGCTGCTGACATCAGGAGCAGGATTATTTGGGAATACTGGTTCTTTCCAACATAATATTTTAACAAATTTATAATTTGGTTTTATAAGTAGCACAAGCAAAGATTTTGAACTTGTGAGTTCACAACAAATTAAAAATTCTTTGACCTCATTTAGAGCTATCTATTAACTACGAAACCCAGCAAAGACTAATACTCAAATTGACAAACTTTGGATTTTAACATCTTTATTTTTCTCTTTGAATGTCTCCATCACCATTCACAAGTATTGGCAGACAGGGTAAAAAGTCAAGAGAAATCCAAAAAGCATTCCAAATCCAAGAAATTTTAGGTAATCCAAGTGTTTTGGTTAATCATTCACCGAGATCCACAAATGGAAGTCAGTATGTGTGTGCCATGTATTGGTATTTATGTAAGTCCCTGAACCTGCTAGGAAACAATTTCTGATGTCATCTATAGTACATTAGGCACCGTGGACACCTACAAGTGATTCTACCTACAGTTCCCAACAGCTGCAGTCTTCAAGGAACAACCTCTAATGATCACCTTCAACAAAGACTATACTGATTGCAGCTGGGGGAAGGCAGAAACTTGTTTTGCTGTAATACAGCAGAATAAGGGACATTACACCTGAAATACAGCATGAACCAGAGCAGATTAAACTTCTTGTCTTACGGTAGCTGTCCATTTTAAGTGTAATAGATACACTAAAGGGCTTTTACAGAGAAACACCCCGCCCCCACCTGCCTATTTTATTGCAACAGAGTAATTTTCTCTTGCTTTGTTTCTGTTACGTTTTAAGAGGTGAACACAATGTTAAAACCAAAAGCCACCATCAGCTCATTATGCCTAATCTGAATATCCTAGGTCATTAAAACATACCAAATTATCCTTCTAGAGAGGCTATTAAATTAGGTGTCGCTTGAAGGATGCACTCCATTTTGGGCTCAGAAATGGAGAGCAGGGAATTCAGCATCTCCTGTGGGAGACAGTTGCAGTGTTTGACACCCATCACAGCAAATCCCTGGGTCTGCCCGGGCCTCCCGGCTCCCAGTTCTGGAGCTCTTGAGATGGTTCACGACAGTACATCGTGTTCCAAGCCATTCAACAACGGCAGCGGCCCATTTCACACCAACACACTGACAGCTCCACATCCCTCCATCAATGCTTGGCTAACGTGGCGACCTAGCACAGATAGAAACAGGCCAGGAAAGAAAGCTGAGAAAGCTCAGAACAGCTCACTCTTTGAGACAGAGAGGTATTCCAATAGGAACACACTACTGAAGAGGAACACCAGGAATGTCAGGAACTAGCCAAAACAATTTCCAAATCACAAGGACCAGGAACTGCTGAAGGACTGAGGGACCTCAGCGAACTGGGGAGAAAGGAAACCCTAAGGTCTCTAAAGAGAAAAAAGGAGCAAGCAAGCCTGTTGTTATGAACTCATCAGTGTTAATTCAATACCAGACGAGACACCAGAACAAATTAATTTAAAAATCCTTTTACAGGCACTAGGGACATAGCAGCTGCCAAAAAATCAGCTAATACGTATTATCAAGGACTAGCATCAAACTAATGCGATTTCCTCTTTTGATGGGAGTAATTGGCTTCAGATGCAGGGAGGAAAGAGTAGAAGCAGTGTGACCCATCTCAGCCAGGCTGTGAGGGTGCCCAGCGAGGCTCTGCCAGGAGGAAAACCGACCCGAGGCCCTGGCGGGCCTGACTTGCCGGTGGAAGCAGGAGTAGGAGGAGCTGGTGCCAGCGTTGCCTGGCAAAGAGACACAGAAAGGGGGAACGGCGGCAGCCCCACTCCCACCAGGGCTGCGCCCGTGACACCCGGCGAGGGGAATCGCCTCCTGGAGACACACCGGCCACAGCCCAGGCGCACAACCGCCTCGGCCGCCGGAGGGCCCTGAGGTAGAAGGCCGGGGAAGGACCTCTCGGCTGCCTCCACGGAAGCTCCAGGCTAAGGGGCCGCTGCAGGCTCCCCGCCAGCCCAGCAGAGGCAG
>NW_008794457.1:303130-326053 GCF_000699145.1 Aptenodytes forsteri | reverse complement strand
CCCCCGCCCGCGGGAGGGGCGCCGCGCGGAGACATGGCCGTGGCCGTCACCACTAAGACGGCGTGGAAGCTGCGTGAGTGTCGCCGGGCTGCCCGCCCGGGGGAGGGCAGAGGAGCTTCCCCAGCTGGAAGGGGGGTGGCAGAGGCGGTTTGTGATGGGAACCAGCTAATCCCTGCCTTGGGTGTGGGTGCCCCGGCCTTCTTTCCAAGTTGCTGACTGGAATTTTTAACTCTTAGAAATCCTTTTTGAAAACATAGCAGCATAGTGGAATAGCGTAGGGCCTTGTCATTGCTATTTTCAAAGGCTCACGGCCTGTATTTTTTCTGATCGGTTGCTGTAACGCTATCTGAAATTTCTAGCGAGCCCCATGTGACTCTCACGTAGTACAAGAACCACCGAGGGGGTGATGGCAGCCCCCCGCAGAGCCCAGGCTGCAGCGGGGAGTTCCCTCCGTGTCAGGTTAGCCTGTTTGGGGTCGGCCTTCATTGCTGCTCACTTGTTACTGAAGGTGCGCTGAGCTCTTTGCTGCAGGAGGGGTGAGGTGATCTTTGCAGGGCCTGTATGTCTCATTCTCTTGAAATTGCTTTGCAAGCGACAGTAAGAATCTGCTGCTTTTACACCCATTAAAATAATGGGAAAAATTCTGAGGAAGAATTCCTCAGAATGAGCAGTAAACAGCTGCTGACTATCCATTTCTAGCTGCTTTGCTGGTCACTGATGAGTAATTTCATAGGGGCTGTTGAGGAATGCTTAGAAGCAGCGGGAAGTGATCGGCTGTGCAGAAGCACGAGCTTTAGACCAGTGACTTGAGGTCTAGGAATTGGTTAGCAGAAATACGGTACCCTTGACTGGTAACACATTAAGGGAGCTGAGGTAATTGACTTAGTAATTTCATATCTTTTTGAGCAGAAAGCCAGTTTGCTATGTTATCTCCCCATCCCTGAAACTCCAGTTATAGGAAAAGCTGAAAGTTGATCAATCTCCATTCTCCGTTCTTGGTCTTCATTTTTGCTAGGCTCTGCCCCATCTTAGCATCCTCTTTAGAGCAAGAAGCGTGCTGAATGTTAGAAATGTTTCAGCGATGCTAATTAGGAGCTTAGTATTACTGAGCTGGTGGGTGATATCTGGTGATGAATACTCTATTAAAAAAAACCCCACAATTGTGGGTTTGAGGAAATTGGCACTTCACCGAGGGAGAGGATGGTGCGATCTGGCCAAGGCTGGCATCGGGTTATAACCTGGCTTTTAGGAACACAGGGTTGAATGCTTCAGCAATGACTTTTAAACTTGCAATATATTATTAAGAATGAAATCAAGACGAGGGAAGAAGTGGAGCTGCTGACGCACTCATTTCGGCAGCAATGCTCAGCATCTATATCCTTTCAATTTTAACTAGTGGGTTGGTCTATTAATACTAATTGTACTGTTTGTTACCTTCAGGTCTGTGTATATAGACATACTTCAGTGTTGTCGTATGGAAGATTGGTCTTTCAACACAATACAAGCATATTTTCAGATTTGCCCTTCTCATGTAATTTACGGTCCAGTTGCCTTTGTAATTTGAAAGGTGTTTTTCCGGCTAAAGTGAAAGTTGCGCAGTTTTGCTTTCAAAAAAGCACTCTGAGAGCTTGACATCAAAGTACCTGTAATTATTATGGCAGCTGTCTAATATCCTTTTGGATTAGCGTTGCGTGTAAAGTGATCAAATTGCTCCTCCCGCCAAAACAATCCGAACGAAAGCTGAATTGATTACTACCTAGCTTTTTACAAACAAGCTTCATAACTATTAGGCACGCAAATCCCATGAACTTTTAAAGAAGAGAACTGTAAGTGGAAGAAATTGGTAAATACATCTGCCAAAAGCCCCTGCCAAAAATTTGAGTGGATTTGAAAATCCACTGTGAAAATTAGATGTCTAAGCAAAGATGCTCCTTTGGCTTCTCTTTTGCACCAAACTTGTTTCTTTATGATGAGGCTTCCTTGGAGGTCTGTCATTGCGAAGCCCTCTCGGTGTCAGAGCTTCCCCTCAGCCCCCAGTTCTTTAACAGTCTTTTAGTATCAATCGCATTTGTTCTTTTGTGCACTTTTGGATATATATTCATCCTTCCTTTGTCACAGTTTCACACTCTGCATTGCTAAGTTTCACCTGTGTTGCATAGTGGGAATGTAGCGAAGCCTCTGCCAAAGCTCAGAGAAGGGAGCTCCACCTATCCCTGCTGCTGAGTCTGACTTTTTTTTCTGTGTAAGGTAACAAACTGTACTGCTGCTAATCTGCCAGTTCTCAGGTTGGACGGTCTGCTGCTGCTTTCTAGAACAGGATTACAGGGCCTTTCGCTAGATGACTCTGACTGTTGCGTATTATTGCAGCTTCTCAGGCAGCTCGGCTTACTGAGACCCACCCAGGTACCGACGGTAAAGCAGCTTCTGTGAGCAGGTTGCCACAGTTGAGCAAATCTTTAAAAGCTACCGAGCTGGTGCTAGTGAGAGAAGATGCTTTTTGTAAGCCACATGAGCACTGGAGTTGTGAAGCTTGGTCAGCAGGTGTCTTAAGTACAGCAGACAGAGCCAAGGAGGGCTGTTTCAAGCAAGATAACAGTGTGACTTCTTATCTGAACTGTGGGCTGCTGCAGCTTGTCCAGTGGAAGCTGGAAAGTTTTTCTGGAGGAAGAATATTTTTTTAGTCCTTTGGGAGGGATGGCATGGAAAACTGTTATACTAGTCTGTAATAACCCTTTGCTTTGTTTTGTGCAGAAGAGATCACAGCTCACAGCAGCAATGTATCCTCACTAGTCCTGGGGAAAAGTTCAGGCCGGCTGCTGGCAACTGGAGGATATGACTGTCGGGTCAACATATGGTCAGTTAACAAGCCCAACTGCATCATGGTAAGAACAGGCCTGTTCTCAACTTTTGGGTGATGGCAATATTAATTTTGAGGTATGGAGGGTGGGGAATGAGGGGAAAGATTGTTGGGTTGTAGCCTGTGGGACTTGTGAATAGAGTTTACCAACACAAAGCTGGGTGACCGAATTCTAGCTAAAGATAGGGATGGAATTCGTTAGCTGGTGAGACCACTGCTCCAGAGAGAATCTGGGATGGCTGGCTGCTTCAGCTGCGCCAGCGCTTGCTCAGATAATGAGTATTGTGCCTTCCGTTACCAGGCTACAGATAATTAAACGCAGAGTTTTGTACAAGATCAGCTAGTTTTATAGTGCAAGCTACAGGGGCCAGTTTTATACCCTGGAGTTTGCCCCCACGGCAGGAAACATCCCCAGCAGGATGCGTCCCCACCTGTCCCACAGTCACTAACTGCCAGCACAAACTTTGTCAGAATACTTTGCTAACTTGCCTGAGGAAGAGTAACGCTGGGCACAGCGTGTTGGAAAGAGTAGGGTTACGCCAGTAGTGATCACTGAAGTGCACCATAAATATGTTTAACAGATGTCTGTCCTGTATTGCTTTTGCTTTGAGTGGGTGTTGTGGAAAACCATCTTTAGCAAGTGTCCCTTGTCACTTGTTTAATTAACAACACAATAATGTTGTGTAATGGAAGGCATTTCTCTAGCCAGTGTGAACCTTGTGAGGAAGAAATCGGGAAAGTAGGGTCAAAAAGGCTAAAAGGAGAATGTGTCTACTTTATACTCGACCTCAGTAAATGAATGGAAAAATAAAGAGGTTGAAATGGGTGCAAAAGGAGTTGCTCACCTTTGGCAGCGCTGCGCTTCTTGCGTAGCGTTGTTAAGCTGTGTCTTTCCAGGCCCTTGGTGGAGGCATGACAGTAGTTTGAAACCAGGGTATTGCCTTCCATGAGAAGGAAGGTTGAAGGACTAAATATCTCCGTACCCTTCCTGTGGGAGCAGAGAGCTGTAGCTCTCCTGCGCTTCCTGGGAACCACAGACCTTAGAAGCTGGTGTTTCTGAGAGGTGGGGACTGACTGGAGCTGCTGAGGACTTGTGCCCTTCTTGTGTATCAAAAGAATCTTGATTTTTGGGGTTGTGCTGTATATTTTGTCCTCTGAAATGCATCTTTAGTGTTTATATTGTTAGGATTCCGATGTTTACGTGTTGGGGAAGAGGGAAAAGAGGAACTTTTCAAGTAGCATTGCGACTTGGTTCAAGTTTGAGCTTTGTTTCTCACTAAGCAGTGACAGTTGCAGCTGTAGAGTATGTAGAGGATTTCAGTTGCACGTGAAATCCTAAGAAACCCCATCAGAACAGGCAGCTTTCAACTGGCGTTCCCAGCCTCTGTATGTGTGTGGGAGGCACAGAGCTAGCTTAGCTATTTAAAAAGACCTGTTTGAGGATGGAGTAAAGCATAGAATGTTGCTTAATTTGCAAGCACAAAGTCTGCAATAGTGGTATTGGTTTTCTAGAGCTAGTTTTAAATATTCTTGTGTTTTAATTAAATATTGGCCTTTTCAAAATACTTATGTAATTTGTAAGCTTTTAGATGCTCAAGGATGAAAGGAACTGCATACATGCGAATTACTACCTTATGCCTCAAGTTAATACTTCAGTAATAGCACCACGTTACCACTGTGACACCCATTGCTGGCAGCAACGTATGGCTCCTTGCTTATGTGGAGGTTTCGAAGTAGCCCTGCTTTTGCTCTCGCTTTGATTTTGTAACCGGTTCGTGACACTTACGTGACCCATTTAGAGCGAACACGGCGCCTTTGTGCTTGCACAGCATGATTTTTATAATGTAAGCATGTGTCAACCTTGTCTGGGCATCCGCACCTAATGTTTAACTACCCATGTCTCTGTTGATGCATCCTTTAAAAATTAGTCAGTGTGCCCCAGAAAGTGGGGTAACGTGGAAGATACATGCACGGTGCTATATGCAGTGATGGTCTTTAGGGTGCTCTACCATACTGGTAGCTGATGAGGAAAAAGGATTAGTGGCACAACCAGGTGGCCCTGATGCATGGCTAAATACTTTACATACCGATCGAGCGTGAACAATGCCACTGTGGACAGGGCTGTGTCAGTAGCTGTTGATCGTGACTTGTCGTTTTCTTTGCAGAGCTTGACAGGCCATACGACGCCCATTGAGAGCCTACAGATCAATACAAACGAGGAACTCATTGTTGCAGGGTCCCAGTCAGGGTCCATTCGAGTTTGGGACCTGGAAGCTGCCAAAAGTACGTTTGCATGAGTTTTCACTTCTGTTAATGCACGCTTTTTGGAATATCCTTATGCTTAATATCTATGCTGACCCAAAAGGTTTCCAACTTAAGAAGGCACAGGAGCCTGGCGTTGCTTTCATCTTAATTTCCATCCCTCTTAGAGGCCTTTTATGCACTTCCTACTGAGACTGTAGAGCTGTGTATGCCTACTCGAGCAGAAATTTGTACGTGTATTGTGGAGACTGATTTGAGGAACTAGTTTTTAGGTTTTAACCCGAGTGTGTTGAAATCTATATTCCAGATCAGGTTCCAAGCATGTATAGAGTAACTAGGCATATAGAATTTGTGTTTAGAGTCTCAGCTTAAAATTGTCAACCTTAATAAACGGATCTAAAATCAGATTGGAAATATTAACTATATTAGGTTCTGCACAAGTGCAGGAATCCGCCGCTTGCTGACCTCTTGTTCTCGTTCTTAGGTTCTAACTTGTCTTTTTTTCCTCAAGTGATTTTTCTCCTCTTCTGCTCTTGCATGGCCATATAAATAGACAAAGACCTAATTTTTAATAAATCGTAAAAGCTATGTACTCATCAAGCTCTGATCCTTTAAAGACCGACTGTTGAGTCATGCTTTATTTATTGCATTTTTCTCAAATCCTAGAACAAGTTTGCAAAGATATCATGAATCACTTGAGTGCATTCCAGCAGGAATACCATGAAATGACTGAATATTTCTTATAGGTTGTTGCTTGTTCATAGAAAGAATGTGTAATGAAAATAGATTTACACTGGCTGAGCTAAGAAGGCAAACAGCAGGTGGCATAAATAATAAAAAGCACTTTGTCATTCTGTTAGAATCAGTTCAGTTATAAAATAGTTTGGCTCTACCAGTGGAGAGTAACTGATCTGGCTGAATTTAGTAGGAGACCTATGACCCAGTGTCTGTGCAAATGACCACTCCAGGTCTGGCTCAAGAGCTAATTTCTGCCAGGGGAATCATCAGACTGTTGCAGATGACGGATGATGGAGAGAGATTGCCCTTGTTATTATCTGAGCAATTTTTCTTCCTCAAAGTTGAGTTCTCCATTCGTCTCTGCTTTCAGAGATATGGTGTACCAGTTCTACTGGTCCTTTCTGGTTTCCAGAATTACAAGGGGTGTTACTTGGTTGATGACTTGCTGAAACACTGTGATCATTTCTTTGTCTCATGCTTCCTAAGCGTCCTTTCCCAGTCTTTGGGATGCTTCTTGCAAGGGGTGATTGAAGGAGTCCAGGGCGAATATTGGAACCTAAGAGGTAGAAGTCAGGCTTGTGCCTGGACGGGGGTGCAGAGTCCTGGGAAAGGGTCTGTCTAATAGCTGCAAGGTGAAGGATGCAGGCAATCAAATGTCCCTTTCACTTCCTGGCTAAAACTGTTCCCCTCGTGCCCTTTTGCTCTCTTTGTAACAAGTGGAAAGATACACCGCCTGACAGCTGCCTCAAAGTGTGGCTTTTTAGTTTTAATTTCAGAACGGAGACCTTTGGAGTTTTATTCATAGTTTCCACACCTAAGGACAGGACTTTAATTAGGATCGTTGAACATGGGCCCTCTATTGCTGTTTCTTTGCATTGCAAGGGTAAAGTCGGAAACATTTCCATAAAATAGGGTATACAGATGAATAAACAATGTGTAGCATGTGTAGTGTACGTTGTATTAGCATGTGCTTAACGGTGAGGATGGTATGGCTAAACTTCTGCATGGTGTCTGGAGGAAATGAACTACTAAATATTTGCTCCCTCTTCCTTCTCCCTGCTCTGCTGCTCCTTTTCCCAGTTCTTCGTACCTTACTTGGTCACAAAGCAAATATCTGCAGCCTCGACTTCCATCCTTTTGGAAGCTTTGTGGCATCTGGCTCTTTGGACACAAACATTAAGGTAAAACCCAGCTTCCCCTAGAGATTGCCCTCTTTACTTGCAGTATCTTTGTTTTGAAGGGTGCCAGAACATGTTCTGTGCCAAGCTGTAGATGTAGATGCTGTACATCGTCATTTCCATGTGTGTGGGCAGGTGTATTTGCGAGTGCTTGTGAAATTCGTGCATGTATTTTCACAGTGGTAACTCATGAGTGTGACTCCTCTGTTGTGGAATGTGGCTCCGAGTAAGGTGCCAGCCGAAACCCGGTGTCAGCAAGCGCAGATGTCCGGATTGCTGTGGATTGCATATGCTTCATCAGGCTGGTATTTGACTGTAGGAACAGCTTCTGTAGTCAGAAACACCTTACAGAAGTGATTCTCGATTGAGGAATTAGGTACCCCTGAAGCAAATGGGTTCAACAGCCCCTTCAGTGTTTTCATTCTGCAGTGTCTATCAGCTTGGTGACAGGGAGAGCTCTTGTTCTGACGGGACTCTTGGGCTCCCCGCACACTGCTCCAGGCTGGTATTTGACTGTAGGAACAGCTTCTGTAGTCAGAAACACCTTACAGAAGTGATTCTCGATTGAGGAATTAGGTACCCCTGAAGCAAATGGGTTCAACAGCCCCTTCAGTGTTTTCATTCTGCAGTGTCTATCAGCTTGGTGACAGGGAGAGCTCTTGTTCTGACGGGACTCTTGGGCTCCCCGCACACTGCTCTAAGCATATCTTTTGTTTGCTTTTCTTCCTGTAGCTCTGGGATGTAAGAAGAAGGCTGTGTCTGCACACTGCTCTAAGCATATCTTTTGTTTGCTTTTCTTCCTGTAGCTCTGGGATGTAAGAAGAAAAGGCTGTGTCTTCAGGTACAAGGTAAAATGCTTCATTAGTTTTCAGGCCAAGAGGGAAGAAAGATTTCTGTCGAGGACTTGCGAGCAGACCTTAAAGTCATTACGTACGATTAACTCCCTAGTTTTCCAGTATGAAAATAAGATCTGCACAATTTGTGAAGTGGCCTGGCAAACCTCTGCGGGCCTCTGTGAACTGTATGGGAATATGAAATGGATATTATAGGAGTTAATGTACTATAGTCTGGCTGGCTTCAGTGGGGGATGGAGAGCATCCATGAGTGTTTCTTTATACTGTGACTGATACTACCACGCAAGTCCCCACTGCACTGAGATGGTTCTGTTCTTGGGGCCTTTTTCTACCCAAAGAACTTGCCGTATATTAATTTCATTTAGAAATCAACTTAATGGCACAGCACTTCTATCTGACCACCCATAAATCTGTGTAATTTAAAATTGATTCTTATTAATTAAGCCAGATGTGCATTTACCGTACTTAAACTGATGCCAGAAATGTCTAGAAGAGAGGGATTACACTCATTTAGTGTGGATGGGTGTAGCTCTTGAGCGTAGTGTTTAGTGTTCTGTGAGCTGTGGGCTCTGTGAAACAGTTACTTGATTTCATTTTATTTCATTTTATTTTATAGGATTGAAAGACAAAAGCCAGAATTCCCTCTAAAGGAAGAAAAGCAAAAAAAAAAAAAACCCAAACCTATTTATTTTTCTCATTTCAGGGTCACACAGAAGCAGTTCGATGTCTCCGCTTTAGTCCTGATGGGAAATGGTTAGCCTCTGCTGCTGATGATCACACTGTGAAGGTAATTTATTGTGACACTCTCCTTATGTGCTCGTGGCACATAGGAATGCTGGGATCGTCTTTTTACCAGGCATTACCAGCACTTGCTCATAAACACCTTCAGTTCATTAGGCAGCCAGCTGAGCCCTGTGGCTTTGCAGGGACCAGTCTGTTTATGAGGACCATGTCCAGTGGCCCACAACATCCAGGAAAGAGCTGCATGTGCTGAAATGCACTTATCCAACAGACATGTTGGCACTATGCACGTGAAAGTTCAAGTTTTGATGGTGGTAGAGTTGTGATACCTGAACATTGGCCTCGGTCGTCTCAGTAAATGTTACAGAATGAGTTGTCCACAGCACGTTGCTTTACCATACCAATTTCTGGCTCTGCTCAGTTAATTCAGTAGGGGTGTGCTATCATACACATTGCACGTGATTATCAGTCTGAAAATTGCTGTCAGGACTGAGCAGAGAAAGAGAAGGAATTCAGAAAAGTATCGACTGAAACAGTGACTTCAGTTGTTTCAGATGTGGTATGGAGGAATGTGGGCGAAGGACTGATTTTTGTTTTCAGCTTCACATGAAATAAACTGATCAGTCATTTCACTCTGGATTTTTCAGTGGAGACTAGAGCACGGGAAGAATGAATTGCTAAGGGATTCAGAGCTTTTGGATTTTTGTTTGTTTGCTTTTGTGGGGGGGACAGGTGGAACTGCTGTATTTTATCCCAGTCTCTAAATATAAACCAGAAACTTCTAGGGGACAAATTAAATGGAAAATTTAAAAGAGAATGCCAAAAAAAAAGATGATGATAAAAAAAAAATGCAGCCTTAAATGACTGGGACGGTACTCCTTTCCTGATCACTGCTTTCTTTGACAAACTTGAGTCTGTTCTTGGAGGGGGAGAAGGGTTAGAAGATTGCCAGTACAAGGAAATCCAAAGTGTATTGGAATTCTCTAACGTTAAATCTTTTCAAGAATGTCTCTGTTCTTTCCTTCTTCCAGCTGTGGGATCTGGCTGCTGGGAAGATAATGTTTGAGTTTACAGGACATACCGGCCCAGTAAACGTAGTTGAATTCCATCCCAATGAATACCTTTTGGCTTCTGGCAGCTCTGACAGGTACAGAAGGGGAGGGAGAAAGAAGGGAATTGTATACGTCGGTTCCCTTTCTTGATGCCCTTCCTTTTAGGAACGTAGAAAATAGGAGTATCGCACCACTCAAACCTGCCATTGCAAGAGCCTGACATCTAGCCAGCAGCACATCACATCTGTGATGCGCAGAACATGGTGATCTTGCCTTTGCATCCAAAATCGATGGCACCTTCTACCCCACTAGAAAACAGTGCGATAGCTTCAAGCATCTCACTAATCCAGCTGATGTCCTATCTGAACAGCAAGCAGTCCTGCTCAGCTAGCAGGGTGTCCTCTTAGCTCTGGGTCAGCTCTACATACCTATCCATATCTAGAGCCTCTAAGCATGTGTGGCTGGATTCACAGATCTTAGCTAGACTAGCCTTCTGTGTAGGTTCATCTATGTGCACAACAGCGAAAGTCATTCTAGCTATTAGCGTATTATTTCAATACTGGATTCTACAGCAGATTTCTAGAGGGATGAGCGATGATTTTTGTTCTGTTGTGTGTACAGGACTGTTCGGTTCTGGGACTTGGAGAAGTTTCAAGTTGTGAGCTGTATTGAAGAGGAGGCTACTCCTGTCAGGTATATTGAATTCCTTCTGCAGTGTACTAGGCAGAGACTAAAGTGGGGGTGAAAGGAGGATTTCCTGAAAGAGAGCCTTTACTGGGGAGAAGTTTGGGCTGCTGGAGATGTTGCACAGGTGAACACCACATTGGTAGGTTCATTGTTAGAAACGGGGCTGGAGGCGTTCAGTGAAGTCAGGGATAGAGCCCTGGGGTCCTTGTAGGACTGAGCAAGGTTGGGAAGCTGTGCCTAATTCTCCACCTGCCTTCCTCCCAGGTGCGTGCTCTTCAACCCAGATGGCTGCTGCTTGTATAGTGGCTTCCAGGATTCGCTGCGTGTGTACGGCTGGGAGCCAGAGCGCTGTTTTGATGTGGTCTTGGTGAACTGGGGGAAAGTAGCTGACTTATCTATCTGCAACAACCAGCTGGTAAGCCACTGCTCCTGAGGAGGTGGGGAGGCGGCTGTGAAACATGAGATAAAATCCTCCTGCCTCCTTGCAGGCCTTCTGACCTTTAAGCTTATGTCCAACTGTAAGTGGCCAGGGCCTGCAATGTGCCCAGCACTTAGACAGAGCTTGTGTGCTTTTGCTTTCAGCAGCCTCGTGCTCTGCTTCGTGCTCTCTTTGGCTTCTGGAGGAAAGAACTGGGGCTTGGTTTGACCAATATTTAGAAACTATGCTTGGCAAAAGTTTTATCATACCCTTTCATAAAACATTGGCAGGTTCCAATTGAAAAAGTCAGAGCACTGAACTGAGAAATTCTCAAGCACGGTTGCTCAGGGTCACTCCATCATGCCTGTTCTCAAAAAGGCTGGCGTGCACCCTGCTCCCTGGTGAATAACCTTGATCTTTTGCCTCTGCAGATAGGAGTTTCCTTTGCGCAAAGCACAGTCTCTTCCTTCGTTGTGGATCTCAGCAGAATCACAAAATCGGGTTCCATTCCTCATGGGCTGATCAGGGACGACGAGCCTCTTGTGCCACCTACCCCCACGGGGTCCTCCCTTCGCCGCATCTATGACAGGCCCTCAACTAGCTGCAGCAAGCCACAAAGGTAAGAGAATCTGCTGGCTTGTTGAATTTCAAGATTTTAAGGAAACGTACAAGGAGCTTAGTGCTCGCTCTCTCTCTCTCTGACAGAGTCCATATGACTTGCCCTTGACAGCATCTCTTTTTCCACAGCAGAGTGAAGCACAACTCGGAGAGCGAGAGGCGCAGTCCCAGCAGTGAAGATGACCGGGATGAGAAGGAATCAAAGGCTGAGATCCAGAACCCGGAGGATTACAAAGAGATCTTCCAGCCCAAGAACGCTATCTGTCAGTACCAGGGTTTATTGTGCTTTTGCATGTTGTTTGGATTAGAGCTGTAGGCGCTAAACTGGTTCAGTAGAAGTGAGCTTTGGCTTACTATAATAGAGGCTTCAGCTGTGACTGGGAGAGTTTAGAAAACTTTTATTTAATATTCTGTGCTTGGACTCTGAACCACAGATCATGCTGGTGAACTGCTGGAAGGTGGCGCCTTTACTAGGGTGCAGTGATGTCTGGTCAAAGCCTGGCTCAGAATCCAGAGCTCCGTTGTAAGCATGCTGCCTTCCTGTCCTGATTAGAAAGGACTACTGTGTTATGGGATCTTTATTAACTTAGAATTTTGATATGTATAAAATCAGCAGCCTCCATTAAAGAAGGAAAGGCAAAATGTTTTTTTAAAGCAGAGATTATTGTTTAGGAGGCATAGTGCAATGCCTGTATCTCATTTTTATGTAAATAAGAAAAGTGAGATAGTCTTTCTAAGGAATTAATGGTCATTATTTTGATTTACTTATGTAAATCAATTTAGCGGGAATATAGTTTGTTGTGATAGTGCCTTTCCTTGTGCTTCACACCTCTACAGCAGCAGTGAACTACACGGGCCGGTTTTATCCCTCCCATCCATGAAGGCTGAAAGCCTTTGGCTAAACTCAACAATAGCGTCAAGGTCTGAAGGAGATAACTCTGCTTGCAGTATCACTGATTGCCCTAATCTGTGGAGTTGTTGGAGATCTCCCAGCTCCAAGGTTGACCTATCACTAATCTGTAGCCTTGGATGCTCCTTTGTTTATTTTTTTTCTCTCTTTCTGTAGGTCGAACTCCTCCTCGAAACAACGAGCCCTTTCCAGCCCCTCCTGAGGATGGTGCGTATGAAAATGAGCCCTTGGTGGGAATGGGGTTAATGGCCCTGAAAAGAGGGAGAGCTGCATGTCTGAAGAAATGACTACTTGTAGTCTAGCTATACAGAACCTTTGCTCACAGCTTCTCTTGAAAGGAATAATCAGTTTCTGCTTTCCCACTTCTTCCCATCTCGGTAGAGCCTGTAACCGCAAAGGAAGCAGTCAAGTCCAGCCAAGCTGCGGATGTCCAGACCCCGTTGCCAAAGCAAGAACTTGTACGTACTGCATGATCTGTTAATAGCTGTTCATGCTCCCACCGTGAAAGATGTGGGTGCTGGAGACTTTATGATTTCTAATCAAGCTGATTCCTTTACTGAAGAGCAGTAAAAGTGCAGCTCCGGTCTTTGTCCTGCCACGTGTCTTGCCTAAGCAGTAGAATCGAAGGCCAAGCCTCCAACAGGCGATGGCTCTATTGCTTTTGTTTGCTTCTCGCACTTGCAGTGGTGTTTCTCCTTGCATCTCAAAATCGGGGCACTCTGAAGAGAACCAAGTGCCAGATTTCTCCAAGTGCTTGAACTGAGGCTATTTTGTAGCCAAAACTGCAAGCAGCCGATGGGCCAGGATACGTTATACTGGCTTCTTTAGAATTCTCTCTTCACCTTCAGGCTGGCCATGGCCCATTGCCCTAATTTTAGATGCTGATAACGACAGCACTTGGCACTTCTGCTGGGGCATCTCCGTGTTCTTTGCAAACCTTAATTGCATCTTGGCATGTACCTGAGAGATACTTTATTGCCTCTTAAACCATGCTAGCAAATTGGAGACTGCTTCTGCATTAGGACCCTGCTGTGAGAGGAAAGCAGGCCAGAAAAAAAGGACATCAGACTAGGGCCAGATTGTTACTGCTAGAGCTTTTATCCTGACTTCTCCTGCAGCCTGATCCGGTTCAGAGGCCACCGATTGCCTCCTCAACTCCTGTGACCAGAACAGAGCCGTCTGTGATTCCTGCAGCCAGGAATGAGCCCATTGGCCTGAAGGCCTCTGACTTTCTACCAGTAAGTGTCTCTGGACAAAAGTTTCCAGCCGGTGTCTGTGTTGGGTGGCATCAGAAAGGGGGTTCTCTGAGGTACAGAAAGAGTGTCTTAGGTGCTTTCTGCAGCCTCCAGTCCTCAGTACTGATGAGAACACGTTACCTCCTGCTCTTCCTCTGCTCACTTGGTGCTTCCCTTGCCAGCTTACTCTCCCGCCTCCCAACTGCTTTGACTTGCAGTTCCTGTGGAATTAGCACCTCCGGGTTGTTGGACCCAGCCCCCATTGCGTTTGACAGCAGGCTGATGCAAACACAGCAGCGTTGATCCATGCTCACGAAGAACGTGTTATCAAAGCAGAGAGCAAGGGATGAGACAAAGACACTGAACAATTCCCCATGCTAGACAGTGATTCATTTAGAAAATTGGTGTCTGCCATTACACATACGTAATTATTTCAATAGTCTTTCCCTCTTGCGTCTTGGAGGCCTCTTGGCCCTTGAGCAGGAGGGTATTCCCTGTCCCAAAAAAGGAGAAGGACCAGAGCATTCTCATGATCCCAAACTCTAAATGTGAGCAGAGGAAGGGAGATTCCAGCATGGTGTCAGTGGGAATCAAATTGAGAGTCTAACAAATTGTGCAAGTTTTATGCTTTGTAATAAAATTTGTTGATTTCAGATGAACATTTCACATAAAAAACAGGGTTTCCATGAAAACATTTCTTTATCAAAACATACTGGTTTTGAAAGCTTACTTTTAATTCACTTTTTTCAATTTTGAGAGTTTTTCCAAAGCTTTGAATGTGTTTGTGATTGACGCAGTAGAAGAGGCAAAAGAGAAGTAGCTGAAATTGGAACAAATTTGAGCATTTCTGTTTCAAAATGTTTATAAAATGATCTGCAAGGAAGTCAGTATTTACTGTCCCCTCTGTACACCAAAATTAGTTCTCACCTAGGCCAGAGAAAGCTCCTACCCTTCTGTGCCATCCTGCTCTGTTACCGCTCCTCCATTGGCATCTGTACTTTCAGGCTGTGAAAAACCAAAGCCAGACTGAGCTCGTGGACGAGGAAGCCATGTCCCAGATCAGGAAAGGCCACGAGACCATGTGTGTGGTACTCACCAGCCGCCACAAGAATCTGGACACCGTGCGGGCTGTATGGAGCACCGGTGACATCAAGGCAAGGATGTGGAGACACCCGAGGCTCGTGAGGGGAGCAACTGAGCACCTCTTGGCTTGTCTGGGGCCGATTCTGCCTCTTACACAAAATGCGGGGTCTCACAGCTTTTGTCCCCAGGGGTGCACCACAGAGTGCTGCCGTGTCCCACCTGCGGTTGAATGGTCACAAAGAAACATGGAGAAAACTTTCTCATGCGAGAGTTATCTTCTCTTCCCTAGCCAGCTCCGTGTTTCCTCTGCCGTGTTTTTGAAAAGCGGCACTTGATATCAATTGCTTTAGTCTAGCCAGTTTGAGCTTTGCAATAGATGACTCCTTCTTCCCCTTTTCTCTCAGAACTCTGTGGACTCTGCAGTGGCGATCAACGATCTGTCTGTTGTTGTGGACCTCTTGAATATTGTCAACCAAAAAGCGTGAGTCCTGGGTGGGGGCAGCCCCTGGGATACTTGAGAGCCATCTGGCTGGGTGTTGGGAGCGCTGCATTCTACCTGCCTCGTGTCCAGTGGGCCATGGCAGCGTGAAATGCATTTCAAGTCTTCAGTGCCAGTAACTGCTGGAGTTGTATGGGGCCTTTTCTGTAGGCAAATGATGTCTTGCAAGGAAAATCGAAGTCTTAGGGCTTCATAAAGCGATTCTGCTGAGAGTCAATAAAATATGTGAGAACCTGCTACTTTCTATCACAAGGGGGAGTCAGTGAACTTGCTCAGTAAACCTCGTGTCGCCGCCTGGGCTTTTTTGCCAGAAAGCATTATTTGTGTCGACTCAGCCTTGTAAAGCCTCGGTCCCCGGTCTCGGAATGTGTCCTTTTGTTTTCAGGTCTCTGTGGAAGCTGGATTTGTGTACTATAGTCCTGCCACAGATAGAGAAACTACTCCAAAGTAAATATGAAAGGTGAGGCCCCAAGAACATGGTGTGCTTGGGGGACAAGGTGTGGATATTCACAGGAGAGCTCCACTGGGTATTTTGTAGCTGAAAGAAAATCCTGAAGAATCACAGCAGATACAGTATAATGCTGATACGATGCCTGGAAAAGAGCAGTGGAGTTGCCAAGCATGTGTGGGAAAAGATATGGAAAGTATGCATGGGCAAGAGGAGCAAGGGTATTGAGATTTGGCGTAGGTGTGTTGGATTGAAGGCAGCTTTGGCAGCCAGGAGGGGTCAAATCGCTGTAGAATAAGTGGGCTCTGCGGGCTGATGGGAATGTAACTGTCGACTTGGGACAAGGGGGAATGAAGTCCCGCAACAGTCTTGGGGTCACTTGGAAGATTGCTTTGAACCTCATCGTTAGGTGGCAAAAAAAATGCAGCCTCTCTCTCAGATGGAGTTTCTGCCCTTCCTTCCTACCGGAAGAGAGGCTCCTGCCAAGTCCCCTCGGCAGGACGTCTCTGCTCTTGAGCAGAAAGGTCCCACTGAGCAGGGTATATGCCAGGACCTTTCGAAAGGGCTCACTTTGTCAGTCTTGACTCGAACCAAGACCATGTTGGTACTTGGCTGTTGCTCTCCTTACCAGATTACAGGTGGTGGAAGGGGGGTGTCATTTGAGTAGATTATCCCCGGTGACTGGATGCGAGTGAGGGTTTTGTGCTGGGAGGAAAGGAAGGAAATTCAAGTGAGACCCGATTCTGTTTGTCTTTCAGTTACGTGCAGACTGGCTGCACCTCCCTGAAACTCATTCTCCAGAGATTCCTGCCACTGATCACAGACATCCTTGCTGCACCACCTTCTGTCGGAGTGGACATCACCAGAGAGGAAAGGTGAGGTGCTTACTCACTTCCACTTGCTCCCTTTTTGAACCAGCCTTTCTCTTGGGTGAGCTTTGCTCCTCGCCATCGAGGCTTTGATACTAGACTGGGCTTGCCTTCCCTTTTGTCTGCAAACACCAAACCCTCCTGCTCTGAGAAAAAGACCAAGGACTGCTTTTCCCTCTGTCACTGTGTATTGAGTCATATCTAAACAAAGTGCGAGTATGTCAAGAGTAAAACCACCCTGTGGCTTCACCCTCTACCTCACAAGACACGAGTTGTCAGCCAGGCCCTGGATTTCCAGTTCATTCACAGGATGGCTCTGCTCTGAGAATTGGCCCTCCAAAAACCAGCACCTCCTTCCTCCCTGGACTTTACTGCCAAGGGGGGAAGGAGGAGTGAAAAAGCTCTTATGTGGATGCCATTCTCCTGTGTCATCAGGACGTGGGCTGAATACATGGTGTTTCTGCAGAGCCGTGCTCACATTTCAGCCTCTTCCAGGCCATTTGCAGGGCTTGCGTTTTCTCTCCTGCTTGACTTGCATCTTTGGCACTACAGGAACAAGCACATCTCTTGGGCAGCTGAGGATTCGTGCTGTGTCTGCTATCTGTTTTCTTTTTTTTTTCAGGCTCCATAAATGCAAGCTGTGCTACAAGCAGCTGAAAAACATCAGCAACATCGTCAAGAACAAGTCTGGGCTCAGTGGCCGCCATGGTAGTGCCTTTCGGGAACTGCATCTCCTCATGGCTGTCCTGGAGTGACAGCCGCCACCTCCTCACGTGCAAACACAGGTGGCCAAGCTCCCCTCTGTTCTTGGTCTGGCTGGCTTTCATCTCTCTCCATGTCTCCATCTTCCCCCCCACAGCATGGTAGGGAAGTGGAATCTCGCTGGCGGGTCGCCTGCCCAGCCCCAGTGCCTTACGGGCTGGATGGAGGACCCGAGTTGGAGAGATGCCTGTGCTGCGTGAGAGGACCTGGCTGGCGGAGGGCCCCGCAAAGCCCCTGTAGGGAAGCAGCTTCATTTCAGCTCTTCATCTCAGCATCAAGCTCTCGGCTGCCCTGTCTCTGTGTGCTGGCCTTTCCCTGACAGGAGGGCTCCAAACCTGCTTGTCGCCCATCCTTCACCCGTGTGTGCTGTTGGTTCGTGTCGCTTGGCTCTGTGGGCTGGGGCCGGCTGGCCCCGCTCTCTCCGTGCAGCACGCCGAGGACTGCAGCGTCCGCCCCACAAAAGCCTGCTGTGGGGTGGAGTGCCCTTTCCCTGCAGAAGGGACTTCTTCAACTGCCGTGTGGGACCGGCCCCTTTGGCTTGCTTCATCAAACGTGAGCCAGGACACCGTGCCTGGTGTAGTCTCAAGGACTTGTGTTGAGAGGAGGCTGTCTCTTGGCTTCTCAAAAATCCCTGCTGGCACCCTGGGCCACAGAAGATTAATATCTTCAGACTGTTGCTGGGAACTGAAGTCTACCTGGATCTGTTAAAATAGGTGACTTAAACAGGACTTGTCGTATGTGTTTGCCTTTTGGGGGTAAGGATTTGGGAGGGTGGTGGAACAGAGGGACATGGACTAATGTCTTTCTACATTCACTGGACCACTCTTAGAGGTTTTTTTGTTTGTTTGTTTGTTTTTTCCCAATAAATGTCTGTCAGAACCTTTCTGTCCCTCTTTCTTCTTTCCTGTGGGGAAAGAGGTTCCTGTTGGTGCTTCCCCTGCTCCTCCCAGCCTGTCTCCCATTTTATACACTGGAGCCTGTTCTCCAGGAAACTGTAACTTATAATGAATTTTATTAAAAGATTTGTAACTTTTTTTAAAAAGCTGTGTTAAATGCCTGAATCTCTTGAAGTACTGTTCACCTTGGCACAGCTCCTGGCTGGGAGCGTCCAGGGAAAGCAGGGCTCTGTTCCCTGTGTTTCCCATGAGGAAGCCGGCCGTTCTCACCCTTCCTGGCGGGAGGCTGCGGTGAGCAAGTTGGAGAGATGGCACTAGCCAGGTGGCTTGCTGAAACCCTGGAGGAGGCTTCACTCTTGCTGGGTAGTTCCCACCCCAAAGCCCACCCCAAAGAGGAACTTCGTCGTTTGTGGCTTGTCCGTTCCCTGGCCAGATGCAGATCTCTTCTTCCCACCTGATCTCTAGCAGATCTCGAGGTAGCAGCACACGGGGGTGCAGTGTTTTGTCTACGTGGTTCTCTGTGAGCTCTTGAGACAGCCGCTGGTGTTTGGGGATGCAGGAGGCTGTTTCAGGTGCGTGTAGCGGGGCCAGCAGGAAAGCTAAAGCCTATCCCTACCTCGCTGATACTTCACCCAAACACGGTCAGATTTTAGGAATGAAGGGGAGCGTCCTGCTCTGCTCCATGGCTCTGGAGGAGGTGGCTCTGGTGGTGGCTCATGCAGCAAGAGGCCCTGGCAATGTGCCACTGCAGGACAGCATGACTGGGGCTGAAGATGCTGCCTGCTTTGAGCACCAGGGAACTTACTGTCACCTGTCCCGCCTGTGCTGCAGCCCCTTGCTGCCTCACCTGGGGCCTCTCTGGGGACAATCCCATGCCTGGAACTGATCGAGGTGTGAAAAGGGCTCCACCTGCCTCCAGCCCTGAACAGCCCACAGAGCTGGGAGAAGCATGAGATGGAGCAAGGTGCTGCAGCGCTGGGGCTGGCTTATGGTTTAATTCCTCCCGCTAATTAAGAGAGCCCGATAGCTGCAGTCTGGGGGGCTGTGCTGCCAGGCTGGCCCAGAGACAGCTGCGAGAGGAGGGATTCAAGGGGCTTCTCCAGCTGTGGGGGAGAGGCTGTGCAAGCAGTGCAGGAGGGAGCACCCGCCCTGAGCCGGGCTCAAACCCCCTGCAAGGAAATAACAGCAGTGCAGGAGGACTGGCTTTAACAGTTTATTTAAAATAAGTTTTGTTACAAAACAGGATTTTTTTTTTTAATTATTAAAATACATAGAAACATCTAATCTTACAAAAGGTTAAATTTATTTTCCCCCTTTTTTTTTTTTTAAATAGAATATGCTGTGGAAGAGTGAGAGGAGAGGGCTGCGGTGGGAAGGAGCCATCAGTGCATCCAGTCGGTTATTTGCAGCAGGAGGAAGCGTACCCACAGGTGGGTGCTCAGGGGTGCAGGGGATAGTGCTGTCTCCTCTGAGCCCCCTGCCAGCCCCCATCCTATTTGCAGCAGGAGGAAGCGTACCCACAGGTGGGTGCTCAGGGGTGCAGGGGATAGTGCTGTCTCCTCTGAGCCCCCTGCCAGCCGCCATCCTGCCACATAAGCCAACGGGCTTTTGGGCTGGAGGTTTGGGTTTTTTTGTTTTTTTTCCCACTTGTTTTCCATTCCAAGACCATGTAAACAGGGTATAAATATTTCAAACACTTTCATCTTGACCACAGTGTGATCTCTTTTGACAAGACAACTGGTAAATAACTTTACAGTAGCTTCATTTGAGACTGCTAAATCCACCCTGGTGCTGTGTAACACGGGCAGCTCCGCAACCACTCTCCCTCTGTGCCGGGGCGGCTGGCGCGGGGCCCTGGCAGCACCAGCACCATGATGAACGGCAGCTCGGCTCATGCACGGCACCAGGGTGCCTTCATGCAACAACAGGGCTTGAGAAACCTACGGGGAAAGGAGCTGCTGGGATTTTTTCTGGCTTAAAATGGAGGAAGCGCTGCTCCGAAAGACAGCGGGCAGCTGCCTGGACACAGTCTTGGGCGGGTAGCAGAGACATGTCCAGGGGCTCGCCTGGCTCCAAGCCCCCCCTCCAGCCAGATACCTCTACTGTTGTAAAAACAAAGCTGGAGAGATGGAGGGAGCACCCAGCAGCTCCCCACTCTGGCCAAAAACATCTGTCCAGCAAAAATAACAAACAGTCACAGAGCTGAGCCTCCGAGGGGGCAGATCCTTGCCCAGCACTGCTGTCCCCCACCCTGAGATGGGGGTCTGGCTGCTGGGAGACCCTGGCCCCATGGTGCTCATGGTGAGAGGTGCCGTCACCTCACCAGGAGGTCACGGGTCCTGGTGGGCGAGGGAATGGCACCGAAGCCTTCATGTCTTCCAGCAGCTGGCTCTCCGTAGCACCGTGAGGGGCCGCATCCTGCAGCGAGTTTGGTGCTGGGGCTGGCACTCGTCACACGGGGACTGGCCTCAGCTTCCCTGGGGGGGGACATGCGTGGGTCACACCGGGCAGGGGGCACGGCCATCACTGCCTCAGCCCCATCCGGTGGCATTTCAGCGGGTGCTGCGTTGAGCTGGTACTGCAAGCATCCCCACGAGCATCCCCATGAGCGGCACAGCCCGGCACCCCTGCCCTGCCCGGGAAGCGGGGCCAAAGCAGAGCCCTCCACCGGCTCCCGGCCGCAGGCACTCACCTGGCAGCCTCGGCTGCCCCTAATTCAGGCTGAAATCAAAAGGGAGAGAGGTTCAGCCTGGGGGACACTGCTGCTGCCCCACAGCGTCGCTCCCCCCATGCACCCCGAGCTGCCAGCAGCGGCTTTGCACCAGGGTGCTCTTGGGGAAGTGCTAACCAGGCTCCCGATGGCTAATTAGCCATTAGTTAATGAGATGATTACAAATCAGCTAGCTCCCCTGCGCAGGCTTTGCCTGCCAGCATCTGGCTGGGACGAGGCTAGCGGTGGGAGCCTCCTCTGACAGAGAGACCCTGGCCGGGCACCCAGGGTGCGGAGCGGGGCCGCAGTGCCCCTCCACCCACCTGAGGTCTGGAGCTTCCTGCGGATGGAGGAGGCACGGCCAGAGAGCTGCCCCGGGCTGGAGGACGCGTGGCCCCGGCCAGAGGGTGCTGCGGTCCCCGGCGAGTCACCCTGGGGGGAGATGGGGCACAGCCACAGGGTCAGCCCACGCCAGTCCCCAGAGGGGAGGGACGGGGATGGGCTCGTGGGCAGATTGTGCCTGCCTGGGTAGAGGTGTCCAAATATGCTCTGGGGGTACCACGGGGCTGCTGCAAAACAGGGCTTGGAAGAGCCAAGGTGTCAGCATCGGCTGGATGCCACTGCCTGGGGACAGCCCGTGTCCCGCTGGGTGATGCTCCCCAACGGAGGCGGCTGCAGTGGGACACCCAACAGCAAACAGCCCTGGGGATCACACATGGGGGCAAGACAGGGGGACCCCGCCCTGGGGTGAGGGGGAAGAGGAAGGGCACCAGCGGGCCCTTAGTTACCTCCAGCTGCTCTTGGCTGGGCCAGGAGGCCAGCTCAGCCTTGCGGGAGATGGGACCCAGCTCCACGGAGCGAACCCTCTCAGCAAACTTCAGGGAGCACAGCGTCTCGCTGGTGTTTTTCTCGGCGGGGGAGACCTGCGGTCAGGCAGGAGCAGGCAGAAAGTCACCCTGCCGGCTGCCTGCACACCCCCAGGGCTCCCCCACACCGGCAAACACGCTGGTGCCAGACTGGCGAGATGCTATTATTAACCTGCTGCTCCCAGGATAGCCCCGTCCATCCGTGCCTGGGCCAGCGTGAGCCAGCCGGATCCCCTGTCACCAACTGCCCCGGCACGAGGGACAGCTGGGAAAAGCTGCAGCAGGTGCCAGGGGCTTGGACAGCCCCCGAGGGGGCTCGGTGTGGGCGCAGACAGCGGGGGGGGGGCAGGTCACAGGGCATGGAGGAGCTGCCAGAGCATAAAACCCTCCCAGCAAGATGGGGAGATGTCAGCATGCAAGGACATTGTGCCCATAGGGACAGCACCCATGTGCAGGCAGGGAGGGCAGGATCGTGGACCTCCAAGTTCATCCCCCATCCCTCATCCTCATGGGGGTGCAGAGATGGGGACAGAGCTGCCCCTGGCACCGTGGCTGCAGATCAGATGATGACCCCATGTGCAAGCCCAGTCCCCTGGTCCCAGCCCAGCTCCTGCTTCCAGCATCCCTCCCGCCTGCCCCAGAACCAGGGCGAGCAGGGACCAAACCCATCCCCAAAACTGCGCCAACTGGCTGCAGGGATGTCTACAGGTGCCGGGTGCCCGGCCCCTACCTGCACCATCATGAGGGTCTTGCTGTCGCCGCTGAGCGAGTCCTGCAGCAGGTAGGTCAGCTTGGAGTTGCGGAAGGGCACGTGGCCCTGCCGGGAGCGCAGGGCGTAAATGACGTCGCCCAGCGCCGAGAGGGACTTGTTGATGTGCTGCGCCTCGCGGAGCCGGCTGCCCTCCGCACCTGACCGTCCGACCCGCTCCGATCCCGCCAGGTCCACCAGGTTCAGTTTCCCTGGGGGCACAAAGCCAAACCCCCCCCCCCCAGCTGGCATCAGCACCCGGCCCCGTGCACCCTGGGGATGCCGCGGCCCAGATGCCCCGGTGAGGGGCTTGCTGCGTGGCACCCACCTGTGGTGCGGAGCCCTGTGCTGCGGTCGAAGCCACGGACAGTGACAATGAGGAGGGCGTGGGAGCGGGAGCTGTGCTCGTTCAGGTTGGTGCACTCCGTCGCCCGATTGACATGGCCGAACTCAAAGACCTGGGGGGGTGGGGGGTGAAGCCAGCCTGCCCCA
>NW_008794457.1:299223-303108 GCF_000699145.1 Aptenodytes forsteri | reverse complement strand
CCCCCCCCCCCCCCCCCCCCCTGCCCAGACCCGGGGACCCCTGGGGACGTAACCCGAGTGACACTCCCCACAAGGTGTCTGGTCCATTGGGGTGATGACCGCTGTCAGGTCTCAGCCTGGGTGACATACTGAAGGCAGAGGGTGACAGGCAGGGCACTGCAGTGACAGCCGACAGCCGGCATCCTGCTAATCCCCTGGGAGCCGCCCGGGCCCCACGCTTTTATTTTTAACCCCCTGCAGCTCACCTCATGGGACAGCGACCGTCACATTGCACCCAGGGACCTATTTTGGTCTCTGTCGCTTCCCCAGTGCTTCAGAAATACTCCCAAATCCAGGGGTCATGCACCAGAGACACCCCCACCCCCCCACCCCCCCCAGTTCATCGCACCCCTGATGCCACCCTCCTGCTCCTGCCGCCCCCCCATCTCCCTGCACCTTATTGATGTCCTCCACGCTCTGCACCCTGAGCTCGGTCAGCCCGGGCACGTAGAGCTGCCCACTGCCGTCGGGGCACAGCTTGATCTCCAGCTTCTCCTGCGGCTCCTTCCCCAGCAAGTCCCTGGGCAAAGGGGTACCCGTCACCATCCTCACCCCAGGGGGATGACGGGTGCCTGCTCCCCTCCGGCATGGCATCCACGCCACGGCTCAGGGCTGCGTGCCCCAGAGCGGCCCCCTCCTCCCGGGGATGCCGCACATCCTATGTATAGACCTCGGCTCTCCAGCTCCCGCCGGCTCCCCATGTGCCCACTCCCACCCAACCCCGACCACGCTCCCATCTCTGCTCTTTATTGCCATTCCCGGTCCCCATTGTTCACACGGATGCGCTCCCGGCCTCCTCCTGGCCCCTCCTGCCTGTGGCTGGGCAGAGGAGGAAAATATTTCTCATGCTCCCAGCTCCCAGTTAGTAATTTCTAAATATAACGTCCAGGGAGGCAGAGGCAGGGAGGAGAGGGGGGGATCCCTGGCTGCATCAGGGCCAGTGGAGTGGGAGTGATGGCAGGGCTGGGAGCCTGTATAAGTAATGGAGCTCGAGGGAGACTGCTTTGAAAGGGCGGTGTGCACCGAAAAAAAATTAAAAATAAATCCTTGCGCAGCCAAATCCAGCACCCAAGGCCCTGGGAACAAGCTGTGCAGCCAAGGCAGGGCTAGTGGGACAGGGAGGAGAGCAGCGTGGGGTGATGCCCACTGATGTTGGCTCCCCAGCAGCTCCGCTCGCCCCACCAGAAAGTCCCCCCCCCCCTCCCCGTACCTGAGTGCCTCATTGTAAATCTCGGCAGCGCTGACACTGATGGCGTAGTCCCAGTCGGCTGCCTTACCCCGCACCTCAGAGAAGAGGAGCTGCAGGGCCCGCTGGTTGATCCCTGGGTTTGCTGCTGTTCCCTGGTGGATTGGGGTGAGAAATGGGGGGGGGGTTGGGGGGGAAACACTCTTGCATTTTATTCTGCATTTTTTTCTGAGCAGGAGCAAAGCCCAGGGTGGGTGTCACAAAGGGCTGCACAAACCCCTTGGCAGCCGCAGTGACCACCACTGGTGCACCCCGGGTCTGAGCTGGCCACCAGCCTGGTCTAAACCAGGGAGGGTGCCGAGACTGGGCACCATGGGATGGGAAGCCGAGGAAGAAGAGCAAAGCCAGGCAAATTCACCTCCATCGTGTAGGTTTTTCCCGCCCCCGTCTGCCCGTAGGCAAAGATGCAGACATTGTAGCCGTCGATGCAGGAGGTGACCAGGGCTTGAACCTCCTGAAACACCTGGGGGGAGACCGGGGACCATCATGAGAAGGTGGCTGCGTCCTCCCCTCACACCAGCAGCGTTTCTGTCCCCGCGGGATGGCAGCACCCACCTCCTCCTGGGACGCTTGCGGGGGGAAGACCTTATCCAGCTCGAAGGACACCTGCTTCCCCTTGTGCAGGAGGTGCAGGATGGCATCATCATCGGCATCAAAGGTCACCGCATTGGCTGCCTCCGGGCCCTCGCCGTCCTCCTTTGTGAGGGGGCGGACTCGCCCAAAAACACGGATGTTCCCTTGGGTCGGGGGGATGCAGAGATGGCGTCAGTTCCGGCACCTCCCTCTGCCACCCCCGGTCACCATCAAACACCGGATGGGCTGAAGGCTGTACCCCGCTGCCGACTGAAGCATCCCATCGCCAACCCGAGCGTCTTATGGGGATGTGGAGCACCCAAGCCATGGTGCTGGGGTGCAGTGGGGTGATGCTCCCCTGTCCGTCCTGCCCCCCCCTCAGGGACTCACTCTCCCGTGGTGGGACCTTCCACCCCCCCCCTGCACACCTTTCAGCCGCACCAGCTCGTTATGACACTTCTTGCGGAGCTGCAGCTCCCGCCGGTACTTGCGCAGCAGCTCCCGGTTGGTGCTGTGCACATCCTCGATGGCCTGGCCGATCTGGGAGGGGATGGAGAGCAGCAGCTCAGCGACTCCCCCCCCGCCCCAGCATCCCCACCCTGCATGGGGAAGAGCTGGGGTGGTGGTCCCGGGGGGCTCACCTCGGCCCTGGCGCTCCGCAGGGTCTCCTGGAGGAGCAGGGGGAAGTCGCGGACCTGACGTTTCAGGCTGTTGTAGTCATGGGTGAGAGTGCGCAGCGCTGGCTGCAGCGTCAGCAGGTTGGTCCGGACGCCTGCAGGCACAAGGCGGGGTGAGGGGCAGGTGGCACGACCCCCCTCAACACCAGTCGGGCGACCCTGCAAGCCCCCTGCCCCCTCCTCACCCGCCAGGTTTTCGTGCACCGCCTTCATTTCCACTTGGGCGCGGGAAAATGCCTCTTCGATGGCGCGGTTCTTCTCCTCCTCCATGGCTTGCATCTCCTCCAGCATCTGCCCATGGGCTCGCTCCAGCTCGGCCTCGTACATCATGATCTGGGGGAGGAGCCGGGGGGGTAACGCTGAGCCGGTGACCACCTGCTGCCACACCGCATCGCCCGGCAAGCACCGCGCAGGCAGGAACCACAGTGGAGCTGGGCGGGGTGATTTCTGAATGACACCCATTGCATTCAAACCTGAGCTCGGAGCTGAGCTGCCGTCTTTTGGGAGCTCTGCAGCTGCTGCTCCATCTCCTTCAGCACCTGCCTCTGCATCCCCACCTGCTCCTGCAGGTACTGGTTTCGGGACTGGCTCTCGCACAGGGCTTGCTTTGCCTTGGCCGACTCCACCTCCACCGTCTTGATGATGTACTGGGGGGGAAAAGCACCCAGAGATGGGCCCGAGGGGCCTGGGATGCAGCCGGTGTTGGCCCGGCGGGGCTAACTTACAAAATCATGGTGCCGTGCTGATGTGCTCAGGGCAGAGGGATGGGTGGTGCTTGCAGGGCACCCACTGGGCCCAGCTCCCCTTGCCTGGCTAGAAGAGATGGAGAGCCCCATGATGCTCACCTTTATCTGCTGGGGCTGGGACTTGAGGCTGGCAATGGTCTCCTGGCTGTCCCGCAGCCGCCGGCTGAGCCGCTCCTCTTCCTCGGCTCTCTCGGCCAGGGAGTCCTTGAGCCGCAGCTCCACCTCGGCCAAGCGGTTCGTCTTCTGCTGCACCTCCAAGTCCAGCTCTGCCAGCTTGACCCGCGTCTCCTCTGCCTCCCGCTGCAGCTGGGACAGCCGCTCCTGCAGCCCAGCGTTCTCCTGGCCCCGAAACAGCACAGCTGAGACCGCGTCACCCATGGGTGCCTGTCACCCTGCCGCCACCACTGCCACCGCCGCCAACTCACCTGGAGGTGGGCGCAGTCCCGGCCCGGCGCCTGCTGCTGCCGCCGCAGCTCCCGCAGCTCCCCCTCACACGCCTTCATCTCCTGCCGCAAGCGCTCGTTCTCGGCCGCCAGCAGGTCCCGGTGCTTCTCTGCGTCCGTGCCGCCCTGCCGACGCGGGGGGGGGGGGGGGGGGGGCGGGG
>NW_008794457.1:296860-298898 GCF_000699145.1 Aptenodytes forsteri | reverse complement strand
TACCCCAGGGAGCCCCAGCCTGCCGTCCCCAGGGGACCTCCTGCCTGCTGTTCTCAGGGGAGCCCCCAGCCTGCTACGTCAGGGAGCTCCAGCCTGCTGCACCTCAGGGAACCCCCAGCCCACTGTATCGGGGAGCCCCCGGCCTACTGCACCCAGGGTAGCCCCCACTTGCCACAGTGGGGGCCCCCCAGCCTGCTGCATCAACGAGCCTCCGCCCGCTGCCCCCAGGGAGCCCCCAGTGTGCCACACTCGGGGAGCCCCCGCCTGCTGTCCCCGGGGTAGCCCCAGCCCCCAGAGGGGCTTTCGCTTCCCGCCGCAGGGTGCCGGTGCCGGGGAGCCTTTGTCGGCTGCGCCCCGGGGCCACCGGTCACGACACTGCGTTGGACAGAAAACCCCACAAACTTTCATCCCTCAATGTCTCTCTCTCGGCTTGCAGGGTCCCAACGGCGACCCTGGGGAGGTTTTAAACCTTCTACGCCCTCCCCACGTGCCCCCTTCCTCCTCGGGGGACCCACAGCTCCGGCATCCCTCAGGGCAAGGGTGGCTCAGCCCAACCCCATGGCAGCTCACCAGCTCCGAGCGCAGCCGGCCGATCTCCTGTGCCTGCTCCAGGAGCTTCGCCGTCAGAGTTTCAACCTGTCAACACAGCAAGGTTAACCAGGAAGCATCTCAGCAGTTTTCGGAGGAGACCCTGTGGTGCCACCAGCGTCCAGTCTGGCTTGCACCTTCGTTATGCCTTAATTTTCCACCTCGCTCTGAGCGCCTGATTCACATGAACTGATTAAAACAAGCGTTAATGAAAGGCTTGCTTCGACCTTGTTCGACCATGGGTATAATTTGTCCATGTTGAGCATTAGCAGAAACCATTATTAAAAAAAAAAAAAAATAGCATCGTCTTTGGAGAAGGAAAAAAACAAACCTATCCGTGTTTAAAGAGCTAGAAGTGCCTCGTCCTGCCCTTCCAACACAGCTTTGCTTTGCCTTCTCTATTTCTCTTTCTAGGAAAGTTATCTTGGGAGAAAGAGGGAGCAGGAGCTCTTTGAGAAGTCCGCATGTCCAAGTCCGATGGGAGGATGCTCCCCAGCCACCCCTATCCGGGCATCTGCCCATCCCATGGGGACCAGGCTGCCCACCCTACAAAACGAGGCGGATTTCATAAATCCTCCAATTTTTTGTGCAGGGAACAGTGAGGCTCCCCCCAAAATACGCAGTTATTCGAATTAACAGCGCCAGCGAGTGCTTGGCAAAGCCAGCGGTCTCGCGAGCTGTGTTTTTACGGGGGTTGCCCACCTGCTCCGTGCCTTGTCCCCGTGCCCAAAAAACAATGGCCGCTGGGTGAGCATTGCCACCTCCCCAAAACTTACTCCAGAGAGAGCCGGACCTGGCCGTGCGCTTCACCGCCATCCCCCAGATCCCCAGCCCAGGTCCCGGTTTCCCCGCGCCCAGAAGCCGCTGAGCCACCAAACCCCTTGCCCGGACACGACACGGCAGGCTATTGCCCATTCCCAATAACCAGCTTTTTCTAAGCAACCGGGCCTCTGTGGACCATAATTTAGGAACTGCTGATTAATAACAAATGCAGACGTGCTGACATTGTGCTGTAATTAATGACGGTAAGTTATTAAGCCACGCCCTTGTGGAGATGGCAGCGCGGCAGGCAAGCACCTCCTGTGCTGCCCCGCGCGCTCGGGAGGGCACCGCCGGGGGTTCCGCGGGCGAGCTCCGCGCGCTTACAGCCACGAGCTGGGGAAGGCGGCTGCTCCCTGCCGGCATCGGGAACCCCCCTCCCTCCACAGCCGGCCTCCTCCGCTCCGGCTGGGGGGCCGAGTGCGCGCCAAGCGCACCAGCCTCGCGCTTGAGTGGGAAAATCCCATTTCCATATTCAGTAAGGTAGATTATTAAGGTAGTTTTTAAAGTATTTTTAAAAGAGGGGAGGGACCGAGAAGACAGAGTCACGGCTTGTTACGGGGAAGCTGCCACCCCAGCTGGCCAACGCGCAAGCCGGAGCCTGCCCCCTGCTCCCTGTGCCAGCGGCACC
>NW_008794457.1:288173-295747 GCF_000699145.1 Aptenodytes forsteri | reverse complement strand
GGCATCGGGAATCCCCCTCCCTCCACAGCCGGCCTCCTCCGCTCCGGCTGGGGGGCCGAGTGCGCGCCAAGCGCACCAGCCTCGCGCTTGAGTGGGAAAATCCCATTTCCATATTCAGTAAGGTAGATTATTAAGGTAGTTTTTAAAGTATTTTTAAAAGAGGGGAGGGACCGAGAAGACAGAGTCACGGCTTGTTACGGGGAAGCTGCCACCCCAGCTGGCCAACGCGCAAGCCGGAGCCTGCCCACTGCTCCCTGTGCCAGCGGCACCCGAAAATGCCGATCCACCTCCATCTCCTACCTCGAGCATCTCCAGCTGCATCCTGCTCTCTGGAGGTGACAGGGACTCCTTGGCAGCCGGATCTGGCTCGAGCCGTGGCCCGGCCATCCCCAAGCTTTGGAAGTTTGGGTCAGCGCTTCGCTCCGGCCGGCGTCGGCTGCGCTTGCTGCCGAACTGGTCAGTGCAGGGCCAGATCCTGCTGGCGCTCACGCTTGTGTCATGCAGAGTATGCCAACCAAATGCAGGACAATTACCTCCGCCTTTTTGACACCCGTGGAACAAGCAGAACCTGACTGTAACAGCTTCCACAACAGCCACATGCAAATCCCTTTACGGGCAGCTGGAATTTCAATCTCCCTGGGACGACCCAAGTCCTCACGCCAAGGATGCGGCCGCACCGGCACAGGAGATGTTTTTTGGGGGGATTCTGGTCGCGGCGGCCAAAACGCTCTCCCTTTCAGCGGACAACTCTGTGCCTTCACATTCACTTTCCACCTTCTGACTCTCAAAAGTCACTAAAATTAATCTGCTGGGTTGGTCTAACGAGCTTATCCTGCAGTGGCGTTCCTGCGCTGGGAGGATGGACGATTGCCACAGGGCTGCAACCCCGATGCCCAAAGCCCTGCTGGCCGCGTCACGTACAAGGAGCCAGGCTCCCTCGCTGGCATTATCGCGGTGTCACCGTAACGTCAATCGGGGGGCTGCAAGCATCCCGAGGGACATGCAGCTGAAGCCGGTGGGACAGCCGCAGTGCTCAGGAGCACCTGGCTCCCAGGTCATCCCTACGCACCCAAGCGGAGAAGATGCTCCGTGATCGAGGTCCTATGCTCCTTCCAAGTGTGCCCCTCGCTAACCACAAGCCACGGTGCTCTGGCCAAGCCACAGCCTGAAGCTGGAGACCCTGACAGACCCCCTCGTGTCCCCCTGTCCCCGCCGTACCTGGCCTTGCAGCTGGAGAGAGTGGGAGACCTCGTCGTTCTCCCGGGCAGTGAGCTTCTCCTGCAGCCCCAGCAGCTCCTCCTGCAGCCGCAGCTTCTCCTCCTGCAGATGCGCCATGGAGGCCATCACCTTCTGGATCACTGGGAAGGGCCGGGCCGCCGGCAGGCTGGCGCGTTTCCCACCGCAGAGCCTCCCTCCTGCAGTGGGAGCAAAGACGGAGCCGGTCAGGATCCGGCTGCCTCGCTGGGGAACAGGACGCCAGCTATGGGAAGAGTCCCCAGGGGCTGCGGTGGAGATGGGACCGCGGGAAGCGAGACTTGCAGAAGTTCCACGGAGAGCAGTGACATGCCGGGAGGTGCATCCCGAGCGCCACGGTGCCGACCATGGCCGGCCGGGCTAATCATGGGGGTCCGGCCGGGTGAGCCCCTGTGTCGGGGGTGGGAGCCGAATGGACCTGCCGATGCCAACAGAGCATCCCAGGCCGTAACACAGAGCGCCTGCCCATGCCACCGCGTCGTGACCCAGCCCCACCACACACCGAGATGCTGACACCTCACTCAGATAACAACCGCCTTCACCACGGCGCTCTGATTCATCCCAGCATCCTTTTTTCTGAATGAGCAGGTGCCGGTGGAAAACCAGTATGTGATCATGTTATTAAAGACTGCATCATTACACACAAATATAATGGAAGCCAAATTAAAATTATATGGGTACCCTGAATGGCCGCATTGCCTAATCCTTGCGCATTCGGCTTTCTAACCTTCCTAGTGCTATTTTAAACATCGTTTTCTGCGTGTTAACAGAGCCACCGGTGCTGACAGAAGTCAACCTGGCCCGTACAACAGAGCCTACCAAATGAATCCCTAAATGACTTAGTAGTTCCCAAGAAGAAATGAGCTGGCCCGACTCATTCCCAATGTGGGGGTGAGGCACCGCGGCGGGTGAACCAGCGGCCAGGTTCCCGGCTGCCCGGCGCCCTTCCCTGCCTGCCATGGATTTCAGCCGCTGCCACCAGAAACCTGAGGTTTTAAAGGCAGGAGGTGATGCTGGGAATCGCTTCGCTGCCTGTGGGCAGATGCTGCCTGCTTTATAGGAAACGTCCTGAATACAAGAAGAAAGACTTTTTTTTTTGTCTGTGAATCAGACTTCCTATCTTTAAAAGGAGTTAAAGAGCCAGCAGAGCGGGCAAAAAATGAAATGCTGGGACCAAACCACGGCTCTGCTGTTGACTGCGTGCCAAGAGACTTATCCGGCAATGTCTGCAGAAGTGACCGCTGGATTTTGTCTTCCGCCTTGGACTGGGTACCCTGAAACAGTGCCGATGGGCACTGGCTTTTCTTTCTTTCCGTGCCGAAAGCTCAGCCCAGCTCAGGCAGGGGACTGTGATGTTCCCTTTAAACCCAACACACACAAAACCTTCCCCAAAACTCCTAAAGTTAACAGGAACGCCAGCTCTCACTCCTTGGGGAGCGTGCAGGGATAAGACAAGATTACAGGAGGCACCAGGGCTCCTGTGGAAACATCATGTGTCTGCACACATCATCCACGCTAACCCCGGGCTGGGACTGAAGGCAGAGCTGGGTTCAAGGCCATGACACCCGGCTGCAAGTCAAACTGCCGGGCAGGGGTGATCCCGCATGGATAACGCGCTCCTCCTCACTCCAACACCTTCCTCCTGCAAGAGCATCCTTGGGAGAGGAGATGCCGGCCAGACCTGCGTTACATCTACCACCGGGCAGATGCGCTGGTGGCGACGCGGGGTCTGAGCGTGGCAGGCGCAGCACACTGACCCTCCTGTTTTCCAAAATGCTTTGAAACCTGTTTGGAAAGGTGGCCGTTTCCATGGCTCTGCCCCGTTACCATTGCCACGCAGACTCCCTTCCTCCTGCATTCCTGCCCCTTCCCACCAGCCGCCCCGCACCGGGAGCTGCTCGGGGATGCGCCCCGACAAGCCCGGACAATTTGGTCCTGATGGAGAAAGAGGGGAAACCACGGGGATTCACCTGCCCCAGCGCAGCCATGCACACTGCAAGTGTTTCCACAAACGTTACATTTTCCTTAAGAGAGAAGAAAAAGTGGTGGGTTTGCTGGCGCTCACCTGCTCTGTTCACCCAGTTAAATAATTCATCGGTCACCTGGCGTCACACGACATGTTTGACCCCCCCCAACCCCCAACCCCCCCCCCGCCATGAGCGCGGCCACGTGTCAACGTGCACCCCGAAAGAGGAGAGGCCCCGCCGGTACCCACCAGCAGATACCAGGCGCTCATCCCACCGCATCCCTCCTCCTGAGCGCCCGCCGACGCATCCTGGCTTTCCCCTTACCCGCTTTCTCCAGGTTCATGGTGGAGGCTGCCTGCACCGGTGTGGCAGCTGCCGGCTCGCAGGGAGACACCGGTGGCTCCTCCGTGGCCGGTGTCGGGGCCCCGCCGGTACCCACCAGCAGATACCAGGCGCTCATCCCACCGCATCCCTCCTCCTGAGCGCCCGCCGACGCATCCTGGCTTTCCCCTTACCCGCTTTCTCCAGGTTCATGGTGGAGGCTGCCTGCACCGGTGTGGCAGCTGCCGGCTCGCAGGGAGACACCGGTGGCTCCTCCGTGGCCGGTGTCGGGGCCCGGTGCCGGTCCTCCCGCCTCCCGCTGCTTGCCCGCCGTCTCCTGCAGGGCCTGCGTCCGCGAGAAGAAACAGGACGGAGAGCTGAGATGCAGCGACCGTGCACATCGTGGTGGACACGGTGCCAGCAGCCGGCGTTTCACCGGGCTGGCCAGGAGGAGCGAGCAGGGAGGAGGGCGCAGAGGACAGGACAGCAGGACCTGGGGAAACCCCCCCTCCGAGGGATTTCGGCGTTGGGAAGCTGCCGCAATGAATTTATTGTGTTGCTTTTAGTTCTCCCCATAAACAACAACTTCCCTCAGCTTGGTCATGCAGTTATACTGAATATTACCTATTTTTCTCTCTATGGCCTTAAAATAAAAGACCCTGGCTTGCAGACAGGGTTGAATGTGAAGTTGCTTGCTGGTGAGCTGTGGCTCAGGTAATGCCATGCCCCGTGGGATGGAGCACAGCTCCGAAAAAAACAGAGAAGAAATCTGGAGGGAGGGAAAGGAATATAGAGAAGGTCCCAAATTTCTGTACCTATCGTGCCTACCACTGGCTTGCAGGGAAAAAAAAATCTGTTTTTTTTTTAATCACCATTTAAAAAAGCACTACGGCGTGGATGCTTTCGGAAAGCTGAGCTGCCGATCGGCCAAGCTTTCAGAATCGCTCCCTGCCCCACTCAAAAGTGCCTTTTCTTACTTACATGTTATCTCACAGCCCGTGGCATCGCCCCGTGGGCCAGCGACGCCAGGGAAACACATCTCACCCCGGCAGAGGGGCAAATACTTGGTACATGCCAAATATTTCTGAGAGTAATTTGGAAGGAGGCAGCGGCAGCATCCTCCTGGAGAAGCCGCGTGTCTGCGGTGCCTCTACATTTGAGACTCCGGGAGGGTTTTGCCGGAGGGAATTAATCAAGGCTGGTGTGAGATAAGAAGGTGTTTTCCTTCTTTTCAAAGAAGGGGAATTTAAATGATTTGCCCGAAGCCCAGAACGAACTGGTGGCAGCAACACCAGTACATGGTGTCCTGACACTGTCCCCAGCCACGGTAGCCTTCCTCCTCCTCCTCCTCCGTGCCACTGGCAAACACCATCTCACGGCACTGCATTTTCTTATCACCCTTCTGCCTTGAGCTCTCCTGCCTACATGACCCAGAAGTGACCCAGAAAATGTTATTCTGGGCTGTTCCCCAGCATTTTTTGATGCCTTCTGACTTTCCAGAGATGCTCTTCCCTCCCCACCCAGGCAGCAGCTCTGCTCGAGGCACGCGGCACCAGAGTCGAGGAGAAAACCTGCTGCGGTGATGGGGGGGACCAGCCAGCTCCCACTGAGGGGTGGCCCAGCAGGGTACGGGGCATCCTTCCCACCACCCCAAAAACGACCTCCCCACCAAAGCCACGGCCGGCTCAGCGCTCCTCACCTGGAGAGCCAGGCAGAGCCCGCGGGGGTCTGCAGTGTCCGAACAGCTCACGCTGAGGATTTTATGGTGAACCAGTGCAGGCAGCAGAGGAACCTGGGGAGAGGCGTACGCTCGACTCCTGGTGACGAGTGTGTCCTGCCCACGGCCTGAGATGGAGTGAAAAGCATCACTGGATCAACCTGAGAGCCCAGGGTGGACACAGCCTTCAGCCTTGCTCAGCAAACCCACCTCCTCCCCCTCACTGCCACCACCGCACCGGCGCAGCGGAGACGGTGCATGAGTTTTATTAAAAATGTTAATTATGTTAATTAGAAAAATTAGCCCTTCAGGGGGCGGAGACTGGTTGCCAACGACTAGTGATGAGAATTCAGGGTGTAGCATCCGTCTGTCCTCTGCAGGACCAGATCTGTGCCCCCGCTGGGGACATCCCACCCCTGCCCCTTGCCAAGCCGCTCCGTTCCCCGTGCTCCTATCTTGGAAAAGCTGCCAAAGCTGGCTTGCACCACCGATAGGACGGACCGGACGGACGGACCCTGCCGATCTCCCTCCCGAAACCGGACGGACGGACCCTGCCGGCGTCATCTCCCTCCACTGCCCCCAAATATTTCCTTTATTTGTCATGCAGCCAAACCCGAAAGCAGACAGGGCAGCAGCATTCTGAGCCGCATAGAAGGAAAACAGCATCTTGAGGAGCTTTTATTCCCATGGCTGTGTCCTCCTCTGCCATGGATAAAGCGGCTAGCGAGCACTACGTCCCAACAGGACCTGTGTGGGGACCCTGTGCCCCCTTCCTATCCACCTGCCACAAGCACTGGCACCACCACGGGCAGCCAAATGGCTTCTCTGGCAGGCAGGAAAAAAATCAACAACCCACAAAACCCCACTAATGCAGTTTTTTTTCCCTAAAATCATTCAGAGGCGCTTGGGCTAGAGGCGGAAGCAGCATCTGGAGGGAGACGTGCCCCAACAAAGTCAGTCCATCGCTCTGGACTTCTTCCCAGCCTGTAATTAGCCATAACATTTTGCGCGCGCCGTGAAAATCGAGAGTTTCCAAAGTGCTGGGGAATGCCCGGATAAAAGGTGATGAGTTCCCCATCCTGGCATGGGCAGCGGCAGCCGCCAGGCGGAGGAAGAGCTGAGAAACCCTGTTTTTGGAGGCTTTGATGCCGACCAGCGTTCGGCTGGGCTGGCCCAAATGCCAGGGAAGAAGCAGCGCCCGGATAAGCGGCTGCCAGCACATAGGGATGGCAAACACTGAAGCCAACGGCAAAAAAAGCCCAAATGGGGGGGTTCAGCCTCCCCCTTTGCCGAAACCCATCCGGCACCACTGGCGAGGGAGGCGGGAAGGGCTGTTTCCCAACAGGCAGCTGCAGGTTGGGGCAAGCAGTCACCCGCCCGCCTGCAAAACAGCTCAGCCGCCACAGAGAAAAGCCCTCGACTAAACTCACCTACAGGGTCTGTGCACCGGGGAGAGATAAGGAGCCCTTCCAAGGAGCCAAGGACGGGGAGAAGCGAGGGCCCCACGTCTTCCCTGCCATGCGTATCGCTCCGTTTTCTTTCTTACATGTTAAATTTTAACCCTAAACATGTTAAATTTTAATCATCGCTCCGTTTTCTTTCTTACATGTTAAATTTTAACCTTTCTCCCTAAGCTTCCCGCCCAGAAGGGCCGGGAGGGAGATGGAGGCAGCCCGCTCTGCTCAACCCCGCCGGCTGCCTACCGCTTCATGCCTGCTTCTGAGTCTCCGTTTCTCAAATCCCGAGCTTCATCCGGAAAGAAATGTGAAAAATGCAGGCTGGCCTGTTCCCGGCCTCTCCTTCCCCAAGCGTGAGCAAGGGTGTGAGCACGGCAGGCTGAGCCCCAAGGGAAAAGGACGAGCCACCGCGCCGTACTCACCGTCCGGGGGAAGGTCCTTCGTCTTCCAGGCGGCTCTTGCGGAGGGCACGGATCCCAGATCCCAGGTTTTGCGGGACGTGATCATGGCACGGGGGTCCCGAGCACAGCGACACCTCTGCAGATAAGCGCAAGGAAAGACATCTCAGCCTGCCTCAGTTTCCAGCCGTGAAAGCCCAGGGGACCGTGCTGGAGCAAACCACGATGGCAATACCATCCCCAACTCCTGAATCCCACGGAAAGTTGCATCGATCCCGATTTCACTCCCGGGGCCGGGGCGCCGAAAGCCCCGGGCTCCCTCCGTGCTCCCGGCGGATGTGACATAAACCGTGTCTGTAATTAATTTACTCATTGCTGAAGCCTTTCCAGGCTCCTCCTAACTGCGAGTTGGGGGTTATTTATTTATTAACTCCAGGACCGCGGGCAGCCCAGGGCAGCG
>NW_008794457.1:257750-287413 GCF_000699145.1 Aptenodytes forsteri | reverse complement strand
GGGGGGGGGGACGGCCCCGGCCCGGTGGAGCTCCCGGTGCATCCCCGGTACACCCCCAGCCCCTCTTGCCGGAGCCCTGGGGAGCTCAGGGGAGCCCCCCTGTCCCCCCAGGCCTTCCCAGGGCGTCCCGGTCCCCCCATGCTCCCCTGACCCTGTCTTGTCCCCAGCCCCTCTTGCCGGAGCCCTGGGGAGCTCAGGGGAGCCCCCCTGTCCCCCCAGGCCTTCCCAGGGCGTCCCGGTCCCCCCATGCTCCCCTGACCCTGTCTTGTCAGAGCCCTGAGGGGCTCCCGGTGTGTCCCCGGTATCCCTGGCGTGTCCCTGGGTCCCTGGCCCTCCCCACCCCCGTTCCTGGTGTTCTTCGGGGAGCCCCGGTGTCCCCCCCTCCTGCCCGCACGCCCCTCCCGGCGTAGCTCATTGGGGTGCTCCTGCCCCTCTCCTCCAGCACCAAACCCTGGCACGGCTGCGGCTGCGGCGCTCTTCCCTGGGGGACGACGGGGACAGAGCCACCAGCACCACCAAGAAGGTGACCGCGGTGCTGGTGACCCATACACTGAGGACCTGAGGTGACAAACAGTGCCCTCACCCTCCGCCACGTCCCCACCGCTCCCGAACACCAGTGCATCAGCTGGCACCAATGCCGACCGGCATCCCAGGCTCGCCAGGGTCCGGGGACCCAGATTTCACCGGGAAAACAACCTGTTTCTAACCTGCGGGCGTGAAGAAAACAGCGCAACGTGCCCTGAGACCTCTCCAAAGGCCCTGGTGTCAGAAAGGCAATAAAAAGTTCTGCTTTAAATATAATTTATACGCGTTTTTAGGCTGTGATTTGTATCTACCTGTCTGTATTGCACGTACGATCATTATGTTAATGGCTGGTTTGGGTGACACAAGTTACTCATGAGTTGTTCATGGTAATTAACTGGCAGTACCGGATATTTCCCTCAACAAAACTTAACTTGGCATCTGTGGTGGTGGTGGCGGCGGTGGCGGGTGCCCTGTGCTGATGGCTCACGTCCGCACGCCTGACGTCGGGCTGACACATGGGGTGCATGGGTCCTCAGGGGGTTCGGGGATGCAGGGGTGGCGGTCCCTTGGGAGACGCAGGTTTGGTGCCAGCCCTGTGGGGCTGGGAAGGAGAAGGCTCTGCCCGCCAGCAGGGTGTGCTCCCCTCGGGCCAGGGGTCCTCCACCTCCCACCCTGCCGCGCTCAGTCACAGCCTTTCGCTCACTCCTGGCCGGGTTTGGAGCAGGATTCGGCCTTGTCCTTTCATCCCATTGTCTCCCTCTTGGGCAACCTCAGAGACCCCCCCAGGACACGCTGCCCCATCCCCTGCCACGAGCCAGCCCCACGGATGGGTGGTGATGGGGAGTCACCGGAGGGGGGACACAGAGGGGGGTGACAAGCCGCTCCAGCCACTCACCCCAGGGAAAGGGGGCTGGGAAGGGTCACCTCCATGTCCCCATGCCTCTGGTCCGCCTCTGGTGCAGCGCCTCGTCCTTGAGAAGCAAATGCCATCCTGGCCCGGCAGCTGCCTCCACCTCTGCGCTGCGGCTGCCTTCCCGCCGCAGCCAGCGCGGCAGAAAAAAGCCCAGCGAAAACCTCCCAGCCTCTGCAAAGCGGCGCCTCCCCTTCGCTCCAGCTGAGGTTTATTGACATTCCCAGCGCAGCGCCCTCGGCGTGGATGTGTATGCGTGTGTCTGCCTACACACACACATATATATGTACATATATGTACCCATAGAGGCCCTAAGCAGTTGTGCTGATTTGCATAAATATCCTATTTTCTGCGCAGCTCCTTTGGCTGGTTTGGTGGTAATATTGACACACATAAAGTTACTTTCTACTTTCCGATAGCAACTGTAATGGTGTATCATCACTGACTTCATTTACAAGCTGTAAGGGCAAAATAGATGTTTATGTAAATGACTTTAACTGGTAAGTAATTTCCTGGCTTTTGAATGCTTCAGGTTTTTAATGGTATTGCAATTATGCAATGCACATAAGTTGTATCAATTACATCAAATAAGTCTAAATTAACCAGGCATATGTGTGAATTCCCCTGTTTAGAAAAATAACTTGATGAATAAGCATAGAGCAAAATTTGAGATGCGGAAGGGGTTTTGTGCCAACAGCCATATTCAAATAGTCACCCGTGAGCACTAAAAAACCCACCCTTCCGAGCTGCAGGGCTGATTTTTGGTGAGGATGGTGTGGCTTTCCGGCATCCCCAACACACCAGGGACAGGATCCCCAGGGATCCAGAAGTGGGGTTATTTAGGGTTGGATGCACGCTGGTGGCCAGATACCAGCTCCATTTTCCTTGGCCGCAATGCTATTTAGCTCAAGGCAGCGCTGTAAATCCCGGGGGATGCGCACTTGCTGCTGGATGGGCTGGGGGGCTGCAGGCAGCGGGTACCCTGCTCGTACCCTCCTCTCCGCAGGGATCGCCTACACTGGCTGGGATAATCTCAGCCTGGTCCCCCAGCGATGCCCCAGTCCTCCTTTTCCTGGATGTCACATCTCCATGACCTGAGCAAGCACCGGCTGACGACATCGCTGAAGGTATTTTTAGAAACGCCGCTTTGCAGGCAGGCAGAGAAAAGGCAGCAACCGGCAGGGCTCACCGCCAGCGGCACCCTCCTGCGAGCACCCAGCAGGTAGCGGGAAGGCTCGATATATCGACGACCATCAGCGCTAAAACACAGCTGCCCTCTGCGGACGGCAACGGCGGCAACGGCCCGCCGTGGGGCACGCTGCCCGGGGACGGTGACCCCGGCACGGGTTTAGCTCTTTGCTTTTAGCCCAGCCTTTTCCGTAGCTGAAAAGCATCGCTGTTGCAACGCTGTTAAGTCAGGCAGGTTAATTCGCCTTTTACTTGGATGAAGGGAAGCTCCAGCAATCGAAACACATCGCTGAGCAGGGCCTTTTGCATTAGGCATTTGTTCTGCCCCGAGCAAATATTTAACCTACATCTGTAAGACGGCTAAAAAAATCCCCCAAATCCCAGCAAAAATTTAACTCCCCCTCCCCGCCCTTCGAGCAACCCGATAACCTAGTCCAGGAACGCAGGCAGGAGCATACCTGAAGCCTCTTGTATATTGGGATGCTCCCTGTAGAAAATTCCCACCAGAAGCACCAGACGTTGTGAGAACGTGTCCCCAGAGCACAATTAATTATAATCCAGCTCATTATTCTAATTTTGCTCCTCCTTAAGGAGGTGAGGGGATTTCTCGGCATTGCTGAGGCACGGTTTGCCAAGCCGACATGAAACACTTACCAAAGCAGGAACAAACCCCCTGCATTCCTACATTGCCATTTCGTGCAAAGATAGGAGTTTTAATTAAGTCTTAGCATGCTCCTCAGAAATTTAATACTCATTTTAAAGTTCACCAACTGAATTAATTCAACCCGGAGGCTCTGATCCTTGAGATAGGGTTGCGTTGAGCTGGGTGGAGAGCGGGAGCTGGGGAGGGGTGTTGCAAGGATCGCTGCCTAAATCCGACGCATTGGGATGCTGCCGGCCTGGGCAGCAGCTTTGAATGGTGGCGGGGGGCTCCGCAGCTGCTCGGCTCAGCCCCCCTGGCCAAACCCTGTGAGCCGGTTAGGCCAGGTTTGGGCTGCCGGGGTGGTAGGGAGCAGGCCAGGCCAGCATGGAGCCGGTCCAGAGCCGAGGAGCTGGCCGGTCTGGCTGGGAGCTGCTGCACGCCACGGCTGGGCTCTGCCTGTGTCCCCCCCCGTCAAGTCTCCTTTATATCAAGGAAATGACAAAAGCAACATCTTTTTCAACCCACTGTATTCAGGTAGAGAAAAACTCTACTCTGCACGCAGTCAGGGGAACGCAGTGCAAGACGTAGCAGCCATCAGGTGGGCGGCTCTTCCACCCCTCCGAATTTCCTACCTCAGACTGGATTGCAGAGCCATCTAACCAAAACCTCAGCCTCCGTGTCTCCCTTTTACCTACCTTTTCTCTTCGTCATATTTTTCAGCTGGCTTCAGGTACAACTTGGGTTTGACTTTAACGCTTGTGCCTCCCCTAAGCAAAGCACCGCCGGGCTCATCCTGTGCCACGCCGGCTGCTGGCGAGCTGTGAGCTGCTCTGCAGGAGGACCGCAGCTCACCTGCTAAGTCATTAATGTTTCATGGCATTAACCAATACGGGCTCCTGCTTATAAAGCACTTCCTAGAAACAAGGCTAAGAACAAGCACGAGGTGTCCCGGCCGAAGCTAAAACTGCCCCGTCGGCTAGGGGATGCCCATGCTGCTTTGAGCGGACCCAGCGAGGGGGCAGCTTGATACCAAGTAAATTCCATCCAGGACATTTTATCCAGCAAATAAAAATTAAGGCTGTACTGGAAAGATGGCTGCATCCCAAGCAGGAGGTCCTGGAGCTCCTGGTCTGGCAGGAGCCCACAGGCATTCCCCCAGCCAGTGCTTACAGGGCATCCCTGGGACCCTCCGCTCGGGACCCCGGGTGCTTTCTGCAATTCTTTTTAAATAAAAAATTGTATGAAGACAGGCACCAATTGCAGGTGGGCAACTGGGATTTTTTTCAGAGTTTTGCTACTTCTGCTGCTCATTTTCTCCTTGAAGTCAAGCCCCCGCGGTGCCACGGAGCCCCTTACCCTGGCTGGGCGACACCGGTAACAGGGTGTGCAAAGGCAGGGTTAGGCTTTCCTCTGCACAGGCAAAAGTGATGGGAGACACCTCCTTTAAAAAATACATTCTGTTCTCAGCAAAACCATTTATTTTTACTGCCCTCCAAAGTGTGCTCGACTTCGGAGAAGAAATGAAGTAAAAGCAGTAATTCTGAATAATTTAGAGTTTTGGGGCCAATGTAAGTGGCTGTGCCATTACGGGGGGGCTGGAGGAATGCAGGGCTCACTAATAATACCCAGCTAGTTTAGGCATGGGCACAGGTAAATCAGTAAGAGCCTCTACAGGGAAGAGGGAAATACCCCTGTGGTTATAAAGTAAATGCAGCCATGTAAAGGCAAATACTGTGACGGCGGGTAATCCACGAGACGGGCTCAGCTGCATCCCGACTGCAACGCGAAAGCTGCACCCGACAAAGAGGTTAATATGCAAATGAGGTGGGACGTTCTCCGATGGAATTAACTAGCCTTCCCGCTAACCAGCTTTGATTGCTCGATATCGAGCTGTCTGCAAAACGTCACTGCGAGTCCATCCTGGCACGGGTACAGCCGCGCTGGTCCCCCAGGTCCTCGGGGCACGCTGTGTCACCTATAGATTTTAATGTGCCCTGGGGACGTTCAGTGGGCACGGCCCAGCCGCCCCGCTTGTCCCACCGTGTCTCAGTGCCAGCGTGTGCGGGCTGCTATACCACCACCGCTCTGCAGCTTTGACACCAGAAGTCCTCCAGCGGGGCGGAAACATTATCCTCCCATGCATTATTGATACCCGTTATATATAATGGACGTCCCTACGTTTGCACCGGCGACGCAGCTCGGAGCCCCGCAGCAGCAGTGCCTGCGCCAGCTCCCGGGCGGGCGTCAGCAGAGCCCCTTGGCCGCAGCACGGGGATGTGCCAGCTCAGCCGTGCCCAGGCACCCATTTGCATCCGAGCCCCCTGTTTCCCCGGCGCCACGGGGACACTCCCACCGCCTCCGTGCGCTGCCAGGCAATGTCTTCCCTGCTGTTACCTTCCCTGAGCCGGAGCGTGCCAGCCCTCCCTGTACTATCGCAGCTTCCCACTTAACAAGGAAAAAGGCTGGGGTCTTTCAAGTTTAACTTATTGAAATGTATTTCACGGTGATTGTGGACCCAACTGGGACCATATTCTCATTTTTTTCTTCTAAGGTGTAATTGAGATGGTGAAGTGCTCAATTAATAGGAAGAGTTGCCAAAGAGATCCATGAATCTTCCTGCCAAAATTTTACAGGGAAAACTATTTTTTCCTCTTAACACACAAATAGGTGCACAACTACCACAGAAACTCATCCTGTTTCAAAACAAAAGCAAAATTTCTTGTTCCCATGTCGGTGCTTCAAAGACATCATTCTGTCGCAGCAGACTACGGAATTGAAAACTGCAAATACAGTGCCAGGATCTGTCCTCAAAGCAGGTTTTACACCCAACGAGGGTCTTCTGCTTCTCGGCTAAGCCAGTGGAAGTTGAGGAGACAATCAAAGGAAACGTGAAATTCCAGCCTCCCTCTAAGGTTTAGGGAAAACCGAGCAGCATGGCGCTGCACAAGGCTACTTTAGAATAGAAAACTTTTATGTCTACGTCCAATGAATATTAAACAGCCGCACGCTTCAGCTCTGCTGCCTGTGCCCGGCGCTGCGTGAGCAGATTTAATTCGTCTTTATGGAGAGGAGCAGATCCACACCCATATTTTTATGCATATGCCTTAGAGATGAGCGGGATGTGAAGGGTGAACCCAAATCCTCTCTGCCAGGAGATCCCTTGAGCAATCACTCACAACTGGAAAAACAAGGAGATATTAAGGAAAATCTGGCAGCGCGGGCAGGAGGGTTTATGCAGACTGACATGGAATAACTGCCAGCTCGCTGCTTTTTTTCATGCAAACCTTCCTGGGCTTTCAAGTCTATTTGGGGATACTAGAGAGGTGTCGGGTGAAAAAATAAGGATGAGATGGAGAAAGAAATGGTATGCGAGGTGGGACCGAGGCATGGCCAGGGCACTCGGCATCCCAGGCGAGGTGGGACTGGGGCTCTCCGGGGCTCACATGTCTCTATTCAGCTATCTTCATCTTCAGCCCACCAGACAAAAAGTGCTGCTTAATTAACCCCTCGGGAAACAGCGGCAGAAGAAATACAGAGCCTGTGTGCAAACATCTGGGCATGTTTCATGAAAACAACTCCAATCCAGAGGCATTTTGCTGGTTTTCATCCCCAGCTTTTGCTTTTGAGGCAGACTGTGCCCTGCTCACCCCCCAGCCCCACCCCACTGCTCTCACCTGCGGGCCTGTCCAGGCCAACCCTGGTCCTAGGCACTTTTTTCGGAAGCATCCTCCTCCACGGGCCAGTCTCTGCATGGCGCCCATGGGTCGGCAGAAATACCCCCTAAGGCTGCGGCGCTTGCCCTCCTCGCTGCGGGCAGGGACGCTCTCCGCAGCCTGCATCCCGCTCCTCGTGCTGCTCCCCTTGCTCCAGCCCTGTGCTGACAGTCCTGCCAGCGCACACAGTGCGTGCAGGGCTCCACACAGCCCAGGAAGGGGTGCTGAGCTCCGGATACGGCCCGTGTGGACCCCTGCCGCAAGCCTCCCCCGGACCCTGGGAGCAAGCCAGGCTGGTGTGGCCGTGCTGGCGTGGCCAATGCTGGCAGCAGCTCTCTGGGGCGGGATGCTTCACCGCACTTTTCCACACATGGTGCCACGCGGCTGGCACGCCGGCACTGAAAAATCATTGCCTTTTCGTCAGGGGCTTTGTCAACTCCGTCCCAATCTCAGGGGTCCCTGGGTGAAGCCCCCTGGCAGTTCTCCTCTTCCCTTTTTAAGGGCTAATAAATGTTTTTGTAAAGATGGTCTGTAATGGTGCCCGGTCCCGTAAGGGTCCCAGCAGCTGATGCAGAGCCGGGGTGGCGGGACCCCCCAGGGATGCTCGCTCGCTGCCGGCATCCCCAGTGAGTGAAGGCAGAGGATGGCTTCCCGCACCCAGCGTCACCTTCGCTGCCGAATTTCTCAGCCCGCGCAAACCTCTGGTGACTCTGCCCCATCCATGACCGGCGATGGAGAAAGCAACATCCCCTCCACTCCCATCTGCCAGTGCACTAAGAAAATGAGAGCCGATTAAAGTCCGTCCCCTCCTGAGCACCATTGGTCATGGGCAAATTGCTGACACAACCTGTTCAGTAGCATCAGCAGGCAGGGGGACTTTTCTCCCTCCGCAGCCATCCAGATTTAGATGGGTTTGGGGTCGTTTGGGTGTGCTGCTCTGAGCGTTGGCTACGGTCAAAAGAAGTGGTTTAATTGCACAGAATGAGTGTGTAAATTGGATTTTTTTTCTTCCATCACCTGTTAAAAAGGTTGGCTCAGGCAAGTGCCTTTCCTTGTGGACCTGCTCCTCCACCACGCACCGCGCGAGGATGCTGGGATGGATGGGAAGGAGCTCAGAGGAAAGCGCTCCTGTGTGCCCACACCACCCCAGCAACCCGCATTGACGGGAAGGCCCCCGTAGCGCCAAAAACTCTCCTGTTTCTTGAGGCGGGCAAGCTGGAAAGCCCCATTTCCCTCCCATTAACCTCCACCTGCGAGCACTTTCTAGAAGGCAGCCAAGAACAGTAAAACCGGGGAGATTTGCAAAATAAACAGCGATCAAACACAAAGACCTCGGTTCCTGCTCTGGAGGGCGTCTGCCAAGACGCACAGATCGTATCAGGCTAATTTACAAAAGGAAAACCGCCCTAATTAGTGTTCAGGAAAGCACTTTAATGAGAAGCGTGTTAGTGTAAAAAGCAAGAGCGCCAAGAGGTCAAGTCACTCCTAAATGCCAGAAAAACAGGAAGCTATGCCTGCCCAGGCTGCAGCACCATTTTCTCACTTTTTAAATAATATTTCAGGTTATTAGTGAGGAATTTATAAAACCCAGAGCCTGATGCCCAGTGACAGTGCAGAAACACTGTACACAACAAGCTCTGAGCATCGTAACGCCAGATGTGGCCAGCTCACCCTGGGGAGGGTTAGGCAGCCCTCGCAGACACCTCCCCTCCATTTTGGGGCATAGCGTAGGTTTTATGGCTGGAGTTCCCCTTGCGAAGGGGAGACCAGAAGCCCTGTCAATGCTACGAGTCCCGTCTTGCCGGCGGCTGTGACGGTGGCTAGTAACCATGGCAGCGGGGAGATTTTCACGTGATATTGGTATTTCTGCAGCACAAAAGAGCCTCTTATCTAGAATGAGTAACTAGTCTGGCTGGTCCTCATTCCTCCGCTTATTGCTAAGACAGAGCTGCATGGCACGGCCCACGTGATGCTCACCCTGGGGCAAATTCGGACCATCCCCTGGGAGACCCACGGGCCGGGACATATGGGAGGTTCCGGAATGCAAAAGGATGCTCACACGGGCGCTGCGGCAATGGTCCTGCTGCGCGGAGACAGAGCCAGCCCACCACTTCTGAACAGTTAAAGCTGGAAAGGCAGCAGTGGCTGTCCCGGTGAGATCAAGCTTGCAAAGCGAGCACCTGCAAAAAGTGTGGAGCACGCTGGGCCATGCCGTCCCCTGGATGTCGCAGCCCAGAGCTGGCGGGGATGTCCCACGGCCGCCCCGTAGCATCTCTCTCACTTCTCCAGTTGTTTACATTTCCTCCCAAATTCCTTCCAATTCATCGAAGAAAACAGTTTTTAGACTTTAACTGTTTGACTTCCAGCTCTTCTCATGCATCAAGTGACTTCTAGAAGCAGAAAAAAATGCATGAAATAACGTAGGTATCTAGGCTTTACTTCTTCAGATGACTCAAACCCAACTCGCTGGATATCGCTCAGATCTCCCTAAGACATTCACTCTAGGACATGAACCAAAGTTGGAAAGTTTCATCCCAAAATAAGAATGGGTAAATGAGGAAAGAATGAGAAAAGGAAAAACGTCATCCAGCCCGAGCTTAGCCTAAGCTGCTGCTAAACGCTGGTGTGGGCACCCTGTGTACCTCTGTGTGACCCCTTCCCGAATGGTGGTCTGGCTTTTTTTCCAGGGTGTTAACTCCAGTGGGACCATTACTGCACTTAAAAGGAGCTGTGTGCTCAGGGCAGAGAAAACCAGACTCGTATTAGCTCCATTTTTGAGGAAGGTAAAAGGGATTCAGGGGGATTTAATTGCAACCATGACTCAAAGCAGACCTACACAATGGAAAAAATACATATAGGCAGAAAAAGTGGTTTACAGACTGTTCCCAGGACTAGGAGCATGTCCTGCTGGTTAGGGTCTCCAGGTTTCAAGGTTAAAGTGCTTAATTTTATTTCAAGCTTTCTAATTAAACACCATTTAACTGGGCTTTCCATTTATCCTGCGATTTCTTTCTAGACACGAATCTAATCCCCAAACCTGCTTATTTGTTTTTACTTTCGTTATAACCTTATCAGTGATTAACCTGCAATTGCACTTAATCTTTTTAAAAGATTGCTCCGACTATAAATACAGAGAAGCTACCTGCCCTGTTCTATCCAGAGGGAAACAACTTCCTCCACAGTCAGATGTCCATGGCGGGTTATATTATTCCTTTTGTAAGTTGAATTTTTATCGGAGACATTTGTCTTCTCTAACTTCATACAGAACATTAAACCAGTATCACTGTTCTGAAAGACGTGACAGCACAGGCCACAAGGAACATGAATACTCCTCCAGTATAAAAAGTCTGTGTGTGTGTGTGTGTGTGTGTATAAAAGTACCCATATCTATACATATATTAAAACAGTATATATAAAGCCTCCAGTAAAGATGCTACTTGTGACAGTGAGGCAAAACCTAACACGTTCATACAGATCCGACAACAGCAAGCTCTGCTTCTTCAGCAGCTATCTATTCCACTTACCTCACTCAAAAGCAGCAACAGCTAAAATATCGTTGCAAGAAAACCTGATTTCTATGGCTACGAACCTCTGAGAAATCTGTTAAACAGAAATATAAGTCAGGAGGAAGACTGCAACGCAGAATTTCCAGGGTGCTGGACTGGCAATAAGCAACTGTCCGGCAAGATCCCTCAAATACTGCATTAATATTATTAGAGGATCTCATATCCAACACTTGAGGACATCAAAGCGGAATGAGCAAAAGCTGATAAGAAACGCAGTAAAGGTACATGGAGCATTACCAAATCCATCAGGAACATTACAAGGGCAGTGGAAGGAACAGACCTGTGATAAGTGCACGCTGCAAGATACTGAATAGGAACCAATGCAAAGGCAGCCCATTGCGAATACAGCAAAACTGGTAAATGAATGGAATTACAGAATTCAGCAGAAAGCCAGTTTACGGCAACCCCCAAAACAAGAGGCACTAAACGAGCTGCCCATCTCCTTGGCCTACCTGTCATTTCTAAATAGTCCTGCACAGCAAATAGATCTGAGCTCAACTCTCCAACCCAGCCTGTAAGCCCAATCCTACCTTGACCTTAATTATTACCTGCAGAATAATCTCTCTAAAGAACTAAAGCTGTAAACAGATCGCAGAGGAGGATAATTTCAAATCTCCCCGCGGTTCCAGAATTACCAGTTATGTATCCATCACCATCTAATGCTGCATGTTGAAAACGAAGATCTTCATGCAAGTATTTGCCATTTAAGAAGGCTTTTTTCCCTCCTTCTGGTGATTAAAAAAAATATTACAATTCTACTACTAGTATTATGTGACCTCTGAGCCTCTAAAAAGTTTATTGCAAAATCTGTGAACCGCGCGTGGGGACTTTCCTGGCTCCATTGGTGCATCAGTGAACAAAAAGATGGAAAACAACTGGAATTTTGAAATAAATCCACAGCAAATGAACAGTAATCTACGTGGTGTTTATTGTAGATATAGTGGATTATGAAAGCCATTACAGCCCACTATTTATTCAAACGCTTTTTCTAAACTATATCAAATCGTAGCAGCAAATCAGAACCCCAGTTTGACTTTTGCATGTTTCCTGGTTTGATTATATAAATATTTATATAGGGGAAAAAAATACTTTGCACTTCCCACTGAAACCTTTGACCCAGCAGGAAACCGCTTGCCAATGACTGAAGATGAGAAATATTTAGGCAGGTTTGGGTGAGTCCAGGTTTTCCCCTGCACTGTTAAGGGCAGTGATGGCTTCAGACCCTCCTGCGGTATATTGGAGCTCATTAAATTTGTTTAAAAGAGAGCAAGCCATCGTTAATTAACACTAACCACCACAGAAACCCATTTATTTTGCAAGAGAGGGAAAAAACTCAACAAAATAAGAAGACCCTGTAGGAGGTGAAGATCAGCCCCAGGCTGCTGACGGGAAGAGGGATCACCCACGTACGGGGGCGATGCCGGCGCTGACACCCTTCACGAACAGCCTGGCCGTCTCACGGCCAGACCTGCGAAACCTGCAGCACTGCTCACAGGATTTGCTGAACACTGGCAAAGTCCCTCGGCCATGGCTCCAGGGCTGCTCCCTGCGGCAAAACCTGCCCAGCTTTTCCTCCAGAGGGTGGAAAGTGGCTCCTCTCGATGGAGCCAGCAGTAGCATGGAGACCTGGCCAGCCGAAGCCTTGGGGAGGGTCTGCATCGTCTCACCCGGCACTGTCTTGCCCATCACTTTTCGCCGCCTCTCAGCTCACCAGCAGCTCGCTCCAGTTGGCTCTGGGTTTGAGGAAGATGAGGAACTGGTGGTGCTGGAGGAAGATCAGACACCTTGAGCCATCAGCCGGGCGTGCTGGCTGCTGACCAGGCATTCGCCTTCTCATCCAGCACCTGGTACCAGCACGGTTGGGAGAGTGCCTTCACAAGCACCCCGTTGCAGTGATGAGCAGGACCGGAGTGGCTTCTCCGTGGGAAACATGGCCAAGAGCCAACAAAGTGACGGAAAGGGGCTGGAAATTGGCTGCTGGAAATGTGGCAGGTCACTGAGGTCCAGCAATGAGCGCAGGGGACCACCTGCATGCTCGTGCACGCTATGGACTCTGGCCCGATTCTGAAACGCTGGCTGGGAGAGGAGAGCACTTACTGCACTTCTCTTTCCCGTGCCAGCTGGAAACCAACACGGCTTCTCCCTTCCTGCACTCGGTTTATCCCTCTGGCAGTGGCAGGCTGGTGCACCCATGAAAACCCAGGGCTGGAAGGGATCTCCAGGAACATCTCCTCATCCAGGATTGTGTTTCTCCATCCCTGAAAGACGCTCATCAAATCTCTCCAAAACAGCCACCGGCAATGGAGAGCCCACCACCTCCCTGGGGTGGATGGCTGGCAGGAACTCCCCTTCCCAGCAGCAAACCCAAGGTGGTCTTGGCACCACGCAGGGACCCTCAAGCATCTTGCAGTCTATGCACACCAGGATGGACCTCGGCCTCCTCGTGACAGCGTGATTCAGTCTGTGCTTGGCTTGTGAGCATAGTCCACATCCTTTTTGGATGAATCACTCTCCAGCTGCTGCTGACAACCTTGAGCCCAACAGAGAGACCTTGTTGTTTTTCTTCCCGGTTGTTTCTGGCCAAGCAGTGACTCGGCTGTCAGAGGTGAATAACTCTTCACACTATCTGAACACTCGCTAACCATCCAGAGCCATAAAAAGCAATTTCTTCAAGGCTCCCTCTCTGTAAGGCTGGATTTTGAAGCAAGAGGGCTGGTCTGAGATTTAGTGGGAATATTCATAAAGATGCTCAATAAAAATAGATCTCCAGAGCACAGATACCTTGTACGGTTCTGGGTCATATGGCAGAGGGTTTTATCAACAGCGAGTGAAGATCTAGGCAGAAAAGAAAGGCAGATCCTACCCATAGCACTTAGCGAAGCCTACAGCCACTGTGTGGAAATTGTTAACAACAAAAAGCTTCTACCCCAGGCATTTGCCTGACTCCTACTCCTGCCCCAGGACCTGCTTGTTTTTCATTTCTCTTCTTTTTTTTCTTCTTCTTTCTCCGAAATCTCAGCAGCAAGGATTTCTTCATCTTCTTGTGCCATAGGAATCACACGAACGGTGACTAAACTATCAGAAGATTTTGAGAATATTTCTTTTCCCAGGTCAGTGGATGCTTTGTGGGAGATGACAGGCGATCTCCGGTGCACTGGCGATTTCGGTGGGATCAGACTGACGCTGGAACCCTACGATCATAAAAAAAAAAAAAATGACCAGGGCAAAATCAACCTTAGCAGACCCTTGTCCACCACCCCGAACCACGGCGTCTGAACTGTGCAAAGCCAGGCAGGCGTTTTGAGGAGTTTCACCGCACCGGACCTCATCATCGGGATGTCAGCTTGCTGCCAGAGGTGACCCCTGTGAGAAAGGCAGCTGGATTATATCCTGCACATCTTGAGAGAAGTGTACAGAGATGAGTGCAACGCTCACACCTCCTGCACTAGCTCTTGTTTTGCTCCCAAAGCATCTGGAGGGGTTGATCTTGGCAAAAGCTTGGCAGAAGCGTTGTTGTGAGGGAGCAGCCCTGGACTGCCCTGTCTTAAAACCTCCTTTAGAGAGGAGCCTCAGAAACCTCACCTACGGACGTGCCATGGACAGGGCTGTCCTTCTAACGGGGTCCTGCTAACCCCATTAGCAGTGTCAGCTTCTAATACATGCACCCTCTGATGACGGGTCTCGTTGCCACTATCGTATAGACCACGGGGTGCCACTGTTCACCGCTGCCTTTAACTGGTTATTAATTAGTGTTAAGCACTGCAGTGTGTGAAGCCTCGTCATGCTTTTGTGAAGGACTGCAGAAACGCAGTCATGCTCAGCGTCTCCCTGGATATTTACCCAGCCTCAAGGCCACCGCGTGCTCCATATCAGCTGCTCTTTCACCTCCCTTTACACGTCCAGATGTGATAGTCTGCATAACTCCATGGTGGGAAGAGTAACAACAAGGTCTGCATGGAGATACGACCTTTTTTACGAGTTCAGCAGAGACACTTGGAAGGGGGGAAAAAAAAAAAAAAAAAAAAAAAAAAAAAAAAAAAAAAAAAAAAAAAAAAAAAAAAAAAAAAAAAAAAAAAAAAAAAAAAAAAAAAAAAAAAAAAAAAAAAAAAAAAAAAAAAAAAAAAAAAAAAAAAAAAAAAAAAAAAAAAAAAAAAAAAAAAAAAAAAAAAAAAAAAAAAAAAAAAAAAAAAAAAAAAAAAAAAAAAAAAAAAAAAAAAAAAAAAAAAAAAAAAAAAAAAAAAAAAAAAAAAAAAAAAAAAAAAAAAAAAAAAAAAAAAAAAAAAAAAAAAAAAAAAAAAAAAAAAAAAAAAAAAAAAAAAAAAGCAGGGCCACTTTCTTTTTCAGTTGCTCGACAAAAAGGCAAGGGTGATTTGACTGCAGCTCGTGCAGAGCTGGCAGGATGGCGTGCCTGCTGCTGGGGGCCTCGGCCCCAACCACACCGTGAAAGCTTTGCAAATATTGACTGGCCTGTGGATGCTGAATGCCAGTATCACCCTCCGTCCCGCCAGCACATCGATTAATTACGAGTGGCTCTGTCTCTGTGGCACGGAAGAGATGTTCGTCTGTGGCTATAGCCCAGCTAGAAACTAGACTCAGGCTTAGCATAGCTGGGCAAAAAGTGAAGGTATTTCCCTTCTGTGTTGCAAAACAAACCCTGTGAGACAATGACATTCTCCCAAGGCCGTGTGTAAGATGCTGGACCACCACTTCCCATTTGCCTGCGCTACGTCAGACCCCGATGACCTGAGCTCACTCCTTTAAGGCACCTTAATGACAGTCTCTGGAGCTGGTCGGGGAGAGCAGCAACTTGTCATCTAAGGAAGCAAAGCCAAATTGCCATCCTCCCCACGCTGACCTGCGTCGCCTGCATCGCCTTCAGCTCCTTCAGCCTCTGCTGGAGCTGCGCCAGCGGCCCTTTTCTCCCCATCCTCCCCGTGATGGCCAGGGCAGCCCGGAAGAGCTTCGGGGTGTCAGCTTTCGGGGGGATGATCAGCGGGTCTCCGGGCGCTCCCTTCTCATCTTTGGGTTTATTGTTGTTTTTCAGCATTTTTCTACAGCAAGGAAAAGGAGAGATGATTTCAGACCGGGGACATGTTATATTAGCTTGATTTTATAATGCAGAAAAATCAGACTTTAAAAGGACAGGAATTTTTTACGCCTTAGGAAGGACAGAACAACAAATCTAAGTAATGCTAAAAACTAAAGTGAATATTTTAATAGATTTTTTTTAAACGAATGCACTTTGGCCGCGTTGGTTCCCGAGTTGCACCCGCTTTTAGCGGTGAAGCTTCGCAGCAGGGCTGGGCTGGCTCTGGGCACCTCCAGCCTCCCCAGCCCGGCGGTGAGGGACGGGTGCCCTCTGCCGAAGCGCGGCAGCTCCAGCCCGGCTCTCCTCCGGGGACGTGTGCCTAACGCCTGGTGCCTGCAGCGGGAGTTTTCGCACGGAGAGAAATCTCCCCTGCGATCTTGAAACCTGTACTCTGCTTTTTTTAAAACCCCACAGGCTAGAAAGCAGCAGCCCGACACGCACTTGGCCTTTTTACACAGCAGCTTCTGAGACTCCGGATAATGCACCAAAATCTCGTTCAAGTCCTTCTTATCCAAAATGAAGAGGTTAGCAAAGCCGTGAGCTATGACGTTTGCTGTTCGGCGATTTCCCCCTCCTGCCGCCAGCAAGCTGAGGGAGACATGGCGAGATGTTAACGCTGTTATTAACGGGCTCAGCACAGCATTTGTAATTTAAAACCTCCCTTTTCCCGTCATGTCCCCCCATCTCTCTCTTTCAGAAGACTCAGAGTTTAATTTTCACCCCCAGTGAAATTTTCCAAGCCCAATTTTTAAAGAATGCTGGGAAACGTTGGCATGGAGCGCTACATAAAAAATGATTTGCCTGTTTGAAGGTTTAAATGTTGCATTTTACACCACTCTAGTGTCTGCTGGGCTATAGGGAGGCAAACTCTATCACTGTGCTACAAATGCTACAGGACTTTACATGCTCATGAAATGGGCAGATTAATGTCTGGGAGGCTGTTTTAGTGAAACATCTTTTCTCATTCATTTTCCCATCCCTCCATATACCTCTGCTTACTGTCACTAGCTCCCCAGGCAGAAAACATCACAGTGACAAAAACAGCGGAAAAGCTCCAAGAAAAAAGCTGTAATTTGCGTAGCAGATGCTGCTCAGTGTTCGTGGCTCTCAATCACAAAGATTAATTAGGGTGTTCCTGATCTCCCCACCTCCCACCCTCCTCGCCCAGAGCCCACAAGCTGTATTTCCCCAGCTCCCTGGCAATGCTTCACTCACCTTATTTCTCCAAACACGGATCCGGCTTTCAGAGTCACCAGCACGGTTTTGCCATCGGGTCCCCCCAGCACTTGCACTTGTCCTGCCTGAATAATGTACATCTCGCGGCCGATCTCTCCCTGCAATGAAGATGGGTGCTGTGTGGGGTGCCCAGAAACAGGGAGACCTTATGGATGCCCTAACCTGCATCTTGCTGGAAACCTCCGCGACCATACTGCCCTCTCCAAGCTCTCAAAACACTTTGTCCTGATGGTGCTTACTCCCGAGCATCCTCATCTAAGCATCCCAAAGTCTCCTCCAGCTCGGCAGGCTCTTCCCATCTCTCCTGCTGTTCATGGCTGCAGCAGAAGAGGTCAGTCTTTGCACAAGACCAGCTGCAACCGAGGATGTTTTTGCTCTGAATTCCCTCCCTGTGAAGTGGCTTGATGCTGTGAAGCCTGGCATTGATGGGCCAGGCCTGGGTTTCTCCGCTCTGCATTGCTCCTAGTGCCCTGCACAGCCTGGCCACGACACCGGGGATGGCAGGGCACCCGAGCATCTCATTACCTTCTTACACACGTAGTCATTAGGCAGGTAGACCACCGATCTGAGCCGCTTCAGCATGTCGAAGACCATCTGCCTGTCACAGCCCTGAGCCGAAACAGAGCCAACAGTGCCGTTAGTCTGCGCTGGCATGCCAGGCTCCACTGGCCAGGACCCGCGCTGCAGAGGGTACCTGGAAGAGGGCCACTTTGCTCACGATGTTGTAGTTCACACTGATGGCGAGGTCCATCCTCATCTTGTCCGGCAGCTGCACCAGCAGCTCTGACTCATCTGTGAGACGAAGCAGAAAACTGGCTGTTACCAGCACTTGATCCGAGAGTGCGTCCTTGCCGTGGCAGTGGGAGAGCAGCCCGCATTTTGGTGGCAGAGGGCAGGAGCCAGCTTGCCCAGAAAGGTCTCCTCCAGCCTCTGCCCAACCAGCAACCTGCAGGTCTAAAGCCAACAGGTGATGGAGAGCGTTATCCCTGCCCTGACAGCTCTCAGAGACAGACCGGTAAGCCCAAGCCAGCATCTTTCTTGGCCAGGAGAGTGGGCGCAGAGGTCTTGCCTGATGATTTACTGGTAGGGTGGGCTAGTGGGTTTGCTGTTGGACACACTCTGGCCAGCAATTGCCAGTCACTGCCTTCTCCCCAGGGACCGTCAGCTGGGATGCTGGACTCAGTGCGCTATGAGTGATGCCGGGTCACCGAGGTGCTGCGACCTGGTGGCAGCCTATATACTCTATTGGTGGGCGAACAAGCCCGTATAGCAAAGAGTAAAATAAGCCACCCCCCCGCCCCGAAACTGTGGTGCTGTTTGGCAGTAATGTTTCAGCTCTGCAAAACAACCGCAGTAAAACACATGTGATGCAAGTGTTGACCCTCGGAGCATTTGGATCTCACCTAGCATGCCTTGCGAATGCCACGTGTACTCGTACCACATTTTCACCCGGTTCTGAACAGTTTTGGGGATTTTGTAGAAGTTCATGTATTTAATGGTATTGTCCATGCAGCTCCGATAGTAAGTTTGCCCTGCAGTAGCGGCGCCGACCACATCTCTCATCTGAATAGGAGAAAGGGGTGGAAGAGATGTTTTAATTGCTGTTGCTTATCCATCACGCAGGTTAAGCAGTCTAGAGCACATATGCTGAGTCCTAACAGCATCTGCCAAATCCTTTTTGCCTTCCACCAAAGCAGAGCAGGTCCTTGCACGGGGAAAACAAACCTGGAGGTACAAACCTTTGGACCAAACCCTTCCCCACCTGAGGCTGGGAACTCCCCGTGACTCCTGCTCACCTGCCCTATCATGATGGAGAAAGCAAAGACGCCTGTGAAGTAGTTCAGCAGCTGAAAGACGATCTCAAACAGCGTCTTGGGGTCCGGCAGGCCCCCGATGGTGATGAGGGTTTTGACTGCCCAGTAGTAGCAGCGGATGTAGCTGGGAGGAAAAGAGGAGGCAGCTTTGAAGGCGTTTCTGGCGTGAAGGCCTGTTTCACCCCTCAGTACCGAGCTCGCATCCTCTGGCCATGGCAAGCCAGAGCCTGCTGAGAGTAGGTGGGTGACAAAGGGAAAATTAGGGGGCTGCAGACTCCTCACCACACCTGCAGGTGCTGCTGGAGGTGCTACAGGAGCAAGGGGACGTAGGCACCCTCCAGAAACCTCTGCATGGGATGCTCAGCTACTCTGGCTACTCCCATTTTCTGCTTCTTACAGCTCCACTACCATAAACCAGCAATGCATTTTCAGCAACGTTTACAGTTTTAGAAACAGTCAGGGGAAAAAAAGGGTTTGTGAGCAAATTGTTAGCATGGGACTCGGATGTCAAGTGAATTATTGGTTCACTGGTCTTGGGCACTCCCTTGGATGGTATAATTACACCTAGAGATAGATACAGATATGTATATCACACAAAATAACTACACAGCAGCAACATTAACATGGGAAGCTGAGTGCTCAAAGGGAAGGCAACACCTGCACTAAGGCTTCCTGGGTGACAGTCAGTTGTCCCCACCTATACCCACACCTCACGCTAAGTCTTTAATGCACGTGCCCACCCCTTTTTTTGCAGGAAACTCTTATTTACTGCATGGTGCTAAATTAGTTGAATGTTACTCAGTATTTTATTTTGCCCATGTTGTACAACCTGAAGGTGTGGGCATTCGTTACGAGGCAGCATTCAAGCTTGCGAGCTGAGTGCTCTCCCTGTGGCATCCATCACTGACAGCACAATGAACATTTAACACATGTATCTTGGAAATGCCACGGCGAGGGGATGGGGTGGCCACTGTCGCTGTCTTGCACCCTGGGAATGAGGGCGCTGGGCTGGCCTGAGGGGCCTGACACATGGCACCTAGGACACACAGCTTGAAGCCTCCATCCTGACCTGGCAGCAGCAGGTCAACACGAACAGAAACAGGGCTCACACTGCCATCCTGCTTGGCCAGGGAGCATTCCCTTGCTTCCCAGCACCGGGTTCCCAGTTTTTCAGCCTCTTCGAGCTGTGATTGCCTTTGATCTCAGCCGAACTGCAGCCTCTTTGTCTTGCAGCACTGTATATTACTGCACACCCCATCCCTCCTGTCCCCGTCATTCTCCCTGGCTCCACATCTTCTCCTGGCACCTCCAACCCTTTGCTTCAGGGGTTTTTATGAACCCAGCTGCATCCTAATACCTCCCTTCTTGCTCCAGCTCATCACAGCAAGCTGTGCTATGTGAGGACCCAAGCCCTGGCTTGTACCTGTTTCCTTCCCCATCATAGACCCAGGTGGTAGAGCCCAGTCCTTCGTAGTCTGATGCCCAGTAATAGAGGCAGGAGTTCACGTGCAAGCTGTACAGTAAATAGGCAGTGGTCCGAATCACTCTGCAAAAAAATAGGAAAGAGCAGGAGGGGAGATGATATGGCATCTGCTGGGAGAAACACGTCAGATCCCCCCCGGCATCACAAGGAGCTTCGAAGCGATGAGCCGAGTGCTGACCATGCAGGTCCTGCCAGTGCAGGAACCACAGAGCACCCAAACGTGTGGCCCCGCTGCTCTTTCCCGCAGCCCTGCAGCTACAGAAGTGCCAGAAAAAGCAGCTTATCTGCTGGTGGCTCCTCTTCACCACCAGCACCCCTAACCCTGCTGGGTCAGGGAGAGGTGATCCTACCCACATGGGCTCCAGGACCCCCACATCCCACCTGCATCAGCCAACACCCATGTCAGCCAGTCCAGGGAGGGTGGGAAAATAAATCAGAAACCCAGAATGGGTGCACACCAAAGTGAATTTTCTCCCCCCGCAGTAACAGCAACCCCATGCTCCCTCCCTCCCTCCCTCCCTCCCTCCTGTAGGCGTTGCTCGGGACAGACTCCAGGCGGTTGTTGAACTCGAAGAAGGCCATGTACTGGGAGGAGAAGGAAAGCAGCGCGCTCCAGCTTCCCGCGGCCCCCGCCGGGAGAGTTACGTCCCCATAAAGCCCCACCCCGCCTCTGTTTCCCTCCTGCAGCCCCTTGAACTCGAAGAAGGCCATGTACTGGGAGGAGAAGGAAAGCAGCGCGCTCCAGCTTCCCGCGGCCCCCGCCGGGAGAGTTACGTCCCCATAAAGCCCCACCCCGCCTCTGTTTCCCTCCTGCAGCATCTCTGCAGCATGAACTGCTGCAGACAGATTTGGCTCCATCTATAAGTGCCCTTCTATTCAAATGTGAGCGTGTTTTAGGATTGAAATGAAGTGTTTGACCAACAGCCCCACAAAGCCTTCGGGACGAGACTTCCCATCCATTTTACAATCCTCTTGTCATCACCGATGAGCCTAGCAAGCCACAGCTTACCCCAACCAGTGTGGGACGCCTTCACATCCCCTGCGACTGGTATTTTGCCTGATTTTGTAAGCTCCAACTCACCTTCAGACAGCGAGGAAAACGCAGGAGTGGGTTGACACCGACTTTGAAGTAGAAGAAATCCAGGGGCAGGAGGCACGCCATATCCATCTGAAATCCACACAAAGAGAGAAACCTCTGTGGAGACCTGCAGGCATGGTGGGACGAAGCTGCAAGCCATGGCTCAGATTAAAAATTCAGATTAATAAATAAGATTACGTCTAACCTTAAAGCGTTGTGATCGCAGGTAGTTCTCTCTCATGGCCTTTTTATCGGTCTGGTTGGGAATAGGAGGGAGAGAGAGAGAGGAAGATTGGTCATGGCTTACAGAAAGGAAAGTCATGGCCAACATGGTCATGCCTAGCTTTCCTCTTCTGCACCACAACAGGGAAGATGCTCCCTTCGTGCCTGGGAAGGGGAGCAGAGCAAAAGGAGCAGAAGAAGACCTGGCCGTATGCCATCTTCCCATCCTATCTCGAGACATCTTGTGCTTGTTTTGCATCCCAGAGAAAGCACATTGCAGTGCCTGCACCACAAAAATCAGAGTTTACAGGAGAAACCTCCCTGTCTGAATATTTGCACGGGCAATGGGAAGGCTGTACCCTCAAGGTTTAATTTTTCACAGCTTATTTAATTGGGTTTGGAAGCGATATTCACTTATCTCAGGCGCATGATCTATGCATTCAGACTGTAATTGCTTTTGTCGTATCGCTAATGCATTCTGCCTAGCTGTGCTCCTGAGAATTAAACCCCGAGTTTATGCCACCTGCTCACGATTAGCAGCGTACGGCTGCACTGGGGCCGGTTGGCGTGCACCTCACCGCGCCACTGGCAGGACCGCTTTGCAGAGCAGCACCCTCCAAGCATCCCTACCCAGGAACAGGGCCGCCATGGACCACATGCTTTCTAGATGGGCCGGTATTGACTTTAGGGGAAAATTACGTATTTTTGGTGGACAAAAAGACTGCCGGCTTATCCACTACATGGCAGGAGAGATGCTTGCAGTCCTCCAAGAGTGGACACAGCCCTGATGGCCACGGCTGTGGTGGAAGAGCATGGAGAGCTTGATTCAGAGATCAGTGACAAGCACGATCCACGCGCTCGGGGTGATGGGGATGGGAGGTCCCCGCAGCTGGTCCCCAGCAGTGGGACACAGCGTGCTGCCACTCACTATTACGTCTCCCCCCTGGACGAACTGCAGCCGGGTCTGAAAGACGAGGATGTCCAGCAGATAGACGAGGTCGCAGAGGTAGTCCATGAGCAGCCAGCAGTAGATGTTTGATGGTGTCTGGTAGGGGAAAGCCCAGCGGACGGGGATCAACCAGCAGTTCCAGTTCCAGGCCACGACAACGAAGAACAGCCACAGCACGTACATCAGGTCTGCGCACAGGGAACCACACCATGATTAGCTGGGCATACATCCCTTGCCCGTGTGAATCCGCTACGCACAGGGGTTTTCATCCCCTGACCTGCCCTGAGTGCAAGGAGGAAACCTGCAGGTCTCTTATCGATGGCATTTAATTGCAAGTGAGCTGGGCTGTAGATGCAAAGTGGATACCACCGGTTGCAGAGCACATCGCTTTTTATCAGAAAGCTTCTTCTAACTTTGCTGGTTCAACTAGGTTTGCTTTTGCTTTGCTCCCACAATACCGACGACTTTCTTGCTTTGCTTTTTTCCCCTTGAGGCTGTGCTGAGCCAAGTGCTGGCTGCCTGAGCTTGGGGGCTGTGAAATAACTGTGAAATAGCAAGGACTAAGGAAGGAGCTGGGATCCTGTGGGGTGTCCACCAGGCAGTGGATTTTTCCTTTGTGATTTTTATTTCCATTTGGGGTGTCCACACCACAGGGACAGTGTTTGCCCGCTAAAGAGCCTGAAAAGCAGAAGGCTGCCCCTTCTCTGCCTGGTTGTGCTCCTGACACCCACAGCCATTGGGAAGTATTTAGGCAAGCCTGTGCCTTGCAGGGGAATTTAAAACTCTGGTTCTTTTAGTATACAGGTGTAAGCTAAGTTGCTCCTTGCTTAGTTGTCCTCCCTTCTCTACAAGGTCTCATCTTTTACACCTCCTTGCCTGCTCCCCTCCTTACCCCCTCTTCCCCAGCCCCACCAGCTTGCCCCCAGCCCGGGCGCATGGCCGTGCTCCATCACTCACTGGTGAGCGGGTCGATGCTGCTGGGGAACTGGTAGTTTTTCACGCGGTCCAGCCAGGGCTGGTACTTGAACGTGCAGCACAGCATCTCGCAGTAGTGCTCGTCCCCCACTGGCTTGTCCCCCTCTGGCTCCCCTCCTGGGGGAGGCACCGGTGCTGCCGCAGGTGCCAGCTTGGCGGGGGCTGGGAGAGGCCACACAGTTATTTTCAAGGGCAGAAAATCATCTTACGGCAATTTGTTTAAAGGTCTTTAAATTGATAATGAAACAGCTGTCTCCCTGAAAACACAGCGTGTGTGGGGACCCACCAGTTAAGTGCTCCCAGCCCCACGCATACTCACATGCCTCAGGGCTCTCGTCATCTGAGGTGATATCGAGGTCAGTTAGCTTCTCCTTCACCCTCTCAGTCCTCTCTTTGAAGAGCTTCACCAGCTCCTGAAGCCGGTTGTTGATGACGGCGCTGCTCAGGCTCGTGGCTGAACCGACGCGCTTGAGCAAGCTGCGAGGAGACCATCAGGCATTTCATGCAGGTAGGAAAGCACAAGGGCAGGTTCATGACCCATTTTTTAACCTACAGGATCCTGAATTAGGATTTACCCATATTTATTTGGCTATTGTGTAATCAGAAGAACACAAATTAAGGTGATTTCAGCAAAATACTGTCAAGCAGCACCAGCCTGAGCCTCATCCTTGCCCTGGGGTGTGAGATGCCCTCAGAGGGACTTGGGAAGCACCAAGATCCCAGGCTGGATTGGATGTGCTTGGGAGAAGAAGATTTTGGAAGAACTATGGGATGAAAATGTGCACCAAACCCCTGAATTTATAAACTATATCTTCTCTTTTCAGCTTCTTTATTAAAACTAGGTTGGATTCAGAGCAGGATGCTTTACCTAGCATGACTGAGAAGCATCAATACGAGGGAGGACAAAAACAAGCTTGTTTGCTGTAGCTCCAGGCCGGTTCATTGTAATAATTGGCACAACGATTTCTGCCCAGGAAGAAGGCAAAACCCTGCACCATGTGGAGGTGCAGACCTTCCCCAAGACTTTGCTTCCCAGGAAGGGCAGCTCCCTCCAAGGCTGTCCCCCGGGGCTGTAGGGAAGCCAGGACCTGGGGTATGTGATGCACAGCTTGTGCTCACTTCCTACACGGAAGAAAAAGGTTATTTCTCCACAATCAGTGAAAACAAGGTGTCCCCATAGTGCTATAGCATATGTAGGTCAAAGGTGCATCTTCTCTGTGGTTAAACCTCATCTTAAGGAGAATATTTCTACCTGGATACAGGAAAAACAAGAGAGCAGTTTCTGCTCCAAGGAGCATCGTGATCGTTTTTTTTTGGAGAGGGGGGTGCATTACTTGTTACACAGTGCTAGACCAGCTGCGGGCACGGCTCCCTCTATCTTTGGTATCCCAGCACTTCTAGGATCTTTGCTATTTCCACCCGAGCCCCGGGATCCGAACCCCTGGGAGCTTGGTTGATCCAGAGCCCCTCAGTTCCACCACGCACCTTTCCCTCTGCCTCTCGTCCCAGCCCAGCAGCGCTTGGGTGTGGGACTGGCTCACCGGTCCCTCGTCCAGACCATCCACCGGGGACAGCAGCTTCCTCCTGCGGACACAAACACAGCGACTGACACTCGGCTTGTCCCTCATCCTCAGCCAGCTCCTCTCCCTCCTCCTCCTCCCAGGTCTCATCTGTTTCCACTTCCCTTTCTCCTGCCAGGGTCAGTTTCCCCCTAATTTTTGGCGTTGCCTGAAGTTAATGGGAGCAAACCACCCTGCTCCTTTGCTGCTAAAGCCCTGTTCCTTCCTGGGCACCACTGAGCCCACGGCTGCATGGGCATGCAGCCACCTGGCCCATTTTGCAACCCGTTTTGGGCACCTGGCAAGACGGACAGAGAGCAGGCACCGCTCTGCGCTCGTCCCCAGTGCCGCACCATCACGCCACTGCGCTTCAAGAGGCAGGCAAGGAAAATGCAATCACGGTGAAGTGGAGCAAAAAAGTGAAATCTGGACAAAAGGGAGGGTACTGGGGACACCGCCCAGCTCTGAGCTGGCTCCGGAGCACCTTAAACTTCTGAGACAAAGAGTGAGTTGCAGAGCAATGGGTGTGTAACATGGACCCTTTAATGGCTGCGGACACCTGCAAAGCCAAGTGCAAAATGCAACGGCTAAGAATGGCTCCAGGTTCAAGAGGAGCACTATAAATGCCGTCCTGGCAATGCTGAGCCAGTGGCAGCTGATGTCTTCCTAGAAGATGTGTCCTAACACAGCTGGTGGCTCCCTTTGGCATAGACGGGTTTCTGGGACAACTTCCTTACATGTGGGCAAACAACGTGGCAGAAAGAGATCTCAATATGAAGATGACAATCGCGACAAAAATCTGGTTTGCAAACCTGCAGTCAAGTCCAGAGTTTCAACTGTGACAAAGAAATTGTCTTCTGCCACCACAGCTGTTGCTCTAAATTAACCAGGATTTCACTGACCCTGGTGCAAAATGGCTCAGTGCCACATGTGGAGCAGGAGCAAGCAGGACGCTGAGGGAGGTCGTCCTGCCATCGCAAGTCTCCTGAAGAAAGCCAAATGTGACGAACCCACCCGCCTCCAGCCTCGCTGGCTCTCAGGCGTGCCATGCTGGGAAGGGGAGCAGAGGAACAAGACCAACGAAACCTTCATTCCTCAAGTGCACAGCACAGGGGCAGAGGAAAACCACCACCACCCCTGTTAAAGTACCCTCAGATGTGGATGGAGAGGTTCCGAAAACCACATCAGTTTGGAGAAAGAGCCCTGCCAAGGTTCGTGATGTTGCTAGGACAACATCCATCGCCTCTCACTGGTCTCCAGCTGCCCTTCCCCTGCCTCTGCCCCTCGAGGCACCACGCTGCCCCATTGCCCATCCTCATCCATGAGCAAGCCCAAGATGCCTACATCGACAGCCCGATGGCCTCTTGCTCTGTAAGGGGGACCCTGTAGAGAAGGTATCGCCGTCCCCCCCTCTTTGCCTGTGGCACGACTCCCCACAGGCCACAGAGCTCGCGTGGTCACCCTCCAAGTACATGCAAAGCTTTGTGTGTCAGCATCCATCTGGGAAAAAAAATGCTTCTTTTTGCTTCATATTAATGGATGCCCTCGGAAAGACGTAAAAGGAAATAAATGTCCCCAGGAAGGTTGTAATTCCAGAGGTGCAGGAAACATCCCTTGATATTCTGCCGTGCCTGTAGTTCACCTGCATTCCCAGCAGATGCAGACATGAGAAGGAGCAGGAGCTACCCAAAAAGCAACGCAAACCTCAGCGGATTTTGGAAACTGGTGGGTGAAGGGCTCAGAGGGAACCTGGGATGTTACATGGAGAACAAGTCTTATGAGGCGCAGCTGAGGGAACTGGGATTGTTTAGCCTGGAGAAAAGGAGGCTGAGGGGAGACCTCATCGCTCTCTACAACCACCTGAAAGGAGGTTGTAGCGAGGTGGGGGTCGGTCTCTTCTCCCAAGTAACCAGCGATAGGACAAGAGGAAACGGCCTCAAGTTGTGCCAGGGGAGGTTTAGATTGGACGTGAGGAAAAATTTCTTTACTGAAAGAGTGGTTAAACATTGGAAGAGGCTGCCCAGGGAAGTGGTGGAGTCCCCATCCCTGGAGGTATTTAAAAGACGAGTAGATGCAGCGCTGAGGGACATGGTTTAGTGGGTGGTGGTGTTGGGTCGACGGTTGGACTCGATGATCTTAGAGGTCTTTTCCAACCTCAATGATTCTATGATTCTATGATTAAGTCCCATGGAGAAGCTCACGTATGTCCAAAACCCTGGCAGGTCTAGCAGTTTCCCAGTCATCCATGGGAAAAAAGGAACCTGTGTGATAATCCCCTGGAAAACATTCAGTCCTTTGATACATTCCAGCTGCAGGGGACGTTTTTTGGGACAGGACCTCCAGACCGCTGGTCAGAATGGCACTAAAACCCACATTTTTTTCCACTGATGCATGAAGACTTCAAACCACATCTCCTACGATACAAAGTGACCCAAGAGACACATAGCTAGTGAAGAGGAGGACTGCGTGTAGACCAAGTAAAAGCTAAAGGTGAAAGATTAAATAAATAATTAAATGATTAAATTAATAATAAATTAATAATAAATTGAGATGTGGAAATGCACAGCACAGGTAGAAAGAGCTGCACGAACCCCCTTGCACAAACACGCAGGAAGCACAAGTGTGCAGGATCTGAATACAAGCAATAAAAATGCAAACTGCCACCTCAAGAGACCAGGTAGAGAGTGCAATTGCCTAAATAAAGGTATAGGGTGAGCAACACGAGGCTGTCAGCCGCTGCCTGGGCTTGGCCATTGGTGTGGACCGTGGGTCGCTGCTCTGACGCTGCCCTGAAGCAAAGCCTCCAGCTACGCTCAGGTAGCTCTGCACCCGGCCACCATGCAACCGTCCACTGAACCGCCAGCCGTGATGGAAGACCTTGTCGCAGCCTAAACATTGTTCCATTTTTCAATGCCCTTGGAAAGCTGCGGCCACAAGCATCGGGCTGTCCTGCGCCTGCCTAGAGCAATGTGGGGTGCACAGGGTCCCTCACAGAGGCACTGCCCATATGGCATCGTCTGGTGTATCCTAGTACTTATTGCCTGCAAGAGCCTGTTTCCAGGCACCAGTTAGACAACATGAGGCTCTTTTGCAGTGAGTCTTTCGTGACTCTGTCTAAACAACATTGACCCTAATCCTTCACAGCCCCACACAGGAAAAAACTCAAGACTGTGGCCAATAGAAGTGACTTAGGATAAATGGATGATTGCTCAATGCAGAGTTGATGCCCTCTTCCTCTGAAAACACCAGCCAGAGCCGAGCATTTTCCTTCTGGTTCAGAATGATGAAATTTTATTTCTTTATGTAGCGAAACAGGAGTTGTTTGCTTTTAAAAATCTCCAGCTCTACCAAGGGACCTCCAGTGTTGTCTTGAGAGACGCTACCTGCAGACATGGCAGAAAGGTCCATATGCTCATACTGCATATACGACCTGCTTTAAGAAATTGGTAGAAAATAGCATGAGAAAACTGAGGTGCTGCAAATATATAGCTCTACTGGGGAACCATAGGATCATAGAATAGTTCGGGTTGGCAGGGACCTCTGAAGCCCATCTAGTCCAACCCCCCTGCCGTGGGCAGGGACATCTCCCACTACATCAGGATGCTCAGAGCCCCGTCCAACCTGGCCTTGAATGTGTCCAGGGATGGGGCATCCACCACCTCTCTGGGCAACCTGTGCCAGTGCTTCACCACCCTCAGCGTAAAACATTTCTTCCTTAGATCTAGTCTGAATCTACCCCCCTTTAGTTTAAAGCCATTCCCCCTTGTCCTGTCACAACAGGCCCTGCTAAAAAGTTTGCCACCATCTTTTTTATAAGCCCCCTTTAAGTACTGACAGGCTGTGAGCCTCGACAGCTCTCCAGCGACGAGCTTGTTGTCACAGGAAAATTTTCATCGCTGGGCTAATAGAAAAAAGGCAGTGAGATTCAGCAGGTTTTAAATAATTGGCCTCTTAACGCTGTCAGTGTTTGCACTGCAGGTATTTTGTATAACTCCTTGGGCTCTGCTTTCCCAGTTTAAAAAGCTGTTCAACAGACTGGATTATGGACATTTTTACCATCTTAGTTTCAATTCCTTCAGGAGCTTGTTTACTAAAAGATCCAAACTATTAAGTAAGCATGGATATAACACCTGGTTTTCAGCACAGAAAAAACCACCTTGGTTTTTATTTTTAATCCTCTTCAAGAATGAGCCTCAAAAAACCACTAACGACCAAAAACCCATCAGCTTCCTCCAGCTTCAGTTTTAAAGCTCAGTTTTAATCCTCCCCTCTCCGAGCATCCTTGATCCGAAGACACACAAAGCCAGGTGGGAGATGCTGCAAACCCTTCCAGCAAAAACGCAAGAAGAAAATTGTTGTTTTTCATGATGAAGACCCGTATCCAGCACACGGAACCCCCGCACTACAAATTTGGGAGCACAGACGCTTGTGTCAACAGACAAATGGGATCTGACCACGACCTGGGGATCGAGCCCATCTCCAGGAGAACACACAGACAGGGCTGTCCCTGGCCCCCAAAAGCTTTAAACAAAATTTAACCATTTAATTAAAAAATGTAAACAAGAGGCAAGGCTTTTGCCATCTCCCCTGCCTTGCATGGGGGTGACACCCACTGCACATACATCACCCCAGCTCACTGCCCAAACCCGCCCGAAACGGGTTGCTCTATATGGTTGAATAAATTTTCCTGCACTGGAACTGTTGTGGGGGGGG
>NW_008794457.1:252754-257397 GCF_000699145.1 Aptenodytes forsteri | reverse complement strand
TGCATCTTCCACCAGCAGGGCTGTTGTGGGGGGGGGGGGGGAAGGGGGGAGGTGAGACCCCTGGGAGCCAGGGACCGTGCCTGGGCAGAGCCATACCTGGGGGATGCCGGCACCATGCCGGGCACCACCACCATGTTGGGAGTGTCGATGGTGGGCATCGGTAAGTGGATACCATCATTCTCCACAGCATCGCCTCCGCTGTCCACATCCTTGATGTCCACGGTGGGGTAATTACCTGGCCCATGGAGAAGGACAATAATTGCAGGTGAGAGGGGCGAAGGGCCCAGCCTGAAGCCAGGATGAATCCCCAAGCCCCATCACCTCTGCAGAGCTGCCCCCAAACCCCGCAGCGTGCTGGAGGGACTCTCCTTTTCCTTCCATTCCCTTCTTGCCCAGCACTCCTTTCTCCTAACAGTTTGGAGCATTTCTTTCTCTTTTTTTTTTGCCCAGTTTTTAACACTATAAGAAGTGCCACCTGCTTCCCTTCTGCTTTCCCAGCTTGCAGTGATTGCAACTACTCCGTGCAAGCCTTGGGTCCCCGTGGTTCGGAAAATGATGGAGATGTGGATTACCAGCTGCAGGTGTTATGCAGGAACCCAGGATTTCCAGCTGCAAACCTTCCTCCCAGGGTCTAGAAAAACCTCCTGGGTCTTCTGAACATAAATATATGGATCATGCAAGCTCCAAATTACACAAGCGTTTGTTTTTCATGCAGAATAAGGTGCTATTTAAATAAGCACTTACGGCCTCTCTCTTTTGCAGAGGTAATAACTGCTTCCTGCCACAAGCAAGGTGGCCTCTAGCAGGAAGGTTGGATGTTTATAGTGGGTAGCAAGAGATGCCAATTGCCCAAGGGAGAAATGGCGCTGGGGGTTATCTTGGCTAGACCCCACAGCCGGCAGGGCTGTGAAGTGTCATCCCTTTTCTTAGCTATATAACAAAATGCAATGAGTTCCTGCAGGTTTTATTCTAAGGGGGGGGGGTTCACACGTCTGAAAGACCCTGTGCATCCCCTCCTGTCCCACGCTGATGTGGGACCAGTGGATCAGAGAGAGGCTCGATCAAATCACTGAGAAAAAGCCTGTTTGGGTTGCAAAGTTAAAATCCCATTGCATGTAAGGAAAAGCAGCAGAATTTGGCTTGCTGGTTAAAAACAAAGCAAAACAAAGCTACAGAAACCTAATTCGTACTTCTGGGTTAAAAGGCAGAAAACCGTGAACAGCAAACCTCCATCTTACTGTCATCTTAGTATGAGTGGGTTGCACGAATGCTGAGGAGAAAACTGTGTGTGCAGCGGATATTTAACCCTCTGCCTGCAGGTCCTTCAGGAGAGTTTTTGGCCAAGCAGGTCAAAACATATAGCATATCACGTACAGATGTTTGCAAACGCTCTCTAGGGGTTAGCTAGAAAGGCAGTATAGTGATGAGGCGGAAGCAGAAAAAACATGAATTTTGTTCCCCAGCCTCTGTGCTGCAACATGAAACATGCTTTTATTTATTTTTTCCCAAAAAAAGCAACAAAAAGCAACTACTCCAGGAATAACCCCTTGCCCCCCTCAAGTTACGCAAGTCCATCGTCAAAGCTGACATCTCTAATACCTAGGGGGGATTGCTCCTCATTGCAAAAATTGGGGTTGACAACTCCAGCCTTTGGCTTGCTGGTGACAAGGACAGGGATGCGGGAGGCAGTGGTGGCTCGGTAGCTGGGGACATTGGGGAGCTGCTCTAGCGCGCCGTGGCCGGGAGGGGAGGCGTCCCCGCCGTCGAGCGGCTTGTCATGCACCAGCCAATCTAGCTCGACGTCTCGGGCACGCTTGGACATGCTGCTAGGTGCCTAGGTGCTTCAAGCAAAGGGCAAGGCATCTGAAGCTGCAATAAAACACAGAGTGGTTTGAGATGGGTTATGTCAGCGCGGAGAAATGCAGGGCTGCTGGGGTTTTTGTTGCCGCCCGCTGCTCACAGATGTTGGTAGCAGCAGCGGTGAGCATCCTACCACATGCTTTTCTAGCATCGCTGCAAGATTGGGGTGCTCTGCAGGGCTGCATGAGCAGAGAAATCTCCGGCCTGTACCAGGGCTCAGGTCAAGCCATCCTGTGTGCAACTCCCCTGACGTCGGTGGAGTTATGCCAGGACCTGCCTTTGCTCACTCAGGCTGCAATGGGAGCTCACCACCTAAGTTTCATTACCAACCCGTTACCTCCTAAAAGGTTACATTAAAATGCGCTTTATGCCACCAGTTATTTCCCAAATTGAGCAAAGTGGTAGCGAAAGTCCTTTTTGTCCCCACCTACGTTCTTCAGTTGAAGGAAAAACTCTTATTTCGCATCAGAGGTTGCTTAATCAACAAGACTAAGTACTGAGTAAGCACCAGCCTTTCAGAGCTGGCTCCAGCTGATGACAATATTGCCATCGCACTGTGCCCACGGGATGCTTTAAGCTAGCGAAAAGCCCCGACTGCCCACGCAGGCCCACGCTGCAGAAAACTCATCTGCCTGCTCCCAGACAGCGAGCAGCGGGGAGGGAGAAGCTGCATTTTCCCCTCGCCAGGCATCGCGTTGCCTGCTTCAGTTCATCCTAATTTGACATTACACTGCTATATATTATACCTTCAGCATCGGTTTCAGCAGCTTCAGCTGTCTCCTCTTCCACCTTCAAAATGAAAAAAGCCATTTTAAGGAGAAAAAGACCTGCTCTGTCAGTAAAAGAGCAGACTTTGCAGCTTGATTGGGTGCCCCATATCCCCCGACCATTCGCCAGCCTCTCAGCTTGTTGTTCAGTGCCAACATTTTAGGGTGAAAGCATCCCCCCCTTGGTGCACAGCTACTGCTGCTGTCGCAGGTTCAGAGATGGGAACATCCTGGTGGACAACATTCCCAGTGCCCATCCCGGTCCCTGCTCCTCGCCAGGGCGTTGCATCCCCCAGGACAGGCTCTGAGCCCCTGGCATGCGCTGGGCAGCAAGAGCTCGTTGCAGATCTGAGCCCAAGCAGGGAGCGATGCCGTACCTGTACAAAAGCACCTTCAAGATCACTTATCTCTGCTTCTTCCAGCTGCTCAAACCTGAGGGCCTCCTCTGCAAAGTAGACTTCATCCACACCCTCGTCAGCAGCGAGACAAGGCGACTGGAGCAGGGGTCTGGATGGTACAGATCAAGCAGAGACAAGCGCCCAAGCTCGCTTTTGCCCTTTCAGAGGTTGTGCACGTTGCGGATGGGGGGCATCACATAAACGGGGGGGGGGCATCACGTCAATGGGGAAGATGCACGGCTGTCCCGGTTTCGGGGAGCACTGCTCCTCCAGCTGCGCCGCAAGCCTCATTTGCAGGTGAACACCACCACAGAAATCTTAGTTTAATACAGTAGTGGTACAAAAAAAATTGCTGCTTAGGTTAGAAGGGATTTGGAAAAAATACTACATGGGAGACCAAGTGAGAGGTGCATAAATAATGCAGGGCATTGCATATACATAAGCAAAAATTGCATATGCAAAAAGATACAGGCAGTATGTTTCTCCTGCTGTGCATAATAATTTCTCATATAATTAAAATTTGCCAAATAAAAAGCTGAGAGCCTAATTTCCAGGCAGGGCTGCCCCGCAAGCACCATCCGAATCCCACGCTTGCCTGTGCAAGACACCACCAGGACACATAATTCTCATTTTCCTTCAGCAGCAAGCGCAGGCCTCAGCTCCACCATTCCGACAAAGGGGGCTCACAAAATCGATTTTACTGGTTTAATATAACCTTACCACTGAAAAAAGAAAAGCCTCATCGTGTTGTTCTGTTCACTTATCTCCAGATTTGCTCTTTCCTGGAGAGAGACGCAAAGTGGGGATTGGGGATAATGAAAAAAACTTTGAGACAGCTAAATGCATGAAAATTGAAAAATCCTTGGCAGGTCCTGAGTCAGATGATGTATGTAACAAGTAGTGGCTGCTTTTTCTCTTTTATCTCCATGTCTTGAAAAACTGCTATTTTCCAAGGTCGTCTTAAAATTATTTTTAATCATTCCCCCCCCCCTTTTTTTTTTTTTTACTTAGGCTCCCTTCAAATGCAATCGCAAGTCTTTTCATCCTAATCTAGAAAACCTGTTGCTGTATCTCTTTTCCCATAAGTAGACAAACACGTCGAAGGACGGAGCAGCATCTCATTCACCCAACAACTAAAGCTCAGGTTTCTATAGTGGAGCTCCAGGAACAGATTTTGATAAAATAAAAAGATATGGTTTTAGCACTGCATAATCATGCGTTTTCAGCTTCTTCCTGAAAATCTAGCTACTTCAGAAGAATTAACAGAGTAATATTGTAGCACTAGGTAATAAATCCCTAAACATTTATCTCACGTGAAATCAGAGCAAACCACTAAACTAAGCAGAAAGATTTTTTTAAATACCATCTGGACCAAAGTCACCACCTACAACAGCTGACTATAACTCGGCGATTTTCTACAACAGGAAAAAATGTGAAATTGTACCTACTTGTATTAAGTAGCATTTGCAGGTACAACACATAATCCCGTCTTTAAATTCCGCTCTGTAATACCCATAATAATCCCGACTGCCCTGAATCAGTGGATACGGTTTTAAATAACGTGGACCGTCTCCGGGCGCCGGGTGCTCCCAGCTCCCGACGAAGGCACAGGCCGGGG